>NW_011494902.1:3632912-3656338 GCF_000754665.1 Bison bison bison
TACATTTATTTACTCTGTGATCATTCAGACCAGCTCAGAATTTTCATATGGAACACAACTACTCCTCATTGCTTGGCTGAATTGTTTTGCTGAAGGTGGCTTATAAATCTGCCATGCTATACACTTGAAAGTTAGCTCCTGGGACTTCCTGGATGGTCCAGTGGCTGGGCCTCCGTACTTCCACTGCCAGGGATGTGGGTTCGATCCCTGGTTGGGGAATTAAGTTCCCATATTCCTTGAAGTGTGGCCAAAAAATCTAAAAAGAGAAAGTTAGCTCACTAAATTTTTAAAATTTCCTTGGCCTTCCAACTCTTTTCAAATTCAGTTCAGTTTAGTCTCTCAGTCGTATCCGACTCCTTGTGACCCCATGGACTGCAGCATGCCAGGTCTTATTATTATCAGCCTCTAGAGGTCAGTGTAACCCAATATATAATATTCAGCTTTTTGCTCAGTTAAGCTATAAACTCTTTACATGTTTCACTGTGGCCTTGTGTATATAGATTTGAAACCTAATGATATAGCATAGAAAAGCATAGATCATGAGTGGTAACTAAGAGCTACATGTTTAATTTTCATTCTGTTGCCACCCGCGTGTTAAAAGAGAGGAAAAGAAATCTGACTAGAAATAGGCATGAAAAACAGGAGAGACACAGTATAATTCCCCAGTTTGATTGCCTACATGACTTCTCAAAAGTACAAGCAGATTCTTCCAGTGCTTTAAACATCTCCCTAGTAGCAGCCTTTTTTTTTTTTTTTGGCAAATGAACTTTTTTTTCAACACTAAGCAATATATATGTATTTTCTCAAAGACTTAAAGGATACAGAAGAGTCAGACAGTTGGAGAACTGCAAGCCTCTTTCAAAATGCTTTACGTAACGAATGAGACAACCGGGAAAATCTTTCTACCATGGAAAAAGAATCACCTAACTTCTCAATGCATTAAAAAAAGAAAAATTAGGTATGTCCAAAAGAGCTACTCACTTCATTATGTGGAGAACTATACCCAGAAAATATATATATACATGTCAAGATATAATTTTCTCAGAAATTATTTGCTCCTCTATAAACTATATGTGAGTTGTTGTTTTTACAAGATTATATGCTGAGGATTTGGGTTCTGAGTTTTTTGATAGAATTTGTCTCTGACAAGATTCTTTGGTTTTAATTCGTAAGTCAAAAATGCTCAAAACTACTCTTACCTCAATTCTTCGGCTACTATACTTCATGTCAGAGATAGAAAACTCTGTAATAAGAAAAATAATAATAATTATTATTAGGTATTCTTAGTAGTAGGGTGAACACAGTCAGCACTAAGCCAGGGGATGTGGATGGAGTGATCCTGGCTCTGAGGTTTGAGGAAAAGTTGGTAAAATGAAGTTTTTCCAGATGTGATCTACATGGAGGTGGGTGCAGAATCACCACACAAAACTACTGCCACTTAGGGGGATGTTATTTTAACACACTGGTTTTTATATAAATACATGTTATACATATGTTTTATATTTATAACATTTGTACACACATCGTCTGACATTTATTTACTTATTTTTATTTATATTCCTTCTGGAAACACGCGCCCTCTGGATCAGAAAATAGAGCACTTATCACCCATGAGTCATCCCAGTGCCAGTTCCTTGCACCCCGCTTCCCTGCAAGCTGGTGCAATGAGAACCAGATATTTCCCTGCACACGTGGTGAGGTTGCACCACAGGAGGAGACCCTGAAATTAGGAGACTCAGAGCTTACAGAGAGTGTCGGCAGTTCGAACCATCTTTCCCTTCCAAGAAAGAGAGACCTTTACTATGAAATGTATGCTAATGTCTCTAGGAGAAAAGGGAAATGTGTCTCTGAGTCTTGTTTGTTTGTTTCTTACCCTAGAAAGTTAAGCAAACGGCATTTGGCAAAATCAGCCTTGATCTTTCTGGAGCAGTATCTTATCTCTAATTTTCAAGCCATATTTGTCCTTCAATCCTTTTTTAAATTGGTCTCTCAATGCTTTTTACTCAGAAAACCCAGACTTCACAGAAATGTGAAAATATTTGCGTATTATTGTCTCGCAACTGTTGTTTGAACTCAAATATGGGATACAGCATAAAGTCTGAAGGGATGCAGGGAAGGGTGAGATGGAATTTACCAGGAAGGGTAAAACCTAGTTGTTTTCTTCTTACGAAAACATCAGAATGGTCCCTAAAACCCCACTCACCATTGCAGCTTAAAGCTGAAGCCAAAGGCTCCAAACGTATTCAGGGTTAAAGTGAAAGTAGCTTAGTCATGTCTGACTCGGCGACTCCATGGGCTGTACAGAATACTGGGGTGGGTAGCCTTTCCCTTCTCCAGGGGATCTTCCCAACCCAGGGATCGAACCCAGGTCTCCCACATTACAGGCAGATTCTTTACCAGCTGAGCCACAAGGGAAGCCCAAGAATATTGCAGTGGGTAGAAGAAGGCACATAAATGGATGACGTGGGGCAAGTAGGGACAGTGGTGAACCAAAATCATGTGCCCCAACTACTGGGGCATCCATTTCCCAGTTTCAGTTGGTATTGTCCATTCCGGCTGGGTAATCCAGCACTGCTAGATCTTCCAATTGCCAAGGGAAGCCAGAAGGCTGGAGACTTTATGTGAAATCTCCCTCGCTTTCTTTTTAAAAATACTCTGAAGGCAAAAAAAAAAAAAATGTCTGTAGGACCTTTTTTAGGCACAGGCTGCCGTTTTGAAATTTCCCTTCAAGAAATCTCTCTGAGATGTATAACAGGGAGAGAAGCCATTCTCAAGCAAAAAACGGTAACCTAAAAAGAGGATCCCAATAAGAAAGGATGCAGGCATTCTGCTTAGCCACAACTGGCCAAAGAACCACCCAATTCTTTATCCATTTATTCAGCCAATATTTATTGAGTTCCTATTGAGTAGCCAACACTGTCCCAGATGATGACAATATAATTGTGAATGACAGACAGAATTCTTGCTCTCATAGAGGTTGTATTCTAAAGGTTGAGACATTCTGTGTAAAATATATTACAAAATAATACTAGAAATATAACTAAATATGATTTATAGTTGGCTGCATAGGTACAATCCTCTGAGCTAAAAAATCTTTCAGTTATTATAAATATTTAGAGGGATACTCTCCAGTATTGATGAGGAATGACATGAGATGGAAAGGCACTCTTTATATTTCTGGTGAGAATGTAGAGGTAAGATCTTTCCAGTAGGTAATGGGATAATATTTATTGAATGCCTTTAAAAATGTGTATCAAAACTTGCCTCCTTAGGGCAGTAGGTAGCATGTCAATCTCATAAAAAGAGTATTGAACTAAAAGTATGAGTTAAAAGATTGAATGTACAAATTTTCTTCCTCTCTCTCCACAAACTCCACTAAAATGATAGTAAACTAATTTAAAGGAACTCCCTAGTGTCCAGTGGTTAGGGCTCAGTGCATTCACTACTGGGGCCCTGGTTGGGGAACTAAGATCCTGCAAGTCGCCCAGCCAAACAAAAAAATAAATAATTAAAAGGTAAGGAAGAATAACAACAGAAACCCAGCAGGTAAAGTAGCACATGCATGACATCAGTGAAATTTCTGACAGTGAAAACTATATGGATAAATAATAACCTATTGAGTTGTCAGCTTTCTCTGCAGCAGGGAGAACTCAACAAGAAACGAGAACCCCAGAAAGGAGAAGGAACTGAAAATATTAATACCAGACACCTCTAAAGGTGGGGATGCAAGTAAGACTGAAACAAGGGGTTGCTTCAGTCTGTATGAGCAGTAGATTCCAGACTCCCTGTCCTGCCCCAATAGCTGAGGGTTGCTCTTCTCCATTCCTGGCTGGAAGTGTATACTCTGAAGAGCCTGAAAGATGCTAAGGTGCTAGGTAAAGCTGAGAGCAGAACCGGGGTGCTGGAGTGAAAATGTGAGGATAAATGAAAGCTTCGACCTTGACATGTGACACTCAAGTCTTATAACCTACAGGCAGGAGGCTGGATTCTTCTCACTGGAAAACTAGCTGAGAGAAATCCCTCACCCAGCCATTCACACCTCTGCCCATTCCACAAGTCCGCGTGAGCCCCTGGCACTTTTTAGACTCCCCCTCTTAAAAACCAATAATCACCAAGGATCAACTGACATATGGGAACAGCCTCTAACATGAAAATATGGAGAACAAAACAGAAAGAAAGAAAAGAGCTCAGAGGAAACAGAGATGGTGAAAAACTACCATTAATATAATCCATGCATCTTCAGGAAGCTCCTGAAATTATGTACCCCCCCCCACCCCGCCGCCGCCAAATGAGGTATAAACCAAGGGAGAGGAAGCTGTGTACGCAGCACACAGGGATCAAACACAGAGAGCCAAGGCACTTCCAGGATCATAGTGAGGAACTCCCAGAGAGACAGCTGGTCAGGAGGTCCAAGGACCAAGGAACACAGAGTGAAACGGGAGGGCAGAATGTTCCAGGAGTAATGTCTCCAAAAACAAAACAAACCAATGAATTACCTGGTGTGCAGTTGCCTGTATTGAGGTGCGTTTCTCAGGTCCATTAGACAGGATGGGGATGAATTAGCGACAGATATACAGAAAGTAAACAAATGCTGAAATGAAGCGGTTATTAAAGACAGGATAAATAGAATGTCTCAAAAGAAAAGCAACGCCATCAAAGCACAGTCTGGGGCTCAGCTGTGAATGATATTTTACCTAGTCATAATAAGGGAGACATTAAATATTCATTTTTTTTAGATAATAACAATGAATAGTTTTAATAATGACAATTTAATCCTTTGAGTAATTGTACTTATTTATATGATCCAAATTATATTATTGATAATACTTAAAATATTAATTTTTCAAAGAAGGTAGGTTCCATCATTCTATAGCATCCTTAGATCTATTAGATTTTCAAGGTTTTCATAGCACACTAGGCTAGACAATTTGTCTATTATTCAGATATTTTATTTTTATTTCACTTCGTATAGTGAACATAGATTTATCATTTTATATGAAATTAGAAAATAAATACATTGGAGAAGATGTTAGTATATATGTTTCAATGACTACCCTGCATATATTTTAAAATTTCCATTGGAAAAAGGAATAGAGCTTAAAACTCTCATTATCACTCAGTTAATTTGGAATCTGCAATAATGCAGTTTAGAGCTTGGAAAACTGTCTTACCAAAAAAATTCATAGTGAATATAGCTAACATGTGTGCAGTGTGTGTGTGTGTGTGTGTGTGCACACCATCACTTCTGTGGTGTCTGATTCTTTGCTTTTGAAATGAAGCTGTATCATCATTTTTTTGTAAATATGAAAGCATGAATCTAAACTTCTGATATATTTATTAATACACCTAGGATATGTTCAAAATTAAGATAAATTATTCAAATTTTATATAACTCACAGACAAGTGCTTCCAAAACACTTGTCTAAAATACTTTCATATTTCCCTTTCTTGGTAGTTTTTTTTATTATTTTCTTCCACATTCTATACATTTTTCCTATTTATTCCTTATTTATTTTATTTTATTTTTTAAATTTTATTTTATTTTTAAACTTCACATAATTGTATTAGTTTTGCCAAATATCAAAATGAATCCGCCACAGGTATACATGTGTTCCCCATCCTGAACCCTCCTCCCTCCTCCCTCCCCATACCATCCCTCTGGGTCGTCCCAGTGCACTAGCCCCAAGCATCCAGTATCGTGCATCAAACCTGGACTGGCAACTCCTTTCTTACATGATATTTTACATGTTTCAATGTCATTCTCCCAAATCTTCCCACCCTCTCCCTCTCCCACAGAGTCCATAAGACTGTTCTATACATCAGTGTCTCTTTTGCTGTCTCGTACACCAGGTTATTGTTACCATCTTTCTAAATTCCATATATATGCGTTAGTATACTGTATTGGTGTTTTTCCTTCTGGCTTACTTCACTCTGTATAATAGGCTCCAGTTTCATCCACCTCATTAGAACTGATTCAAATGTATTCTTTTTAATGGCTGAGTAATACTCCATTGTGTATATGTACCACAGCTTTCTTATCCATTCATCTGCTGATGGGCATCTAGGTTGCTTCCATGTCCTGGCTATTATAAACAGTGCTGTGATGAACATTGGGGTACACGTGTCTCTTTCCCTTCTGGTTTCCTCAGTGTGTATGCCCAGCAGTGGGATTGCTGGATCATAAGGCAGTTCTATTTCCAGTTTTTTAAGGAATCTCCACACTGTTCTCCATAGTGGCTGTACTAGTTTGCATTCCCACCAACAGTGTAAGAGGGTTCCCTTTTCTCCACACCCTCTCCAGCATTTATTATTTGTAGACTTTTGGATCACAGCCATTCTGACTGGTGTGAAATGGTACCTCATAGTGGTTTTGATTTGCATTTCTCTGATAATGAGTGATGTTGAGCATCTTTTCATGTGTTTGTTAGCCATCTGTATGTCTTCTTTGGAGAAATGTCTATTTAGTTCTTTGGCCCATTTTTTGATTGGGTCGTTTATTTTTCTGGAATTGAGCTGCAGGAGTTGCTTGTATATTTTTGAGATTAGTTGTTTGTCAGTTGCTTCATTTGCTATTATTTTCTCCCATTCTGAAGGCTGTCTTTTCACCTTGCTAATAGTTTCCTTTGTTGTGCAGAAGCTTTTAAGGTTAATTAGGTCCCATTTGTTTATTTTTGCTTTTATTTCCAATATTCTGGGAGATGGGTCATGGAGGATCCTGCTGTGATGTATATCAGAGAGTGTTTTGCCTATAAAATACTTAGGAATATATCTACCTAAAGAAACTAAAGACCTATATATAGAAAACTATAAAACACTGGTGAAAGAAATCAGAGGACACTAATAGATGGAGAAATATACCATGCTCATGGATTGGAAGAATCAATATAGTGAAAATGAGTATACTACCCAAACCAATTTATAGATTCAATGCAATCCCTATCAAGCTACCAACAGTATTCTTCACAGAGCTAGAACAAATAATTTCACAATTTGTATGGAAATACAAAAAACCTCGAATAGCCAAAGAGATCTTGAGAAAGAAGAATGGAACTGGAGGAATCAACCTACCTGACTTCAGGCTCTACTACAAAGCCACAGTTATCAAGACAGTATGGTACTGGCACAAAGACAGAAATATAGATCAATGGAACAAAATAGAAAGCCCAGAGATAAATCCAGGCACATATGGACACCTTATCTTTGACAAAGGAGGCAAGAATATACAATGGATTAAAGACAATCTCTTTAACAAGTGGTGCTGGGAAATCTGGTCAACCACTTGTAAAAGAATGAAACTAGAACACTTTCTAACACCATACACAAAAATAAACTCAAAATGGATTAAAGATCTAAATGTAAGACCAGAAACTATAAAACTCTTAGAGGAGAACATAAATATTAATTTTTTAAAGCACAAAGATTTCAAAGATTGCGTTGTGTGCAGAGAGTAATGTTAAATTTTTAAATCCTAATATCTATGAGCAATCAAGCACTGTAGTTATAAACATATTATTTAAAAATGTGGAATTGCATTCTAGAAGAAACCGGAAACAGTATTTGTGCTTCTTATTTCTTATTTTTTATTTCTGCTCATCTGTCTTTTCTGAATTTTTCTTAAACAACATTTATTGATTATCTTAAGATTGCATGTAAACAAAAAAAAAATTTTTTTTTAAGAGAACAAACACCAGCCTGGTAAACCCAGCTGATTTTTTCAGACAAGATCATAACACCTATGGAGCAGACCCCATTACAGAATACTGACCTAACCCAGTTTGTTTTTGTTTGAATGTGCTGCTTTTATTACATCTTCAAGATTCTCTGTGGTTTGGCCAAGAGAAATGCTATTTCCACAATGTCCAGTTCAGTCTCTCCATCTATCCTTTCTCCACTTGGTACCTGTACCAACTGCCCCTCCTTTTCTCTAAACTCACCTCCTCTAGAAAACTATGTTTCTCCTTTTTTTCCCTTAATAATTAAAGTGGGGCTCAGATGGGAGTTGTGAGCTCTGAACACATGTGACATGGTGCTTAAATATGTTGGCTTTGGAGATGGGGGTCCAGGTTTGAACCCAGCCTCTGTAACCCACTAGCTATGTGACCTGAGCATACACTTAACCTCCTGAGGCCTCATTTATAAAACAAGCATGTTAATATTAGCTATATCAGTGAACATTTGTGCCTTGAAGTAATAAGCACTCAATAAATGTTTACTGCTGTTGTTGCTACTAATTCAATATATTTTTTTAAATAGTTATGTGTCAGATCTGGAGCTTTGTGTGGGGAGGTGTAATGGTTTTTGCCTTTGTCATCTGGTGAAGACCAGCACATAAAAAGATAGTGACAATTTAGCATGATGTGTGTTGGTTGAAGATAAGGTTAGGATCCTATGGGAGTCCAAAGGCATGGTGACTTATCCAGTCTTAGAGACATTCAGGAAGACTTCCTAGAGGAAGGCATATCTAAGAGCATACCTGAAGGATGTCTTAATGTTCCAGCGGAAAAAACAGTATGTGAAAATATTCACATATCTGTTCTGGGAATGGAAGGCATTTGGTGGTGCTGATGTTTATTGTCTGGTGAGGAAGAGTGAAAAGAGAGGAGGCTGAACAGAGGCTGTGGAGAGCTGGGAGTGAACTTTGCAGATTTCAAGGAATAAGACCCTTGGGTCTATATCACAGTCCAGTTTGATGTTGACTTTTACACACAGCCTCTAGAAACACAGCTTCAACATCAGGTCAACTGAAATCAGCCAGACAGGGAAGGACAACTATTCAATGATTTCACTTTTATGAGGGACCTAGAATAGTCTATTTCATAGAAATAGGAAGTATCAGTGTCTATCAGAGATAACAGGAGAACAGTGGCTATCAGAGATAACAGGAGAAAGGAGAGTTTAAGTTGAATGGGTGTTGGACTTCCCTGGTGGTCCAGTGTTAAGAATCCGCCTGCCAATGTAGGAAACATGGGTTTGATCCCTGGTCTGGGAAGATTCCACATGCCATGGAGCAACTAAACCTGTGAGCTACAACAAGAAAAGCCCTGCAGTGAGAAGCCTGAGTACCACAACTAGAGAAATCCCCATTCTGCAACTAGAGAAAGCCCTGACCCAGCAATGAAGAGCCCATATGCCGCAGTGATGACCCAGCACAGCCAAAAATAATCAATATATAAATAATGAAAGCATAAATTTAAAAAAGTCCTGTGGCTGTCAAGCTTCAGTTTTACAAGATGAAAAGTTCTGGAGATGCAGTGTTGATGTTCATGCCACAATATAAATGTATTTAATGCCACTAAACTGTATGCTTTAAAATGGTTAAAGTAGTACATTGAATGTTATGCACATTTTACTGCAATAAATTTAAAATTAAAAAAAATTTAAATGCTGTTTCATTTAAAAATTTCATTTAAGCTCTACTCTCACACCCTAATGCTTCCCTGGTGGCTCAGATGGTAAGTAGTCTGCCTGCAGTGCGGGAGACCAAGGTTCAATCCCTGGGTCAGCAGAAAGAAATGACAACCCACTCCAGTAACCTTGCCTGGAAAATTCCATGAACAGAGGAGCCTGGAAGGCTACAGTCCATGGAGTTGCAAAGAGTCAGACACAACTGAGCGACTTCACTTTTCTTGCACCCAAATCCTACCATAATTATGCTTTTTTTCTTTCTCCTTTGTTTGACCTTTCCTCTGTTATGCAATACCCCTCATTGCAATAAGCCAATAAATATAAAATTGCATTTTGCAAGTTTGTCTCTGGTGGTTTAGGTCAATTGGTTTAGGACAGTGTTAAGCAGATATCAAAGACAGCAGTGCACTAAGGGGAAATGCTGGCATCAGTGTGCTATCTAGTAAATAAGTTTTGGGCTAGATAGAACAGCTAACTCAAATCTTGAATAAAAGTATCCTCACCGTATGCCCCCCAAAGCTCCCACAGATAAAGATCAACCAAATATGAATTCCCTGTAAAGATTTTCAAATTCTTAAGAAAAAGATGAATAAAGAAATGTTTATTGACCAAAGAATAAAGGAATCACTGTATAATTCAATAAACTCACCTTCAGATTTCCTTGGCTGCCCCTTCAGAAAGTGAGGAACATCTCTGGCTACAGACTTGGAGATTATCGTTTCTAAGTGAGGTCTTGGCAACAAAAAGCCCAAGTTCGTATTGAAGAGTTCCTGGGAACGTTCCTCTTTCTTTGCAAGTAAAGGCTCCGTGGTTACCATTTTTGTCCTGAAGCCCACCATCTCAATGTTTTTTGGAAGTGAAACAGAATGTGCTGGTGTCCATTCCTGATGCCCTGAGGTTATCTGACTAAAGGGGGAAGGAAATAGTTTAATTTAAAAGTCATTCCCCATGTCTTCTGGATCTCCAGTTCTTAGCCCACCTGACATCACTGGAAAGTTTGGAGGACTATTTCCAAATGGTACTGCTGAGTGGAATAGCTGTATTGCTGAAAGAACAAGACCTCCCCATTCTCTGACTTGCTCCCCACCTCAGCAGCCCTCTGCCACTCATACTTTGGTTTTCCCAGTCTCTGTTTCCTCAAGTAGAGAAATCAGAGGAGGAAAAGGCAGAGATAAGGGGGTGCACCCTTGTACTTCTCCAAAGGCATTGACCAGAGGCCTTTGACCATTCTCCAAAAGCCCAGTACTTCTCAAACTATCTTTGGTGAAGAATCCATTTAAAATTTTACATTGCATCATGGATTGAAACTTTTGTAAAATGTAATCAAAGTGAATGACTATAAAAATTAAACAAAAATTGAAAACGTGAAAATAAAAAAATTTTCCACTATCAGATCAATAAATATAAAATTACTTGACTAAATGGCTACACATCTTTTTAAAGGTTTAAATGTCCAAGTTCTATACTGACTTCATTATTGACTGGTAACAGAAGGACCTCAGAACTCTGTTTTGAGTGGCACTGCTGCAAGGTCAGCAAATGATGGTCCTTGGCCCAAATCCAGCCTCCAGTCTCACTTTGGTAGTTTGATTGGATCATATCCACACCCATTTGTTTATACACCATCCATGGAGGCATTCAAGTTACAACTGCAGAGTTGACTCATTGGAACAGAGGCCATATGGCCCACAAAGCATAAAACATTTATTATCCAGCTCTTGCCACAAAATTATTTATTATGACCCCTGCTTGGGGATGTTTTTCTGAATGTGGGTTGCCACACAAGTATATACTTTAATTCCAATCTAACCTTTCAAATAATACTTCTTACTTGTTTTCTGGTAATTCTTCTTGGCCCATTTCTTGGGGATGGATGACATCTCTCGGAAAAGTAACAATAATCTCAACACCTATGAAAGTGCAGGTCAGTAATAATAAGAAGAAAGTAATGAATTCCAGGGGTAATCAGGAATCAAATGTTTTATTTTTGGTTATTTGGCTCATGTATTCTTAGTAATTACATGATGAACATTAACTAGGAACTGAGTTTTAACCATCTTTGTATCTTTCCTGTCCTAAATAAATGCTTGCTTAAAGGGCAAAGAATTTGTATAACAAAACATTCCAGAAGTAAAATAAAGCTTTATGATGAGCAGTGTTTTCTCCCTGAATGGAGAAAACAAGGCCTCCTTCTGTAAAGTGTGACTGATATCGCCTACTTCACAGGACTGTTGTGAGAATTAAATGAGATAATTTATGTTGCCCCATCGGAACTTGCTTATATTTGTCATTTGGTCATCTCTTATCTGATTCCAAGGAGCGACTTTTAGTATAACCCTTAAGACAGAAAGTTCCAACTTATAGAGTGGATGCATGCCTACAAAATAGCACATTAAACAAATTGACATTAAAAACTAGTGTGGGGACTTTCCTGGTGGTTCAGTGGATAGGAGTCCGCCTGCCAAGGCACAGGTTCAATCCCTGATCCAGGAAGATTTCACATGAAATCTTGTTTCACATGAAATCTAGTTGCCACAGGACAACTAAGCCCATGCACCACAACTACTGAAGCCTGCATGCCTAGAGCCTGGGCTCTGCAACAAGAGAAGCCACTGCGATGAGAAGCCTGTGCACTGCAACTAGAGAGCAGTCCCCACTCACCACAACTAGAGAGAGCCCTTGGGCAGCAATGTAGGCATAGCACAATCAATAAATATATAAACAAAAAATAAATAACATTCAAAAAACCTTGTGTGAACCATACCAGAACTGTCTGTCCTTTAAGATTTTCACCTGTTCACTTTTTCCTAAGTTTTTATCAAGTATATGATATAAGTATATCAAGTATATGACAAGTGTAACTCATTGTGCTAAATGTAAGGAAACAAAGAAGGTACAGCTGTGGCCTTAGCAGAGACTATAAATAAGAAAGCGAAGCACATAGCCAGATAAGCACTGTGAAAGAAGTGTGCAATGTGTGTGTAGAACATAGAGGCATATCCTTCGAGGAAGATGTAGGGCTTTTCCCAGTATTCAGCTTATCCATCTAACTGTCAGAGCCATTCATTCAGTCTGTGGATGCTGGAGGAGCCATGGTTTTAATCAGCTCCACTGATGGAAGAATAGTAGAGAAGATTTGAGCAGGTCGTGAATCAGAGAGACCTGGGTCTCCATCCCTCCTCTGCCACTTCTGGGGGGGACCTTGGGAAAGTTACTTATTAGCTATCGTCATCAGTGTGTGCATGCTATGTTGCTTCAGTCATGTCTGGCTTTCTGTGACCCTATGGGCTATAACCCACCAGGCTCCTCTGCCCATGGGATTCTCTAGGCAAGAATACTGGAGTGGGTTGTCATGCCCTCCTCCAGGGAATCTTTCTGACCCAGGGATCGAACCTGCGTCTCTTAGGTCTCCTGCATTGGCAGGCAAGTTCTTTACCACTAGCACCACCTGGGAAGCCTAATCACCATCAGCGTATCAATTAAAGTTTTTATTATTTTTAAAGGACATTGGATATTTTGTCAAATATATGGGAACCACCATAAGGAAAGCATTTTTAATGTTAAATGTTTATGCTTGTGTTATTTATAAGAGTGGTGCATTTAAAAAAAGTAAATATTTCCAAAAGGAGTTTTGTGGGGTTTTTTTTTTTTTTTTTGCAGTCTCTAAAAATCAAGTTCCCTTGGAATGGTGGATTTTCTTTTTAACTTTTCAAATATCCTATCACCACACTATGTAGCACAACATGACAGGCTTAGGATTATAGAGCTGTGAGGAACTTAGAGGTCATCGGACCCAAACCCTTCGTTTTAGAGATGAAAAAACTGACAGTCATGAGGTTGTGAGATGGCTCATGGCCACTTTTGTAATGAAAGGCAGATGGATGTCTTTCATACCATTTTTGTAGTCATCCTTGAGGGCAAACACCTAGCTGACATGTTAGAGTAAGAAAAACATACAGCATACATTCCTAATAACTCAACTGTCAGTGAAAAGGATGCTCTGTAAGACTAGGCACAATTAGACTTTGCTGTAGAAGTTAGAAAATTGGGCAGTATATTCACTTGAACATGTTCTTAACAATGACTGTATTTTTAGAATCATTGAGGACTAATAAACCTAGATGATTTTTTTACCAAGAATGTTTTTAAGTAGATTTAATAAACTAAAAATTTGTTAATTGGTTGATTTCTCTTTTTTTAAACCAAGGAAGTAAGATGCAATAGCAAGTATAAGAAATTCCTGACTTTTTAGACATTGTGAAAAGTTAATGGTTCCTAAATGGGGAAAAAACATTTGGTTGTAAATGGCAGGGTGAGGGGAAGGATATTATAAAACTTTCTGACACCGAAATCATCTTGGAACATATATACTCTCTGTTTTGTCTTTTGAACACTGTGAGTGATCATAGGAGCCTCTGAACCTAAGAGTGGTCCAGGAAAGCGGATGTACTGTCACATGTGAAAATAAAACACTTGCTCCTATCTGAATGCATCTTTCCAGAAAGAAGATGCAAATTAACCCCACCAGAAAATGTTATAGTAGAGAGAAACTAAGAGGCATCATTTAAACACAACCAGAAACATAAACTTTCTTGCAGAAAAGAGGCAAATGATATTCATAAAGTCAGAAAATGATGACTAATTATTAATATAAGTGCTAAAATTTTAAAACAAAAACTTATTTGGCCTAGCCTAATCCATTCAATGAAGAAAAATTATTTTCTCCAGAAAAGTCTTACTTTTCTGTGTTTTCTACTTGCTTTGTTTAAATGGATGGGAATCAAGGTTCAAAATATTTTGATAACCTCTCTACCTTTTGATAGTTTCCTAAATCATGATTTTCAACAGAATTTTTTACAGCTACATTTACCAGTCTTTTTTTGCCACTAGTTTTCAGAAAGCTAACTTGAGAGATGGATACCCAGGAGTTACACAAGAGAAGATAATACGGAGGTATCCTTTTGCTGATATGGGTGTCAACAGCAGAGGGAGGGTCTAAGGTCAATGTAGAAGCATTTTGTATGCTAGTTGTGGCTGAGGCAGTGTGATCTGGGGGTCAGTGACCAGTTTTAAGACGTAGCTACAAGAATTCTTTATGACAATCCAACCTGGGATCTGTTCTTCTCCTTTGTTTTTCAATGGTCTATAAACTTTTCTAGTAACTTTTAAAACTTCCTTTCTTTTCACTCAAGTAGAGCAGATTTTGTTATTTGCACATAAGAATCCTGATAGATATACACTGTAAGCCTAGGAATTTTAGAAAATACGTTCTCATTCACTCACGAAAATAATAATTTTACATGCTCAGTTTCCAGTCTACAAGGTTTGCATCTGATATGTTCTGGGAAAATAGCTGATTAAGGAATGCAAGAAGATTTTTATAATAAGGAAAAGGATGAGGGATTGGGGTGAGAGGCAAATTGTATTTTATAAATTACCATCTGTAAAAGTTCATAAGAAAGCAAATGTGTGTTGCAGGAATATTTTTAGCTGTTAAAGACCAGGGCAGTGATCTAAACATTCGAGTTTATATATATTTTAGTTAGTGAAGTTTCCTTTTTAAAAGAATAATACAGTGAACAAACAGATATAAATTAAATGATTAAATATGCATATCTACCATCAAATAGTCACATGGATGTGCATAAAGTCTTTATAAAGTGTGCAAACACTTAAACATTAACAACCTGGGGTATGTTAGAAGCATGTAAATGGAATTTAAAGAGATTTATTGTTATTTAAGATGAATACAATGCACAATAATTCCCCAAACATTTTTATTTCAGATTTTGTGACTTGAAAGAGTTACTAGCTTACTGAAGACTCTTATCAACTATGAGAAGAAAACTTAGAAACATAATTTCTTCTTTAGAATGTATAACTCAAGTTATGAAAGCCTAAAACTGCAGGAAGTTAGTTGAGATGCTGCCTAAGTGTTATGGTTCCTACATGAAAATCTAAAATATTACATACAAATTGATTTTAAAAGTATTATTAATATGAAGGGACTTTCCTGGAGGCTCAGATGGTAAAGAATTTGCCTACAATTCAGGAGAACCGGGTTCAATTCCTATAAGCACCTCAAATGGTAAGTCATCTCTAAATTGAGCTGAATAAACACAGTATTTAAACTCTTAGAAGGTGATGGGGACACAACTGGGCTTCTGAGAACTCAGATTTGAAGTCTTTGAAACGCAAAGGCAGATCACAAGGACTACCTGGAGGGGATCAGGACTTGTTTATTTTAATTAGGTCTTTCAGGGTTCATGATGTTTATAGTTTCTTCCCTGCCCTCAGCCAGGAGAAAGGAGGTACAGAGTGAGTTTGGGAAAGATGGGAGGCTTCCCAGAAGAGGGCAGCATTGCATAAGGGGTCAAAGGAGACAGTGGCTAAGCTAGCACAGCCTTCAGGGTGGTTAACCGGGATGAGAAAAAAGACATCCAAGAGGGCAGCTTCCCTGGAGTGTTAGAAAGGCAAGGAGGAAAATTACCAGAAGAGAGATTGGAGCAGTTCAAATAAACGTTTCATTTAAGAAGTTTATAGGGGAGTAGATGACAGACAAATGTGATCGCTATGATGACTATGTTCTGCAGTGAGAATCTAAATACCTTGTGATCTGTTCAATGCAAGGGCATTTAGGGATAGGACAGGATGACACATTTGGAATGGGTGTTGTTTTGGAAAATTCCAGACTTATGGCCTCCTAGAATACAAGAGTGCAACTTGGGCCTTTAGTTCTTTGTTCAGTCCCCCAACTCCTGCCTCAAGGGAAGAGGTCTGGGATGACAGCTAATGGAGAAATGTTTGGTCCTGGAAGAGAATAAGGCTTCCCAGGTAGCACTAGTGGTAAAGAACCCACCTGCCAAGTCAGGAGACATAAGAGAAGTGGGTTCAGTCCCTGAGTTGGGAAGATTCCCCTGGAGGAGGGCATGGCATACTCACTCCAGTATTCTTGCCTGGAGAATCCATAGGATAGACATGGTGGGCTACAGTCCATAGCGTCACAAAGAGTCGGACACAACTAAAGTGACTTAGCACGCACACATGAACGGAAGAGAACAGATCCCCGTAGCTGCTGGAAGATTTTGAGAGAAAAGAAGTGAGGGCAAAGGTGCTACCAGACAAAAAAGGAAGGAGATGAGAACAGCAGGTTGAGCTAGAGTAGGGTAGAACGAAGGAGAGACTGGATAGGTTGCCAAGACTCACTGATTCAAATATGGACCAAAGGCTAGGATTTCTTTTCCTCTATGCTTGTCTGAGATTTCAAAGCTCTGCACTGAGCATGACTGAAATCAGGGGGAAAATCCAAATAATCAATATTGTCTTTGTAAACACATCAAGGACAGAAGATGGATACCTTCTGTCCTAGGTTGCCAGTCTTGTCCATCACCACTTGGATCTCCTTCTTCATTAATCAATATGGAATGAGAGCAGTCATCATCTTGGTCAGACTCCTGAAATATCATAAAATAGAAACTCAGTTTTTCAGTGTAATACTTGGTTGGCAGGGTGAATATTGATTTTTTTTTTTTTCTAGGCTAAAGTTTCACATGGCTGATTCCTTTTAAATCGGATAAAGTATTCAGGACTAAAATAATGGGAAAGTGTTTGTCTCCAGAGCACCAGGCTTAGACAGACGTGAACGTGATTAATTGCATAATCAAAGATGAAGCTGAAATTGCATAAACACAGAGAAATTCAATATTTTATACTTTATCATGTCTGTATTCAGGCTGTTAAGCTGCCACCAATTCCATCCGAGTGGGTAACTGGAAAGAATCCTTTGGCCACAGCCAGTGAACAACCCCAAAGGAACATGGTCTTTTCCATAATGCCTCCCTGGGGCATCATTTACAGATGGTGAGGGTGGAAATCCTTGCCCTACATGGAAGCTGCAGATATAACCTTAGACTGAAAGGAGGCAGCAAAGCTGATTAAAGTTTTCACTATGACAGCCTTCTGATCTAATCGTGTTATGCGACTTCTCAAACTTCCCTTTTACGATCTAGAAAATGATCAAACTGCTGAAAAACATTGTTGAAAAGCAGCTTAACTTAAAAAAAACAACCAGCTTGACTTACAAAAAGTATTCCTGACTCTCTAAAGAAGAAATGTTTTCTATGAGAATGCATTGTTGTTGCTAGGTTCCTCCTTTAGAAGTTGTTGCTGGTGATTTTGCCCCTTTTAGTGGCTAGAACAGTGATAGATGCAAGTAGTAGTTAAAATATCCCATCCTACCTGGATGTTATAATTGGCATTCTGGTTTCTGTGATCCAGATGAACGGTCTAGTTAAGCAGACTATTGGATAAAAAGTCTTTGCCCTAAATGCAGATGTTTGTCGGACAAGCAAGCAGACTTTATCATAAAGCCTCTGATATTTCATTCACTAATTCCCAAGAGAGTGTGGGAATCTTTTCACCTTGTTCATTTGACTTATCACTACCATTAAAATATTTTAGGTGTTCAATTTTTTAAAAACTTTTAATTTTGTACAGGGGTGAAACCGATTAACGACGTTACGGTAGTTTCAGGTAAACAGGGAAGGGATTCAGCCACACATAGACATGTATCCATTCTCCCTCAAACCACCCTCCCATCCAGGCTGGCACATGACATTGAGTGGAGTTCCGTGTGCTATACAATAGGTCCTTGTTGGTTATTCATTTTAAATATAGTAGTGTGTACCTGAGCATCCCAAACTCCCTAAGTGTCCCTTCCCCTTGGTGGAAGGTGTTCACTTATAATAGCTTAGTTATCATATTTTACTTTATATAGCAGTACACGCTTTGTAAAGCATTCTCTACCTCCCAGCACAGGTTAGGGGTCCTACAATCAGACCATCCTGGTTGTCAATGGCAGATGGGACAGCTGGACAGGTTCGCCCTGATCCTAGACTGTTGTCAATTTTACTGCTTATTCTTTGCATTTCAAAAATTCTACCACTCTCTGGCAAATTTCTTCTCCCTCCCATCCAATTACAAAGCGTGAGCGGTAGGGTATTACTATTTTATAAAATGCATGGAAATACCAAAACAGCAGTTCTTTAAAGAGCAGGAGACAAAATCACCTATAATCCTACAAATAAATAGCAAACTCTGTTCACTTCCCAAGTGTTTAATAATAGAGCTGTATCATGTCATTTCATATCTGGCTTTTTTACTTATGATGTATAAATTACATAGCAATTTACTAAGTAAATATCATTTTAGTGGAATTTTATCAGAGGGTCATAAAGATGTTTAGTAAGTCCCACAAGTGTTATGATATAAACCCCATCATGCATAGTAGGCAGTTTTTAATTCTTCATTATCATACATAGTGCTGTGAACATCTTTACATGTAATACCCCAATTTTGTATTATCTCTTTAGAGTGGATTCTTAGACATGGAATTATAAGGAATTATTGATCTGAAGAATATTAGAATTTTTTTTTACATACGTTGCTTTAAAAGTAAATTTACACTTACTACTTACTGTCCACTAGCAGTGCATAAGTCTGTTTCACTACCTTCTCCCTTATCAATGAACAATTTTCATTTTTAGTAATGTGATATATGATCTGATTGTTTGAATGTGCATGCTTTTGTTAGTAGAAGTGTTGGAGATAGTTTCAGATGTTTAGTGACCACTGAAGTTTCCTTCTTAGTGTGTGTGTATATATATATATATATAATTTCTTTTCATATAATGTCTAGAACACTCTGTGAGACTTCAGAATATATCTCTTCCATTTCATATAATTAGAGTGTTTCAATGAAATTTTTAGGCTGAATAAAACTAATTAACACTAATTTTTAGTGTTAAATATATAACTGGTTCTCGTTTCAAGTTTCTATGTTGATTAATGATCTGCGGTTGGTCTCAACTGCTCAGTTCATTTATTATTTGGTCCTTGAGGAAAAGTTGGAAGATGCGGAGCATGGGCAAACTACCTGCAAAACCCATAACAATGACCAGCATTTATCCGTACAGTGCCAGACACTGCTGGACCTTTCACATATTAGCTAACTTAATCCTCACAAAAACTCTAAAGGTAGAAACTATTACTCCATTTATACATGAGGTTCAGAGGAGTTAAGTAACTTAACCAAGGTCACCTAGCAAGCCAGATTCACACCCAGACTCTGAAGTCTGGTTACAGAATTCATAATCACTCTGCTTTCTTTCTACTATGAAAAATTTGAAACAAGAGAGTCTCAACAAGAACCAGAAGGAAATTAATAATAGTGAGAAAATTAAGAGAAAGAATACCCAAACATAATTTATAATTTTTGCACAGGAGAAGATAAAAGATGTGTGATCCCTACAAACTCCTGACAAAAAACTTCTTCCTTAAAAAAAATAAAAAATAAAAACTGAAAAACCATAAGCATCACAAACAAAAAGGATGTGGGGAATAATACCTACTTTGAAGATTAACATGAAAATGAATACAAAAACAGCAACAGCTCAGAATTTTCTGTTTCTTTTAGAATCTTAAATATGAATGACTTTAATAGACTTCCCTTGTGGCTCAGCTGAAGAATCCACCTGCAATGTGGATCAAACCCAGAGTTTGATCCCTGGGTTGGGAAGATCCCCTGGAGAAGGGAAAGGCTACCCACTCCTGTATCCTGCCTGGAGAATTCCATGGACTGTATAGTCTGTGGGGCCGCAAAGAGTCGGATGCGACTGAGCGACTTTCACTTTCACTGGGTGACGGAGGAAAGGTTAAAATAATGCGGTCGTGAGTGAAGGAGAGAAAACGTTAGAATAGCACATCCCAAATAAATGGAGCCCATCAACCATTCACAGTAATGCAAGAGGTGACAACAGACTAGACAGCATAGCATTCTAATCTGCAAACAACAGAATGCCAACCACACAGAAAAGAGGCATAGAAATCATACGTAATTAAATTTGGAAAGAAGATTCTTCTTAGATGAAAAGAAGATTGGCAGAGGCCGTGAAGAGCCTCTCAGGAGCAATCCTACAAGCAAAGCAGCTGCATATATTTGTAAACTATAAAAACCTATTGCAGATAACCCAAAAAGAAAGCAAGCTTTCATTCAAAGAAAAGAAGTAAAGAAAGACCTTGGTTTTTTTTTTTTTTTAAACCCTAGAGAAAGCACTAGAAAGAAGCAAATTCAATAGTGAGAGTCTATCTCTCCCTCAAAAATGAGTTCAAAGTTATTTCAACCATAATAAGAAAAATATAGAGTGAAAGTTCAAAAAATATCTTAGAACTGCATAAAAAATTAACTACATATGAAGGGACTTTTAGTCTTTAAAAAAAAAAAGCAAGTTTCCTAACTATACCACAAAAAAATGAAAAGTAAGTGTGTTTTCTTTTATCAATTTCTTTCTTTTTAAAATTTATTTTATTTTTATTTATTTGGCTGCAGTAAGCATATGGAATCCACCTCCCTGACCAGGGATCACACCCAGGCCCACTGCACTGGAAGGCAGATTCTTAACGACTGGACCACCAGGGAAGTCCCCTCCTGCTGTCTCTTGAGTTATTAAAGTGATATCTTACCTATTCCTTAGCTCATTCATCTGGCAAATCACTGGAGCAGTCAATTTGGGGACAGACTCAGGAGGATGAAGTCAGAGAATGGGTACCGTGGTCTGGGTGGGGTTAGTCTATGAGCCAAGGTTTGGGTGGGATTAGAAAGAGGAAAAAGTAAGGGACATTGGACTTGGAGCTGTGAGGGTTTAAGGCCAAGACTAATTTTCATCCTAATCTTATGATTTGCTCTATGTGCTGTGCTGTGCTGAGCTAAGTCACTTCAGTCATGTCCAACTCCTTGTGACCTGTGGACTGAAGCCCACCAGGCTCCTCTGTCCGTGGTATTCTCCAGGCAAGAATAGTGGAGTGGGTTGACCTGCCCTGTTCCAGGGGATCAAACCCGTGTCTGACCCAGAAATCAAACCCTCGTCTCCTGTGTTGTCTGCATTGCAAGGCAGATTCTTAACCACTGGAGCTTCAGGGAAGTCCCAAAGCTTTGATTTTTAGATCAGCTAGGTTCTATCACTGGGGTGGTTACTGTTTCTCCTCCTTGCAAGTTGAGAAGAACAGAGGCTACTTTGCAAAGCAGTTAACGGTAGTCACTTCTCTTGGTGGCAATTCCTGGGTGAGAGTCTTGTGTGCCGCTGGGCCTTCCCTGTGGAGCCTGATGGGAGCTGTGTGTCCTGAGAACAGGGGAGAGAGTGGGACAGGTGGACTTTGCAGATAGTGAATGGGCCGGAAGTAGGTAAGTACTCTTAAATGGTGTGATAATGGCCATCTATGCATGCTAAGTCCTTCAGTTGTCTCTAACTCTTTGTGACCCCATGGACTGTAGCTCGCCAGGCTCCTCCATCCATGGAATTCTCCAGGCAAGAATACTGGAAAGTGTTGCCATGCCCTCCTCCAGGGGATCTTCCTGACCCAGGAATCAAACCCATGTCTCTTATGTCTCCTGCATTGGCAGACTGATTATTTACCACTAGTGCCACCTGGGAAGCCCCGTCTGCTCTATTCATCTGCTATTAATAACTTGGCCAGAGGAAGGAGATGAAATGTTAGGCTGGGCAAGAAACGGGTAAAGGAGAGTCACCTCTCTCCTCGTTGACGTATTGACTCACTGGTGACTTCGAAAAAAAGCAAGCCTCTTAGGGAAGTAGGTTGTGATCTTTTTACCAGTGATAACAGCAAAAAAGGTAAACAACCCCCACCTCCTGCCCCCAAAAGATAAAGTGATACATTACCTTCTGCCTTATTATTGCAGTTGACAATTGAATATTCTTATATCCTGTCCCCATCCTTCCAATAAATTCACCCTCTTTTTCTTATAAAATCAATAGGCAAAGTTTAAATTATGATTATTTGAGTATTGTACTATACTGTATGTATTGCACTATAGTCATGCAATAGAAATGTAGTATGATTATACTTTCTTTCTTGCATAACTTTTATCGTACATAAACCCCAAATCCCTGTTTTTATTTCATTCACAATTTTATTTAATATTTAATTCATTTTCTTATATTTTTTAAAATCTTAAATCTTCCCAACCTCCAGTGGTCTTTCCACGTGGTTAAATATATCAGAAAATATACCAGTTCCACCTTCTTCTTGGAAATCCCCATTATCCTGTTCTTCCTCACCCCAGCGATTGGAGCTCTTTGTTCTCCAGACTTCATACATGGGTTGAAGCCCTGGGACTTGCTGTCTGTTTTACACCAAGGATATCCTCCTCTCTTGTGTTGGGTTCCAGATCCTCTGAATCATGGATCCAATTTTCCCTTCTGTTTTTATCTTATCCCCTTAATTTAATAGAGTACATAGTAGCTTCCTTAAAAGGCATGTGAAATGTAGAACGTTTACTCATTTGCATGTCTGAAAAATGTCTTTATTCAACTCTAATATTTGGGGAAACAGTGGAAACAGTGTCAGACTTTATCTTTTGGGGCTCCAAAATCACTGCAGATGGAGACTGCAGCCATGAACTTAAAAGACGCTTACTCCTTGGAAGAAAAGTTATGACTAACCTAGATAGCATATTCAAAAGCAGAGACATTACTTTGCCAACAAAGGTCCGTTTAGTCAAGGCTATGGTTTTTCCAGTGGTCATGTATGGTTGCGAGAGTTGGACTGTGAAGAAAGCTGAGCGCCGAAGAATTGATGCTTTTGAACTGTGGTGTTGGAGAAGACTCTTGAGAGTCCCTTGGACTGCAAGGAGATCCAACCAATCCATTCTAAAGGAGATCAGCCCTGGGTGTTCTTTGGAAGGACTGATGCTAAAGCTGAAACTCCAATACTTTGGCCACCTCATGCGAAGAGTTGACTCGTTGGAAAAGACTCTGATGCTTGAAGGGATTGGGAGCAGGAGGAAAGGGGATGACAGAGGATGAGATGGCTAAATGGCATTACCGACTCAATGGACCTGAGTTTGAGTGAACTCTGGGAGATGGTGATGGACAGGGAGGCCTGGCGTGCTGCAATTCATGGGGTTGCAAAGAGTCGAACACGACTGAGCCTGAACTGAACTGAAT
>NW_011494902.1:3656438-3661325 GCF_000754665.1 Bison bison bison
CTGCAATTCATGGGGTTGCAAAGAGTCGAACACGACTGAGCGACTGAACTGAACTGAATATTTGATTTATAGTTTTCTGAATATAAAATCCTAGATTGAAAACCATATTCTTTGCTCAGATATCTGAAGGCATTCACTCCTTCCCTTTAATTTACTTTTTTAAAATTTTATTTTTCAATTGAAGGATAATTGCTTTACAGAATTGTGTTGTTTTCTGTCAAGCCTCAACATGAATCAGCCATAGGTATACATATGTCCCCTCCCTCTTGAACTTTCCTCCCATTTCCTTCCCCATCCCACCCCTCTAGGTTGATACAGAGCCCCTGTTTGCGTTTCCTGAGACATACAGCAAATTCTCATTGGATATCTATCTACTTTACATACAGTAATTTAAGTTTCCCACGTTACTCTCTCCATACATCTCACCCTCTTCTCCCCTCTCCCCATGTCCATAAGTCTGTTCTCTATGTCTGTTTCTCCATTGCTGCCCTGCAAATAAATTCTTTGGTACCATCTTTCTAGATTCTGTATATATGCATTAGCACATGATTTTTATCTTTCTCTTTCTGACTTACTTCACTCTGTACAATAGGTTCTAGTTTCATCCACCTCATTAAAACTGATTCAAATGTGTTCCTTTTTATGGTTGAGTAATATCCCATTGTGTATATTTACTTTTAAGAATAGCATATATTCAGGAATGTGCACATATCAAAACTGTATAGATTCATGAATTTTTATAAGCTGAACATACTCTTAAGTCAAGTAAAAGTCTTCTTAGACATAATATAAAAATCAAGACCCATAAGGGAAAAAATGGATAAATTGATTTTCATCAAAAATAAAAACTTTTGTTTGGTAAAAGAGCTGTTAAAAAGGTGAAAAAAGTAAACCAAATTTTTCTCATTGACTAGCAGAAAATATTTGTGAGTTACACATCCAGAATATATAAAGAATTCTCTAAACCCAACAATAAGACAAATAATTCAATCAGAAAATGGACAAAATATTTGAATAATTATGGCTATTGGCAAATACATTTTTTAAAAATGTATTTTAACATTGTTCATTAGGGAAATGCAAATTATAACCACAATGAACTACCATCATATACCTATTTTGGTTAAAAATTTTTTAAATGGTTAAAATAAAAAATACTGATAGTACCAAATGCCGCCAAGGGTATAGAGACATTGGATCTCTCATTTACTGCTGGTGGGAATATAAAATGGTTAGAGCCACTCTGGAAAATTGTTAGGCAGCTTTAAAAAAAATTAAACATACATTTACCAAATGACCCACTAATTGGATTCCTGGGCATGTATCCTAGAGAAATAAAAACATAAATTCACACAAAAATTTGTACATAGATGTTCATGGTAGCTTTATATGTAATAGCCCCAAACTGGAAACAACCCAAATGTCTTTCAACAGATGGACAGCTAAATAAATTTAGCTGTCCCACAGCTAAATGTGGGACAAAATAAAATTGTAATAGAATACTACTTAGCAACATAAAGAAACTATTGATACATAGAACAACTTGGATCTATCTCAGGAGTGTTATGCTCAGTAGAAAAAGCCAATCTCAAAAGTTTACACATATGATAATGCCATTTATATGACATTCTTGAAGTGATAATAGAGATGGAGAACAGATCAGTGGTTGCAGAGAGACCATGGCAATTAAGAGTGTAGTAAGGGGGTTCCTTTGTGGTAACAAAACAGTTTTGTATCTCCGCCAAAGATTCAGGGGATAAAATGTCACAGAACTACGCACACAGACACACACAAACAGAAGAAAGAAAAAGGAATGCACATAAAAACCAGTGAAATCCAAGGAAGGTCTGTAGTCTAGTTCATTGTGGTGTTGGGTTAATGTCAATTTTCTAGGTTAGACAATCAGCTACAGTTATAATAATTCCCATTGAGGAAAGCTGGTGAAGGTTATACAGGAGCTCTCTGTACTCTTTTTACAAGTTCTTATGAATCTATAGTTATTTCAGACTACTTTTTTACTTAAATTTTTGGTTTTTGTTTTCTTTATTGTTTTAGAATAATTTTTGGAAAGAGAAAGGTACAAAAAGATCTTACTACACTATCTCTAAAACTCTTCATATAGTTTCTGTCTATTATAGTCCATACCTCATTAACTTGTAAAAATAAACACATTTGTGGTCATATTCTTTTTACCAATAAAATATAGAGTAGTAATTTTTAAAAAATTGTCACCATTGTGCAGCATGTGGGATCTTAGTCTCCCAACCAGGGACTGAACCCAGGGCTCCCAACTTCGCTCCCACTCCCACCCCTGCAGTGAAAGCATTGAGTCCTAACCACTAGACTGTCAGGGAATTCCTATAGAGTTGTAATATTTTTAACTGTTTGGACTATGTTAAATTCTATAAAAATTCAAAAAAATACAAATGAATATACAGTACAAAGTTCTTCTCCATTTCAGTCCTTTTAGGCAACCACTGTTAACAGTTTATTATACATTTAGGAAATCATTCCATCATTTTCTGTGGGTCATAATGTTTGTTACTAGTACTATTACTATACTTTGTGAAGTTATTCATCATGGACAGGGGGTAATGACCAGGACCAAGAGGAGGCACCTCCTTTGTGGTATCCTAGGATGGATTTGACATGAACAGAAAAAAGATTTTCTCTTCTTTCACATTAACATGCATAAAGACAAGCTACATTTTATTATTTAGCATGGATTCAGCTGCAACAATATTCTATGGTATACACATACACGCATAATGTATGAGACTCAGAATTGACTAGCTAATTACTGCCTTGAGATTAAACTCATGAAGCACTATGATTAATTATGGTTTAAGTTTCCTTATAATCACATTTAAATATATAATTGTAATATATGTTTGTTATAAATATTCAAGCAACTTAAATGAAGTAGATATAAATGAAGTAAATGTAGATGCAGTAGGTTATCCCTTTTTCTGTTAGTTCTTCTATGTGAAGATTAGAGCATCTTACCTCACTGCTGCCAATGCTCTGCAAGATTATATTTTGGTTTTTAGTAACTGTCATCATATCAGTTGGAGAAGAGTTTGTATCATGACAAATGTCAAGCAATGATTCAGCATGTCTTTCTGCCAAAAGAAACATAAAAATGTGTTTTGATAAGCTGCATCTCCAGCAATTTCACAGCAACATCTAGCATTAGGTTCTAAAAATGAGTTCCATTTTGTTTAAAATTTTCTTGAAATAGTGATCTGGGATCCTGAGGAAACTTTGGGCCATAATTTTTACTGGAAAAAATGTGAGGACAAAAGGAATCCACAGAATGAATGCATTTTTGTTTGTTTTTTAAAAAGGGGGTAATGTTGCTAAGTGTAACCCCTAATAAGGGGCTGGGAATTATATCTGTACTGTAGTTGCCGAAGACAAAAGTGCTCAGCTGCTTGGAGCACCTTTCCTGTCTAGCACTTGAAGCCACATTAAATTGACAGAGTTCTAAACACCAAACAATGAATTCCCAGTTAGTTCCTGGGGCACACTGTTCTCTTACATACCCTTCTCCTGTTATCTTGACTTTTTCAGATAAGCATGTGCTCTACCGTGAAAACTTCTTCCTCTTGCATCTCTTCCTATTTCATTGATCGTATGAGTGATACAAAATTGAAAGAGTGATCTCTACTCATAGCCTGCATTTGTTCACCATATTTTCTTTCTTCACTCTTTGCAACCTTTCTACTGCCTCCATCCTACCATTGAAACCCTCACTTTCTTATCACATCTGCTTTGTAAACTCTTTTCCAATTTGATGCTGCTTCCCACCCCTTCTTTCTTGCAGTTCTCTCCTAATTCTCCTCCTTCCTTTCTTATGCCTCGTCCATGTGTACCTTCTCTGCCCAGCCCCTGCAATTTTCTCACCATCATCAATCCTTTAGTGATCTCACCTACTCTCAGATCTTCACAGTCTCCTTGTAGAGAACTTGCAAAGAAACCCATCAGTCCATCTTATCCAATCCTTTCCCCACAAGCCCTGGCCTACAGAAAATTGCTACTTTGAAGATCAAAAGTTCTCATCAAATGAGTGTTTTAGAACCCATTACCTCAACATCCACACCAAGCCATAATGTTCTCCTATTTTGTTAATTGTGTTTCTACCTCCCCACTTCCTAGGGCTGAAACTTTGTTTTTTTTTGTTGTTGTTGAAAACATATAGTTTAATTTTTCAAACAATCTAATTTGAACCAAAACACTATTTCTAAGACTTGTTCATTCCATCTGGTAAGGGAAATAAACTGAATCCAAATTTAGATTATAGCTCAGGTTAATTTTTTTTTTTTTTTTTTCATTAAATTTGCCATTTCCCTTTAGGTGATACGAAGTAGGTTTGGTTTTTTTTTTTTCTAATTTTATTTTATTTTTAAACTTTACATAATTGTATTAGTTTTGCCAAATATCAAAATGAATCAGCCACAGGTATACATGTGTTCCCCATCCCGAACCCTCCTCCCTCCTCCCTCCCCATACCATCCCTCTGGGCCGTCCCAGTGCACCAGCCCCAAGCATCCAGCATCGTGCATCGAACCTGGGCTGAAACTTTGGAATCATGTTTAACTCAAGCCTCTCAACCCTTGTCTATATGTCTCCTCTATCAACTTTGCATCACTATATTCTGTGAATTCTTTCACATTCTCTTAAACTCACATACCTAGAACCTCTCAGGCCCACTACACGCCATGTCCAAAGTCTCTTTTCCTGATCCTTGAAACCACGCACAGGTACTTCTATAGTTTCTTAATAGAGCTTGCTTGTCATGAGTCTCTTCCTCTCCTAAAACATGGCTTTCATCGTTCCCTGTCTTAAAATTCTTCAGTGACTCTATTTCATTGCAAAAAAAAAAAA
>NW_011494902.1:3661425-3665003 GCF_000754665.1 Bison bison bison
AAAAAAAAAAAAATGTCCTTCAGTCTGACATTTAACGACTCTTTGATGGACTCAGTCTCTTTGTGTGTCTATCTTCTGCATTCCTTTCCCCTGACATGAACTGTTGGTTTTAGTCTCCGGTTCGCCCCTGGGATGAGCCATGCTCACTTACAGCATGATGCCTCTGTCCACAAAATCAGCTCTCATGGTTTTTTTTAGAACCAGATTGAGTCTTACCTCTTCCATGAAACCTTCCTGGGGATAGCCTTGTTCCCTGTCCAGAGCTCCCAACAAAAATCCGATCAGACAATAAAGTCAAGCAGTTTTCACAAAGTCACACGTGGCTCAGTGGCACTTTTTCCATTACATTTCTTTCTGTGGCTGTTTTTTGTCTTGCTTAGATGCTTTCTCCATGCCTATATCACATCTTTTTGCTTCCTTCATATTTTATCCAGCATTAGAGAACCATAGCAAGTCCTTCTTCCCCTTTTAAGTTTATAACAATCTCTTTCTCCTCTGACTGATGTAGTGTGTCCCTGACTGTACTGAACACTTTCAAAAATTTGGACCACATCTTAGTCTTCTTTGCCTATCTCAGAGTACCTAACTTTGGGTCTTGTACAAAGTCCCTGGATTATAGATAGCTATTCACTTGATTTCTTTTTTTCTTTATTTATTTAAAGTATCTATTTACAATGTTGTGTTAACATCTACTGTACAACAGAGTGATTCAGTTACACATATATATACATTTAGCTTGACTTCTTTAAGAGGATCCATCAAATACATGTAAAAAACTATAAAAGGGCTTTAATAGCTAGAGAATTTCAAAAGTGAAATAAAAATATTACCTGGTTTTGGCATAGAATTCATTAAAATGTCCAATAACTGCTGCTTTCTGAAACTCTCTATTTGTGACACATAATGTATTGCTGATTTTCCACTAAAATCACAGAGTTTAGGGTCTCTAGGAAGAATAGAATCAACATCAAAGATTACTGAGTTAAATTATTGAAAAAGAAAACCAATATGAGAGGAAAAACATTGACATCAAATAAATAAAAATAATTTTATATAGTTTGGGGATAGCAATAATGAATTCAAAATGCATGAGAGACAGAGAGAGAAAATTTTCAAGATTTTTAACTGAAAGGAATATGTTGCATATTTTAGGCCACTTCTAGTCTAAAAGCATTCTAATAATTTGCTGAAAATTTTCAACCTTGGACAAGAAGTTTCATAATTCTTTAATAATGCATAAAGCAAGTAAAGATAAAAACATCTTGATAAACTGTTGTCTTATCATACCAAATAGCTGGCTTCATTGATTTTTTCTTCTCAGTGCTTTAGCTAACTGCTTATTCTCAATATTTCTTTTTCCTAACTCTAATACCGAGCTCTTTTATTATTCAAAATAGAATAATGCTAGTAGAATGGCCTAGCATTTCACCTTGAAATTAAACTGACATACTTATTTCGCAGACGCTTGGTTGAGTGGAGTGATCTTATCATAGGGCCTCTCTGTATGATTTTTCATTCCTCTTGTCCTGTGATTGTTAAGCCCCATGGCAGATCTTAGAGTTCCTTGCATCAGTGCAAATCTCCTGTCTATGCTGCCATGAATCCTAGAATTAGACATCAGCTCAAAGAGGTCCAGAAGGTAAACGATGGGAACTCTGTTTACAGATTATGGTGAGGGAAACAATGGCTAGACTTGCTTCACTAGTCACATTCTGTTTTTATTGGATATGTGGCATGTGAGATCTTTGTTCCCCGACCAGGGCCTGAACCACACCCTCTGCAGTGGAAGCACAGAGCCTTAACCACCGGACCACTAGAGAAGTCCCAGGTTAATGTTTTATGATCTATAATAATATTCTTAGGGCTTTTTCTCCCTCCATGCTCATGGTTCAAAAGAATTAGCATAGGTCCAAGAATCAAGGGACTGCCACTAACCTTAATACATGGACTTAGGCAAGTCACTTAGCTCTCTGGGACCTTAGTTTGCTCAGTTCAGTTCAATTCAGTCGCTCAGTCATGTTCAACTCTTTGCAACCCCATGGATTGCAGCATTCCAGGCCTCCCTATCCATCACCAACTCCTGGAGTTTACTCAAATTCATGTCCATTATGTCAGTGATGCCATCCTCTGTGGTCCCCTTTTCCTCCTGCTTTCATTCTTTCCCAGCATCAGAGTCTTTTCAAATGAGTCAGTTCTCTGCATCAGGTGGTGAAAGTACTGGAGTTTCAGCTTCAGCATCAGTCCTTCCAATGAATATTCAGGACTGATTTCCTTTAAGATGGACTGGTCGGATCTCCTTGCAGTCCAAGGAACTCTCAAGAGTCTTCTCCAAGACTACAGTTCAAAAGCATCAATTCTTTGGCGCTCAGGTTTCTTTATAGTCCAACTCTCACATCCATATGACTGCTGGAAAAACTATAGCTTTGACTAGATGGGCCTTTGTTGCCCAAGTAATGTCTCTGCTTTTTAATATGTTTAATACATTGTCTAAGTTGGTCATAACTTTTCTTCCAACTTTTCCTTTTTTAATTTCATAGCTGTAGTCACCATCCTCAGTGATTTTGGAGCCCCCCCAAAATAAAGTTTGTCACTGTTTCCATTGCTTCCCCATCTATTTGCCATGAAGTGATGGGACCAGATGCCATGATCTTAGTTTTCTGAATGTTGAGCTTTAAGCCAACTTTTTCACTCTCCTCTTTCACTTTCATCTAGAGGCTTTTTAGTTCCTCTTCACTTTCTGCCATAAAGGTAGTATCATCTGCATATCTGAGGTTATTGATATTTCTCCCGGCAATCCTGATTCCAGCTTGTGCTTCTTCCAGCCCAGCGTTTCTCATGATGTACTCTTCATATAAGTTAAATAAGCAGGGTGACAATATGCAGCCTTGACGTACTCCTTTCCCAACTGTTATTCCATGTCCATGCAACAGTTCTAACTGATGCTTCCTGACCTGCATACAGATTTCTCAAGAGACAGGTCAGGTGATCTGGTATTCCCATCTCATTAAGAATTTTCCACAGTTTGTTGTGATCCACACAGTCAAAGGCTTTGGCATAGTCGATAAAGCAGAAGTAGATGTTTTTCTGGAACTCTCTTGCTTTTTCAATGATCCAACAGATGTTGGCAATTTGATCTCAGGTTCTTCTGCCTTTTCTAAAACCAGCTTGAACTTTGGGAGTTCACAGTTCACATACTGTTGAAGCCTGGCTTGGAGAATTTTGAGCATTACTTTACTAGCATGTGAGATGAGTGCAGTTGTGCAGTAGTTTGAGCATTCTTTGGCATTGCCTTTCTTTGGGATTAGAATGAAAGCTGACCTTTTCCAGTCCTGTGGCCACTGCTGAGTTTTCCAAATTTGCTAGCATACTGAGTGCAGTAGTTTCACAGCATCATCTTTTAGGACTTGAAATGGCTCAACTGGAATTTCATCACCTCCACTAGCTTTGTTCGTAGTGATGCTTCCTAAGTCCCACTTGACTTTGCATTCCAAGATGTCTGGCTCTAGGTGAGTGATCACACCATCATGGTTATCTGGGTCATGAAGATCTTTTTTGTATAGTTCCTCTGTGTATTCTTG
>NW_011494902.1:3665256-3691148 GCF_000754665.1 Bison bison bison
TCTGTTTCTGTTAGGTCCATACCATTTCTGTCCTTCATTGTGCCCATCTTTGCATGAAATGTTCCCTTGATATCTCTAGTTTGCTCATCTACCTTGATTAGTGTTTCTCCAAGTAGTGTTCTTTGATTTCATGCTTTCTGGCCCCCACTTCAGGCTTATTGAACACCATGTCTGGGTTGATGTCCAGTAATCTCCGTTTTTAACAATCTCCTCAGCTATTAACACTGAAATCTCAGGTCACTTCCCTGATGGCTCAGCAGTAAAGAATCACCTCCAGTGCAGGAGACTCAGGTTTGCTCCCTGGGTCAGGAAGATCCCTTGGAGGAGGAAATGGCAACCTGCTCCAGTATTCTTGCCTGGAAAATGGGCTACATTCCATGGGCTACAATCCATGGGATCGCAAAGAGTCGGTCACGACTGAGCAACTAGTATGCACAGGAAGTCTGAGGTAGCTTCAGACTTCCATCTTCATCCTATTACAATAACTGATTCTTTTAAAATAGATCGTGTTCTTGATTATACTTTTGTCTTGGAAGTTCCTTCTTCCTTTTTTATTCCCCACAAAAAATGCATATGCAATACTGAGGAAGAGCTTTGGCCATCTCTTCTTTTTTGAGGACAAGATAAACAGGTAACAAGCAGCATTGCATGTATGCACGCTCAGTCACTCAGTCGTGTCTGACTCTTTGCAACCCAATGGACTGTAACCTGCCAGGCTCCTCGGCCCATGGGATTTCCCAGGCAAGAATACTGGAGTGTTGCCATTTCTTCTCCAGGGGAGCTTCCCGACCCAGGGATCAAACCCGTGTCTCTTACGTCTGCTGCCTTGGCAGGCGGATTCTTTCCCCCTGTGCCACTCGGGAAGCCACAGCAACAGCATTAGGAAACTGCATTTCTGACATGAAAGACTGCTTATTAGCCCTCTAATTAAAAAAAAGATTTATCTCCCTCCTCCTAAAAGAGTGTGTTGACATGTAATTTTTTTTGGCCACAGCATGAGGTATGCAGGATCTTAGTTTCCCAACCAGGGATTGAACCCTCGCCCCTGGCACTGGAAGCTTGGAGTTTTGACCACTGGCCCACCAGGGAATTCCCAAAATGTAACTATCACATAATTGGAAATCACTACTATAATTTATTTTTGATAATTGACAATGCTTTCTGGAATATTTAATAACATTTTGGGGGTAAGGAGCTACATACTCAAGAATTATTTGACAGTCTCAGGAACACCAAAGAGGAAGTATTTAAACAAATGAAATAAAAGGACAATATCATAAAAATAATAGATAGCAACCTCTAACATCTGTACATCACTTTGCAACTTTGAAGTCCCATTTATGAATATGCATGGGCATTTCATATATATATGTATATACATTATATTTATCTTTGTATACATACAGTATTTTATAATATACATTATATATATACATGTATACAGGTATAAGGGGCTTCCTAGGTGGCACAGTGGTAAAGAATCCACATACAAGAGACACGGATTTGATCCCTGAGTCAGGAAGATCCCTTGGAGTAGGAAATGGCAATCCACTCCAGTATTTTTTCCTGGAAAATCCCATGGACAGAGGAACCTTGTGGGCTATAGTCCATGGAGTCACAAACAGTCAGATGTGAGTGAGCACCACAGTATACATGTATAAACAAACAATCTATATATCTAGGTTTGCAAATGACTTTGTAAGTAACAATGGCAGAGACACCCTTCCATGGGTACTGGCTAACCACCTGATACTCACGCATGATGCCTGAGAAGCTCAGAGAGAACCTCCGCAGGTCTATAGAGCGTTAACATATCAAGCCTTTCAAACAGGTCCACATCTCTCACAGCCAGCATCAGAGGAGTCAAGCCATGTTGGTTTGGGAAATTTATATCCAGGAACTCTTCAGATGCCTTTAAAAACATGAAGCTTTATTTCTATTATGTCTTTACTGCATGTCCATTAATACTAATCTTTACATTTTCATCACCTGGCCAAATTCTCATTTTAATTTCAAGATACTGTTCCTCAATATCTTGAGAGGAGCTGATGAACTGAAATAACACAAACCTGAGACAGACAGATTGGAGTTTGAATTTGAGGTCCTTAAATTGGTTATTTAACTTCCCTGACAGGGTTATATCAAGGACATTCTGTTAAAAGTTGATAAAATCACCCTGATGAAATAAGGGACAGCTAGTTAAATACCAAATAGTTGGTATTTACTTGAAATTCAATGAGTGTCATTCAATTTTAATGAGTGTCCTGTATTTTTATTTGCAAAATCTGGCAATCTTATTCCCTGAACTTCAGGGTCTTCAGGTCCTTTCTTACAGGATTGTTTGGATGATTGGAAACAGGAAATGAAAAGCACTGAGCAGAGTGTCTGACCATGCTCAGAAAACATCTGTGGAGTGAATGACTGGTTTACAATTACAAGGTAACTTATTGAACAGGATTTATACAATCAAATGGAGGTGGATGTATAGATGCTATTTGTTGTTTTAGTAAAATTTAATCTGGAAAATTCAGAGCTGAGAAGCTACTGGAAGGCCAAATTGTCTGAATTGTTTATTTTACAGGTCAAAGTAATTCACGAATTTCCATCTGTATTTCACTTTATGCCACATCAATATAGTCAGTATCTACCTCAGTTTCTCCAGGGAAAGACTAGAGATAATGATATTACCTCAGAGGGGTGCTGTGGGAATTAATTAGTTAGTATTTTTTTTTTTCAGTCTCTGAAAAGACACCACCTCTTATATAAATGTTTATTATTAGTTAGAACCAGCATAAAAGTTTTGAGCTGAGAATAGTTTTGCAATAGCACATTAATTGAACATCTGTTGATTAAGCTCTGGATCCAGTTACAGGTATATATTTTTAAAACTTGGAGGCTTATCTTTAGAAGTGAAAAATATGGTTATGAAAAAAAGACATTGAATTACAACAACAGTTGTCAAAAAAATGCCATTAAAATGAAATTCAAAGTCTTCCAAAAACATTTCTAAGCCTCACTTTATGATATATGGCAATTTTAGACTATCATTTAGCACAATAGAAGAATTTAGAGTCCTTTGGATTTTGTTGTCCATTTCCTTGAACTCTAGGTGACCAGAATATCTTTCACTTCTTCTTTATCTGTTTGTGTCTCTACTGTAAGGGAATAGAAGAAGCTGTTTCCTAGCAGCAATTGATTTTCTTTCAGATGGAAGGTCATGTGATCTGACAGTACCTCAGAAGGTAAATGCCAAGAGCCTGTTCGCCAATAATGAATGTCCTTGCTTATGCATGTGGTTTCGCAAGTTACTCTGGAAAAGAGTCTCTATGGGCAGAAAAATCTGAATAAGAAGAAGATCAATACCCTAAAAAGACAGCATTTTGAAAAATGTATTCTCTTCACTTTCATTCCAGCTAAATATTATGCAAAGCATAGTCTCTCTGATTCCCTTTTCAGGATACAGATAATAACTGCAGATGGTCCGAAGGGATCTGAACAGCAGTTGTACAAATGGCAGTGATGTCAAGGGAACACCTCTGAGCAAGTTGACAGTGGTTCTCCAGGGGCATCTTTGGGAGGACATCATTTCTCAGGGGTGCTACATGACTTCTCCCATCCAGCTAGAAAGAAGGTGTAAATAGGCTGTGCTGCTGTGTGCTTTTATTATCTTGTTTTCCACCCCAAGTGTCCCATTTAACCCTGTTTCTGTCTCATATGTCCTGCCTGAAACTTTCTGGGACTGCATTTGAAAAGAACTTATTTTTCTTTAGAAGGAGTCATGTGTAGCCTGTTCTCTTTTCAAGTCTCACCCACTCACCCAAAGACAGAAGCAAACACTGAATTAACTGACCAGCAAGTGTTGAAGTTGTTCAAGATCACCTTGCCATGAGCTTTGCAGAAGTTGCATTTGGGGAGCTTGGATTCCATTGATGGCCAAGAGTTGTCTTTGGACATCACAATTAGCCACATGGACTGCGGTTTGATTGCTGTAATTACACAGGGTGATATCCGCTCCCTTTTCCAGAAGAAATCCAACAACCTGCAAAATCACAGCATTCTTACAATCATGTCTTCTGAGTTGGGTAGAAAACTTACTTAGTTGGACACAGCTCTGATTCAAGACATAAGAAATGAGAGTAAGATAGGCATAAAAATGGTGGTTCTAGTGGTAAAGAACCTGCCTGCCAATATAGGAGGTTCAATACTAGGTCAGGAAGATCCCCTGGAGGAGGACATGACAACCCACTCCAGTATTTTTGTCTGGAGAATCCAATGGACAGGGGAGCCTGGCAGATTACAGCCCACAGGGTTGCAAAGAGTTGGACATGACTGTAGTGACTTAGAAGGCACATACAACTGCCATTTGCCTTTTTTAAAATTTGAGAGACAAAAATCTCCAAGATATGGATAGTTTGGAGATACTATTTTTTTTTTAACTAAAAGTCTGTGAATATTTTATGTTAAACCCACATAAAATGTTGAAGTCTTCCTGTTACTGTTATCTATAATTTAGAATATAGAACCCCCAGATTCAGGCTTATAGATTCTTGAATGTTTCAGGTATTTCCACAAGTATTTTTAGGGAGAGAATAAACTCTATTTAAAATGGTAATGGGTTAATTTATTCAACAATTACGGATTGAGGGACTCATGTGTGTCAAGACCTGACTTTGGTGCTGAGACTCCAGCCATGAACAAGACAGGTAAACAGTCTCAGAATTTTTTCCAGTGGGTTTTAGCTACTTAAAGGGAGCTCTAGCCCTTTTGAGGGGATTTGAGACAGACAAATGTTTATGGTAAACCACAAATGAGGAATTAACACTAGTTCAAGTTCTTCCTGGCCTGAAATGGGTTACAATGCTGATAGTCACCCACTAAAGAAAAGAGAAACAGATACAAAGAAATCTAGACAAATTCTTTGTGATTAGTCCTGCTGCCCCAGAAAACTCCTCTGGCCTTTATGTTAAACTGGGTGAAAATTTACAAAATGCTATTATCACAATGGGTCAGCAAATTATTCAGATCAAGGTAGAATCCTTTTTTTAAAAAAAAAGGTCCTGCTGTGAAAGTTAAGCCTGAGTCAACTAAAGGCTACAAACCCCAGATCCAGTCAAAGCAATACGGCTGTGGCCTTGAAGACAAGGGATCTCTGAAAGGAAATCAGATCAGATCAGATCAGTCGCTCAGTCGTGTCCGACTCTTTGCGACCCCATGAATCGCAGCACGCCAGGCCTCCCCGTCCATCACCAACTCCCGGAGTTCACTCAGACTCACGTCCATCGAGTCAGTGATGCCATCCAGCCATCTCATCCTCTGGCGTCCCATTCTCCTCCTGCCCCCAATCCCTCCCAGCATTAGAGTCTTTTCCAGTGAGTCAACTCTTCGCATGAGGTGGCCAAAGTACTGGAGTTTCAGCTTTAGCATCATTCCTTCCAAAGAAATCCCAGGGCTGATCTCCTTCAGAATGGATTGGTTGGATCTCCAAATAGATGGTGTCAATAATAATGACCTTGCTACCTGATCTAAGGCTTTGTATGAACCAAAAACACTGGGAGTTCATTTGGCTGAGCAGCATGTTTCTGGAAACTAAAAGTATATGTATCTTTTTTATTGGCCTAGAGCCACTGTCTCTTACCATGTTGCAAATCCTTCCCTCCACCTATACCTCATCCTCAGTTGCCCTATCTCAAGGGGATTGAAGTTTGCAGTCACCCACATGAAAATTTTGGTGACTTTGGGGAGATGAGAGACTCAAACTTTCATGGCTCACTTGGATTCAGATTCCCAAGTCAGCATCCTGCCCAGTCCCTTGGGGGAACTGAGTCCTCTGAATTCAGCTAATGAGGTTTGGGCAAGATTCACAATGAAGAGGGAAATATAACATGATTGGCCCTTTGAGCCATTCAATGTACAGTGATTTTTAAGGCTTCTATCTCTAGATGTATGCATTCGTGCCTGCTAAGTCGCTTCAGTCGTGTGACGCTGTGGACTGTAGCCCACCAGGCTACTCTGTCCATGGGGATTCTTTAGGCAAGAATACTACAGTTGGTTGTGATGCCCTCCTCCAGGGGATCTTCCCTACCCAGGGATGGAACTCTTGTCACTTATGTCTCCTGCATTGGCAGATGGGTTCTTTACCACTAGTACCACCTGGGAAGCACCCCTCTAAATATATGAGGAATTAGTGTAATATCTGTGTATACCCCAAATTCAAGATTATGAAGTGTGGGGGCACACTTCATGATGAGCATTTAGAGGGCTTTTGAGGCACTGCAATGATTTAATTTTTTGTTTTGGATGGTAGATACAATGGTGCTACTGTCATGGTTTTCCTTTTTTTTAAAAAAGCGTATATGCTGAGTCCTCATATTCCAACTACTGAAGCCTGCACACCCTAGAGTCCATGCTCCAGAACAAGAAAAACCACTGTGAGAAACCCCTGCACTGCAACTAGAGAAAAGCCAGCAACAAAGACCCAGCACAGCCAAAAATAAATAAATAAATATTATTTTTAAAAAAACATATATGCTATATTTTATGCTTTGTTATAAAAGTGTTAATAGAAAGGAGTCGAGATAGAAACAGAGCTAGGAATAAAGTCAAGAAAGAGGGTAATTGTGGAAGCAAAGATGGCCAACCAGAGTTAACAGTCCATTTGCATTTAGCCCCCCAAGAACTTGTAGAGGCACTGAGGTATGCAGTTGGGTGAAATTTGTCTTGAATTTTCACTCATTTCTTCTCTTCCCCTTGAAGTCTCCTCCTTGATGCCCCTCCCCAATTCCAAGTGCCCATATTGCTGTCACTTTTACTTGCATTCTTTTTTTTTTTCTAGGCCTCGCTGTACGGCATGCGGGATCTTAGTTCCCCAACCAGGGATTGAATCTATGCCCCTCGCGTTGGGAATGCAGAGGCCTAAACCACTGGACTGGCAGGGAAATCCTTGCATTCTTTAAAAGAATCTTTTAAGTTCCCATACACAATTTTGTAAATGATCAATAAGACACAAATGGATTATTTATTCATTAATTTACCCATTACTTAGATGTGTCAGGCCTGCTAAGTTGGATATATAACAACAACAAAGAGGACAATTTTCTGCCCCTTTAAGTCTCATTATTTATTTACTCCTCTTCCCCTACTTTCAGGATTTTGCGCACCTGTTTGGACCAGGGGACAAATTTCCAAGTACTGATGGGGCTGGGTGTGGGTTGTGGGGAAGGAGGGAAAAATTCAGACTCCGTTATGTGGTCCCACTAGACCATAAGCTGCTCTTCAAGGGTGACGCCTGTATTTGGTTCACCCACCATGGTATGAATCATGAAGTCTGGTATATTGCCTTGGGTATTTTGGGAGTATCTGTTGACTGAGTGAAGAAATGAATAAAGATGGTGGTGTCTGGATCATTTAGGGTTTCTCAGCATTCTCTCCAGCTGCTACCCCCCACCCCTGCTTTGTGCTCTCAAATATTCCTTTTTGGAAGTAGGTGACTATGCTATTCCTAACCATTTCATTCTTGGAATCCTTCACTTAGAAGACCATCCAAGGGCCCCTGGACACCACATATTACCTCTGTTAGATTTTCTTCTGCTGCAGTAATGAGAGGTGTATTCCCAGTCTTTGGATGCTGAAAGTCAAGGTTTCCAAGGATGGAATGGACTTTAGCAATATGGTCACAGATGAGTTCCACATCACCTCTTGAAACTACTTCCAGAAATTCATGAATCAGTTTATTTTTATTCATCATGCTAGTTCCATGTAATTGCCTGCAAGAGGAAAGAAACTAATTAAATGAGATCCAACAAAGTAGTGGGTGGTTTAAATGTAACATATTCTACCTTTAGTGTCACCTGTTCCTTTTTTTTGGAGAAGGCAATGGCATCCCACTCCAGTACTCTTGCCTGAAAAATCTCATGGACGCAGGAGCCTGGTAGGCTGCAGTCCGCGGGGTCGCTAAGAGTCAGACACGATGTGTGAAATATTATAACAGATTTAAAGGCAATTTTGAAAAAGAGGAAAACTGTCAGTCTTGGTTCTTTGCATACATTTAAAAAAATTTTGCATACATATTTTAAATTAGGAACAATAATACTTTCACTGTCACTTTGCAGATCTGCTGTGGTACAGAAGAAGAAAGGATGGGTCAACACCAGAATGGAAAGAGTACAGGCTTTGGGGTCTGAAAGAACCTGGATTCAAATCCCACCTCCACATTGTGACTTTGGGCATCTCACTCAACTTTTCTGAACTTCCTTTCTCATCTTCCAATATGGAAATGATAATCCCCCTTCAAATGGTTGGTGAGGATCTGAAACACTATATACAAAGCATTGGCACATCCAATTGGTGAGAATTATTGTAGAATTTTATTTTCTTTAGTGTTGTTTATTAAAACTCCTGTAATTACTTTCTTTATTAGAGCCCCTGTCTTCCCAATAATACTGCCAACTCTTCAATAGCAGGGAAAGAATGATGCTAAAGCTGAAACTCCAGTACTTTGGCCACCTCATGCGAAGAGTAAACTCATTGGAAAAGACTCTGATGCTGGGAGGGATTGGGGGCAGGAGGAGAAGGGGATGACAGAGGATGAGATGGCTGGATGGCATCACTGACTCGATGGATGTGAGTCTGTGTGAACTCCTGGAGTTGGTGATGGACAGGGAGGCCTGGCGTGCTGCAATTCATGGGGTCTCAAAGAGTCGGACACGACTGAGTGACTGATCTGATCTGATCTGATCTACATGTCTTGGGTTTGTGTGTCCTCCATAATTCTAGCACAGTGTGAGTCATAAAAGAATATGGTTAATACCATTCTAGACTTTCCAGTAAAGTCCTAATTTTAAATATCCTATCTCGGTTTTCCAAATCATTGAAATATCTCTTAAATTGCCATTTCTGAAGTCACCAACGACCTCCTGGTGGAGTGTCTTACTGTTGGAAATAGCACAAAATCTTTTTTTCAGATTCTATTTTCCAGCTTCAAATTCTGATACCATTGTCACTGTCTGTAAGCACAGGCTATTTCATTGAGTGGGCAATTTACTTACAATGCACTGATATTTGGCACAAAGAAAAAGAACAAAAGGCATTTCATAGCACAACTTTATAGTGAAAAGCTAAGAAAAATAAATAAGGAAATGTCTAGAATTGGTCTTCAATGTCCTAAATATTTAACTGCCTTCAGTATTCATGGGCCAGACTACTGAAGCCTTCTTTCTTTCTCAAAAAGTTTGTGTACTTCACCCCAGAAATAATTCAATTTGAGAAATTTATCCATTATTTAAGAGGATACTATACGTCCTTCAAGAACTTTTACTGACCTGCACAATAGAACATAGCATAAAATAGTTCAGATAAAAATTTTAAAAGTGTCAAACAACAAATAATGGAGAAATGGAATGGCCATGTGGGCTGGAATATGATGTGAAAAGAAAGGTATTAATAATAACTGGAAAACCAGAATAAAGGAGAAAGAGTAGTTTTGACCAGGAAAAGAGTATGAACAAAAGTCTATACCTAGGAACAATGAGGAGAAAATGGTCCTGTAGGAATTTACTCTTTTACTTCTCAACAGGTTGGGAAGCCCATGGAATATTTTGGGTAGTGCCTTTTAGGAACATGGTCCTTTAAAAAAAAAATGGAATTATAATTGCTTTACAATGTTGTGTTTGTCTCTGCTATACAACAAAGTGAATCAGCTATATATATATATATATATATATATATCCTTTCCCTCTTAAGCCTCCCTCCCAGCCCCCATCCCACCATCTAGGTCATTACAAAGCACTAAGCTGAGCTCCCTGTGAGCAGCTTCCTACTGCTGCTACTGTGCTCAGTCATGTCTGACTCTTTGCCACCCTATGGACTATAACCCATCAGACTCCTCTGTGCATGGAATTTTCCAGGCAAGAATAGTGGAGTGGGTTGCCATTTCCTCCTTCTGGGGATCTTCAGGACCCAGGGATCGAACCCAGGTCTCTTGCATCTCCTTCATTAGCAAGCAGATTCTTTACCACTGTGCTACCCAAACAACTTCCTGTTAGCTAGCTATTCTACACACAGTAGTGGTATAGGAACATGGTAACTTTAGTAAGATTCCTATGACAAAGAATGGAAAGGAAGAAACAAAATTTTGAAAGTAAAACTTAACAGGAATGTGACTTACTGGCCATAGAAAATGAAACATGAGTCCAAGAGGATATTATTGGGCAATCAGGGAAGACCTGATGTTGGGAGAGGCAGGCATTTGCTTTTACAGAATGATAAGTGCTGAGGTCAGCAACAGAGACAGCACAGCATGTAGAAGAGTGTCTTGTCTCCTTCGATTAAAAAAAAAAAATGTGACCTTAGCTTAGTGCAGTTTCCTAAACTAGCTTGAATATAAGAATTAGGCTGTCCACTGGTTATAAGTAGGTTCCTAGGTTCCTTTTGACTGGGTAGGTCTGGAATGAAGTGGGGGACTCTCTTCATTTTTTTAATTAAAAAAATTTAATAGTTTATTTTAAAATAGACTTTATATTTTACAGTAGTTCAAGCTCACAACAAAATTAAGTGGAAACCACAGTGAGTTCCCCATATGTCTTCTTGACCCTCCACCACTCACCACACACACACACACCTCCCCACCATGAACATTCAGCACCAGAGTAGCACCTTTGTTACACTTGATGAACCTGCATTGATGTATCATTATTATCCAGAGTCCAGAATTTACATTAGGGTTCAATCTTGGTGTGGCACATTCTAGGAGTTTGGACAAATATACAATGACACGCATCTACCATTATAGTATACAGTAGTTTCACCATTTTTTGTCTCACCTATTCAAGCTCCCCTCCTTCCTAATCCCTGGCAACCACTTATCTTTTTTCTGTCTCTAGTACATACCTTTTTTGCTCAAGCTTTCAGGTGATTCCTAATATTAGGCAACTTTTGGAAATACTGACCTAGTAATTTGAATCCAATCCACAATTTTCTTTGCAATTCACTTTACTTTCTAGTTGACATTTATCATTACCACTTATTCCTTTTGATTTAAAGTTCTTAGGATAAATACTAGCTTTTCCTCCAAGTTTCTAATAAATAATAAATGGAAATAGAGAAGCAGTTTCTCAAGTTTTCCTCTACTTTTTCTCAAAGTGATGTTACATACTAACGATAATATAATATCAGCAATAATCTCCAACATTGATTGAATGCTTACCACATGCTATAGTAGTAGTAGTGTTAGTCGCTCAGTTGTGTCCGGCTCTTTGAGACACCACGAACTGTAGCCCACCAGGCTCCTCTGTCCATGGGATTATCCAGGCAAAAATACTGGAGTGGATTGCCATTCCCTTCTCCAGAGGATCTTACCAACCCAGGGATCGAACTCGGGTCTCCTGCATTGCAGGCAGGTTCTTTACCATATGAGCTACAGGGAAGATCCACATGCCATATTCTCTTCTAAATGCTTTGCATATATTTTAATTTTACATTTCAAACACCACCATCAGAACAGTAGTACTGTTACCTGTATTTTACAGATGAGAAAAACTAGACATAGGCATTAATAAAAAGGGATCTCATGCTGGAGAGATGAGAGCAGGAGTGCCCAAAACATTTAACACAACTAGCATAATAAAGGAACATTTGTAAAATAGGCCTATTTTCATTTCCTTGCTGGACCTTAAAGGGATGTGGGTTAATCATATTCCTAATTAGCAGTATTGGGCCATGTCTGACTTCTCTCGTTTCATGTTTTTCCACCTTCATCTCTGCTCCATTCTGCCCCCCCACCTGCCTCGCAGGAGCCCAGTCTAATGTGCCCAAGCGGTATCCTCAGATATGTATGTATCTTTGTAAGGCCAACGGTGCTGTTATGTGTGTGAGCATATTTTAAATTTCATAAATGATAATGTACTAAAGATCTTGTTACTTATTTTTTAACTTGACGTGTTGTTCTTAAGCTTTAGCCTTATACTTATGTGTACCTCTGGTTGGTTGTTTCTAAGGGCTGAATAGTAAGGATCATATTCAGTGTCTCTTCCCTTGGTGATGGACATCTAAGTGGCCTCCCACTTCCCACTCCACAAGCAACACTGTGATAAGTAGCCTGTTTAGGCCTTATCATGCACTGCGCCTGTGTTCCTCTGAGGTGAATGGTTTGAGTATATTTAATTTCACTAATACTACTGGATTGTTCTCCACAGTGGCTGTGCCAATTTCCACTCCCACCAGCAGTGCCTGTCAGTTTCCTTTCAGCTCTTCTAAATAAAGCAGGCATTTGGTTGATTGCCGTCACTTAAGCATCATTATCCTAATCATTAACATTGACTAAGCAGGGTACTTGGAACTTTAAAACAAAGCTGACGAGCAAATGATACTCTCAAAATCAGGCCACAGAAAAATTTGAAACCCATATGTATGTCTGTCCCAGCAAACTGCTTTGCAAGTTGCATTTATATACTTACTACTGAAACAATATTTGCAGTATCATTTCAGTTAAAAGAAATGCGTTCAAAAACAAAAGTTAATTAAAACCTGTCCTTCAATAAAGCTGGAAATTGGATATTCAAATAACAACTAGATAATAAATACATATTTATATCCCCAGCTAACTCATAATGTGGAAATAAAACCTCAAAGGTATTTTTCCCCCAGGTTACCACATCTAGCAATGAAATGACAATGTATGTTATGGGACTGTAGTTAAGCTCTTTAATATAACCTTTAAGCGAGAGTATTTCAAAAGTAGTATCTATCTCATAAATAAAAAATAAAATTAAGATTTAAGCCAACTGCAATCTGAGAGTTATCAAGTCAAATCACTATAATACTGGGCAGTGTGGTCTTAGTTTGACCATCTACCATCTCACTCTCAGTTGTGACTGAAGGAAGGTGATGATTGAATCAGCATATAGCAGTGCTCTTTCAATTATCGTGGACAGACCCACTTGGCTTTTTATTAGTGAGTTCCATTTCCTCTTCTGATCTTCACTCTGTACAGTCACAGCTTAAATTTTTTCATAAAAAAGCTTTTCTCAATTTTTCTTTTAGGATTGTTAGGACTGATGATATTTTTAAGCAATAACATTTCATTCCACAGGGATTTCTGGCTTAGCATCTGTTGAAGCCCAGTTTTTTTTTTTTTTTAATTATATGCATGGTTAACCTACTTGTAAAACAAAATCTTTTTATTATAATATATATTTGATTTGGAATCTTACGTAATTAAGACTTAAAATAATGGGAATCCCTTTTCATGTTGAGAAAATACGACTGAGGACACATATAATACTGAGTAGTTCAAGAAGGTTTACACCAAATAAAATTAACAGATGTACAGGTGATTAAACTAAAATAAAAGGTTGTTCCTGGGTATAATTCAATGAACACAAGTATTTTTTTATACTTTTTGTCCTTATGCAGTTAGCCTATGGTCTAGAGTCATTTTTGTAAAGTATTAGAAGGGATTATCTCAATACTCGAAAAGTCAAAAATAGCTTATTCCAAGAACTCTGAGGATATAATTATTTGAGATTAGGAGATAGTTTCCTCTATCAGTTTACCTAATGTTCCTCCACTGGGACATCTCTGGGGAGAAAAAAAAGTTGGAACATAAAATGTGGTAAAAAGTGGAGATTCGGCTTACCTGTTCTATGTTTTGCTGAGGAAGTTGGTACACAGTTGAGACACCAAGACAAACAGCAGTCAACATCATCCTAATTCATCAAGGCACTGATTCCTGGAACAGCTGTCAACCCACACTTCAACAAGGGATCCATTTAGAAGCAGCATAAATATAGATTTTTTTCTTTGATTATTTTCCAATGTTTCACAGCTCCAAGTACTTGTAAAATAAAAAGATAATTACAGCTGGTTCTGTGTGTACAAACTCTTCAGTTAGCTGCAGAGACTGCTTAGTTTACGGGCTGTCACCTGGGCAACCATCCACTGTGCATTTAGCTTGGAGACTTGAAAGTGGGACAGTCTTATTCAAGAAGGGAAATAAGTGTTGTACATTCTTCAGAGTTCTGTTTAAAAGCTTGAAAGAGTTAGACTCCTATGCATTTGCCTGTTTGGCACAAATGTCGTTGTTACCTTACCCACTGAGATTTTTTCCAGGAAAGCTGTACCTTTATAATCACTGTAATGTGCCAAATGGGTCTCTTTCCAAATCTGAATATAGGTTATGGGGAGGATCCCATAGATTATCCCCAAACTGGTTGTATCCTTAGAATCATGCTCGAGAAAACACTAATAAATGGAAATTCTTATATGAGGATATATTTCTTGTCCGGACTTGTGCTATTATTAAGCAAAAATTTCAATAAATAGACTGCATTTTTGTCTGAGTCATAAGTGGTAATAAACCCAGGTGAAAGAGACTTTAAAATTATGGTCTATAAAAGCATACTCTTGAGGAAGTAGACTCAGGTCAATCCACAGCATAACATCACCTGGCATCTGTGTGCTGCCAAATTCTTTCTACCACTTACTGTAGCATGCAGGGGTTTCTCTTCTAACCATATACTTCACACTATATATACTCAACTGAATAGAGTTCAGGTATTTTATCATAGCAACAACTAACATTTATTAAACGCTTACTAGATTCATCCTTCACATGAGATGCAACCCTTTTTCTTTTGCGGCACTGCATGGCATGTGGAATTTCCCCAAACCAGGGATCGAAATCATACCCCTAGAGTGGAAGCACAGAATCTTAACTACTGGACCACCAGCGAAGTCCCTGTCCTTTACATTAAAGATGTCATTTAACCTTCACAACAACTCTATGTAATAGATTGTATAATCACCATCATTCCCATGTTACAGATGAGGACACTGAGGCTAAGACATTTTAACCTAATAAAAGGTAGAGCTGGGGATTAAATCTGAATAGCCTGACTACAGTGCTGAAATATTCACCACTTTTACTAAGCTAACATGCAATACACACACACATACACACCACGCTCATATACTCACATACTCACTCACTCACACACTTCAGGGTAAAAACCACTGGGAGACTGCTAGGTTTATGCATATTGTTTCATCATCCAATTCAGCCTGACCCAGTTTGACATGAATCCAAGTACATATAGGTTGCTACTCTGTTTTTACTTCCTCAATCCTCCTTTGTTTCTACTCACAGGAGGAATAGTACTCTATTAAGCTTTTGTGTCAAGAGAAAGTTTCAAGTACTGTAGTTTCTGATGTTTAGCATTTCTGTAGGTTACCCTTGGGTTCAAACTGGTCTGCAATCCATGAACCTTTCACTTGATTCCCCAAAGAGTAATCCTCTTCTTCAATCTCATTTTCAGAAATAGTCATTCAGATCATGTTTTGTTCTGTTTAATAGAAACCCAGTTTTTCAGAAACAGTAATGGGATGAGCATGCAAAACCAGGACCATATTAGGTGGTAAGGCCAGCATGGAGCTGTGTAAAAGGCTCTAAGGAAACTTGAGAGAGGAGTGTCTAATTTGGGGGGATATGTTAGTTTGCTAAGGCTTCCATAACAAAACGTCACAGTCTGGGTGTCTTAAACAACAGTAATTTAATTTGTCACAGTTTTGGAGGCTGGAAGTTCAAGATCAAGGTGTCAGTGGGCTTCTTATCTCCTGAGGCCTCTCTCCTTGGTGAGCAGATGGATCATTCTCACTGTGTCCTCACATGGTCTTTTCTCCCTGGTGTCTCTGCATGTGTCTTACTTAATCTCCTCTTTTCATAAGTGTGCTTGGATTAGGGCCCTTTTTGTTGTTGTTCAGTTGCTCAGTCATGTCCAACTCTTGGCAACCTCATGGGCTGCAGCATGCCAGGCTTCCCTGTCCTTCACTATCTCCCAGAGCCTGTTCAAACTCACGTCCACTGAGTCAGTGATGTCATCCAACCATCTCTTCCTTTGTCATCCCCCTTTCCTCCTGCCTTCAATCTTTCCCAGCATCAGGGTCTTTTCCAATGAGTCAGCTCATCGCATCAGATGGCCAAAGTATTAGAGCTTCAACTTCAGAATCAGTCCTTCCAATGAATATTCAGGACTGATTTCCTTTTGGATTGACTGGTTTGATCTCTTTGCAGTCCAAGGGACTCCCAAAGAGTCTTCTCCAACACCACAGTTCAAAGGCAGCAATTCTTCGGCGCTCAGCCTTCTTTATGATCCGACTCTCACATCTGTACATGACTACTGGGAAAGCTATAGCTTCAACTATACGGATCTTTGTCAGCAAAGTGATGTCTCTGCTTTTTAATATGCTGCCTAGGTTTGTCATAGCTCTTCTTTCAAAGAACAAGCATCTTTTAACTTCATGATCACAGTCACCATTTGCGGTGATTTTGGAGCCCACCGTTTCCATTGTTTCCCCATCTATTTGCCATGAAGTGATGGGACCAGATGCCATGATCTTAGTTTTTTGAATGTTGAGTTTTAAGCCAGCTTTTTAAATCTCATTTTAACTTAATCACCTCTTCAAAGGATTAATCTCCAGACCTAGTCACATTCTGATATACTAAAGATTAACAGAAGGGCATAGGGAATTTCAAAGAAAGATATTTATCTGAGCTGAATCTTGAAGGACAAATAATTCATCAGGTATAAACCATAGACAGAGGGACATTGCAGATAGACTAAACAACAGCATGTCCAAAGGAAAGATAAAGGCATGAAATGTTGGGAAAATTGTGTTTCATGTATGTGTGTGCAGTTAGAATGCAGAATAAATGAGGAGAAGGGGAAGTGAGACTATTTCCAGCTGAATTGAGAGAGAGATTAAAAGATTTTATTCAGAAACTTCCCTGGTGGTCCAGCAGTTAAGACTTTGCCTTCCAGTGGAGAGGGTGCAGGTTTGATCCCTGACTGGGGAGCTAAGATCCCACATGCCTTAAGGCAAAAAACCAAAACATAAATCAGAAGCAATATTGTAACAAATTCAATAAAGACTTTAAAAAAAGATTTTATTCATGGAGAGGCACATTCAGGCCTATAGTTTGGAAAAATTCTGACAGCAGGATTGAAAATTAATTCAAGGAGAGTGGCAGATATAAAAGTGAGAAGATTTTTATAAAGAGTCAAGAAAATGATGCTGACCTAACCTAAAACAATAACAATAAAGACAAATTGGAGGAGCTGAGTCACGATATTAGAGCAAAGAATGTTTTAGATTTTCCAGGAATATAGTAGGCTATGCTATTTAGACCAGTTCTTCTATGGACAGCAAATAAGAGGTGTAAGGTTAAATTACCTGAAGTTATACCTGAAGGAAAAGGAGGGCCCACTCATTCATTCATTCAATATCATATCTTGAATGTCTCTTTTTGTGCAAAGCTTTATTCTCATTACTGTAGAAATACCAGAGAAATAAGATTGTAGACTGAATGAATAAATAATCAAGGTACTATCAAGTGGTTACAAATGCCATGAAGCAAATTAAAGTGATAGAGATTGACAGTTGTGGGCAGAAAGAGTTTTATTCCATTGCATGCACATGGAAAGTCTCCCTTCTAGGTAAACATTTGATCTACTACTTGAATGAAAAGAAGCAGCCAGTCCTTTGAATAGTTGATGGCAGAACATTCTACGCAGTGGGCACAGCTGGGGCAAAGGTCATAATGGATATATAAACATTACTTGTCAAAGTTACAGGAAGATGGTGAAGGTATTAGAATTGAGATTGGAGAGGTATGCAGGGGCCATATTTTGAAGGGCCTCATAGGCATCATAAAGAGTTTGACGTATTCCAAGTGCAGTGTAAAGCCATCAGAGCACTTTCCTCAAGGGAGTGACAATGTCTGATTCTTTTTTAATCATATTGATAGTTGTACAGAGGAAAGATTGTAAGGTGCAGCAGTGGAAGTCAGAGGTGAATATAAAAGCAATTGGTGCTTAGTTTACTGTAAGTACCTACTTGTGAGTAGAAGCTTTGAAGGCAAAATATGAAACTCTAACAGTATTCTTGGTCGAAGGATATTCTTATGAGTACATTTTTGTAAAAATCAAGGCAGAATAAAATAAAAGGCCTTGGGAAATGACTGCTTGCCTGAGGCCTCTATTTCTTCTTCAGTCCCAAGAAACCAATGTGAAATAGCATTTTTACAGGCTATGATTAAAGATGCTCAGAAAAACACTTGTAACACTTCCATTTCCTACCTCCACCCCTGCACCCACACCGGGCCACCTCTGATCATAGTTAAACATGGAAAAACTACAAGTTTTTTTTTCTTTTTTTTTGTCACTATGGAGAATCTAGTAGTGTTATGGAAGATGTACACATATGAGACCTATTTACTTTTTATTGAATATTTAAATATTGGGCAGGACGGAGTTAATATAGCTGGCCCTCATCCGTTCCTCTCCCATTACTGGGGATGAAGAGGTCAAGATACTCTCAGACAAAGAAAGAAAGTATTGATGAATAACTCAGTATTGTAAACACAACAATAACTGAAACTCCTGGAAGATACATGGTTATTTGCTAGGAGGAACATCCTTGTTTATAGAATGTGCTTGTTGTAGGATATCCCTACTTAAGGATTGTCTATGGTAAATCTATGAAGTTAAGGAGCATGGCTTCCTGAAAAATGTTACAAAAATCATTCAGCTATATGTCTGTAAAATGGAAATGTTTCATTACAGAGAGCTTATGTCTTACATGGGAAGAAAGGACCAGGGAGCTTCTCTCTGTATCTCACACTTCTCCCTGCTTTGCCTGTTCCTGTTGATTGATTATACCCCTGAAATTATTCAGAAAGCTTGATAGTGGATGATGTTTTAGATCTGCATGCATCTGATTTGACAATATGATACACACATACACATTTAGCTACTGGATGCAATTATCTTTGAAACATGCCTTTGAGTTCCCCCCATAGGAGATATCAGGTATTTCAAGAGACAAAAAAGCAGAAAAATTAAAATAATGAAGAAAGATTTTGGAGAGGAGCAAGAAGCCCTGGGGAGAAGGCAATGGCAACCCACTCTAGTATTCTTGCCTGGAAAATCCCATGGATGGAGGAGCCTGGTACGCTGCAGTCCATGGGGTCGCTAAGAGTCGGACACGACTGAGTGACTTCAGTTTCAATTTTCACTTTCCACTTTCATGCATTGGAGAAGGAAATGGCAACCCACTCCAGTGTTCTTGCCTGGAGAATCCCAGGGACGGGGGAGCCTGGTGGGCTGCCGTCTATGGGGTCGCACAGAGTTGGACACGCCTGAAGCGACTTAGCAGCAGCAGCAGCAGCAGCAGCAGCAGCAGCAGCAATGAGCCCTAGAAGAGGAGTATCTAGACTGAATTCTCATCTTCAGTGTAATCTAGCTATGTGACTTGGGCTTGTGCTTAATCATTCAGTTGTGTCGGACTCCTTGTGGCCCCATGGACTGCAGCCGGTCAGGCTCCTCTGTCCATGGAATTCTCCAGACAATAATACTGGAATGGGTTACCATACCCTTCTCCAGGGAATCTTCCCAACCCAGGGATCGATACCAAGTCTCCCATATGGCAGGTTCTTTACCGTCTGAGCCACCACTAGGGAAGACCATTTTCCTATTTATAAACTGAAGGGGTTGAGTAAAATGAATTCAGAAAACCCCTCTGATTCCAAAAGTTTGAGAATCTAAAACAGAAAATAAGCAAAGTAATTTCATTACAGGAGAAAAATCAAGAAATGAGAAATGACGCAGTGATAAAGTCCTCCCTCTGGTGATCCCCTGGAGAAGGGAAAGGCTACGCACTCCAGTATTCTGGCCTAGAGAATTCCACGGATGTCCATAGGGTTGCAAAGAGTCAGACACAACCAAACAACTTTCACTTCACTTCACTGGTGGTCACCATGTTCCAAAGCCAGCTCTCATTCAGCTATAGTCCTCAGGGACTTTGTATTAATAGTTCCCAGGCTCTGTGAGTCTCTCTGATCCAATAAGCACCCCTTCAATCCACTCTATTCTCCTGTCATTTCATACTTCTATTATGACAGAGTCTGACTTGTTTTAGAGTTATTTTTAATCTCTCCATTAGATTCTATTTTCTAGAAGACAAGTAACAAGTTTTAATTATCTTTGTTCTGCTATTGTGTCTTTATAATTTATGCAGAGAAGGTTCTCGGTGGCTATTTCTAGAACTAAATGTACACAAGAGTAGAGTGAAAAAACAATGAAGAATCTCATGTAGTGGCCTTTTGCTTACCATGGGACAAGCTCAAGTTCTCAGTAGAGCTATGTTTTTTATTATTTTTTGGGCTAGGTAGACAGGAGGAGAAAGGATTTCAGTGAACAATAGTAGCAAATGAGATGCTGTAAGTGGAGGGGCTTGAAAAGGACAAAAATTGAAGTTTTGAATCCAATCTTAGCTATAAGAATACACTAATGAATACTTTTGAATATCTGGGCAACCCCGCTGTATTGAGTGGGAAAGGATTAAAGGATTTTAAAATTCTGAAAAGGGCTTTTCTGCTGAGGCAGCAGAGGATTGGTTGTGAGCTGCGTCTTCTGCATATTAAGCAGGACCCATTTGTCCCCCGCAGTGCAGTGGTAGAAAAAGGCGGCAGTGTTTTCAGGAAGACCATGAAGGGACCTGCTGCTTTTAAGGAACGAACATACTTTTCTGAGGAACACTTTCTTCCAAATCTCTTCTTTTCCACCTAGAAGGTGGTAGAGTGAATGGAGGATTGTAGGGTGATGGTGAAGGAAAGGCAGGAAGATAAATTGGGCATCTCGGTGGACAGAGAAAAGAGATGGAAGAAAACATTGAGATCCAAGGGGCATACTGGTCTAGAGAAATTCGATAGCAAGTCCAGGGTTTTTTGTGATGCTGAGTAGGGTATATGGGGTGGAGTTGTTGGTTTCATTGACTTAGGTGTTCTGTTTTGCTGCTCAGAAAGAGAATGTGAGCAGGGACAGCTCCGAGTCTATGAGATGGAGCCAAAAATGATGTTCCATAAAGCCTTGGCAGCCAAATATGATTGAATGTCAGCTTCATCTGGACAGATTTTATAAAAAACACAGATTCTTGCAATTCCATAGAAAAACAAGTGAAAGGTTTGAAATCACTCTTCATAGGAGAGGAATATAAATGGTCAACTAACACAGGGAAAATTGTTTAATCTCACCAGGGCTCAGGGAGATGCAAATCAAAACATTTTTTGTTCAACATACTGGCAAAATCTTAAATGATTCAGAGTATAAAATGTGTGGGGAAATGGCTACTCTTTTACACTATTAGTGGGTATATAAATTAGTAATGCTCATTTTGGACATTGTGATCTGGTACTACCTGTTATACTTTAAAATGCACATACTCTTCAACCCAGCATTTCCATTCCTCCATATCCACCCTAGAATAATTTCCACACATGTTCACAAAAATGTAGGCATAATAAGTTTTTCCTCTAGTATTTTTGAGGGGAACACATTTATCATGGAAAATTTCAAACATGCAAAGTAAACAGTATAGTATCATGAACCCATGCACTTGTCACCCATTTAAGAATGTTATTTATTAATAGCTTTATTAATAGTTTCTGCTGTATAACACGATGAGTCAGCTATACACGTACATATATCCTCTTCCTCTTGAGCCTCCCTTGCACGTCTCCATCCCACCCCTCTAGATCATCACAGAGCACTGAGCAGAACTCCCTCCGCTTTACAGCAGGTTCCCACTAGCAGTCTATTTTACACACAGTAGTGTATATGTGTCAATGCTATTCAAGGCTACTCTTTCAACTCATCCCACTTTCCCACCGCCTCCCAACATCCATAATTCTGTTCTCTACATCTGCACTTCTATTCCTGCCCTGAAAATAGGATCATCATTACCATTTTTCTACATTCCATAGATATGATGTTTGTTTTGTATTTCTGACTTACTTCTCTCTGTGTGACAGGCTCTAGGTTCATCTACATCACTTCAACTAACTCTATTTTTTTTTCCTTTTAATGGATGGGTAGTATTCCATTGCATATGTGTACCACATCTTCTTTATCCACTCAGCTGTTGATGGACATCTAGCCTGCCTCCATGTTTTGGCTATTGTAAATGGTGCTGCAATGAACATTGGGGTATGTGTGAATAGACATACTTATTTGTGCAAAAATTAATTAAAAGAATTAAAACTCTGTATTGTGTCTCTATAAATGTTTGTGTAGAAAGATAGGAAAGAGTCTGAAATTATTTACACTCAATGGTATTGGTGATTTTATCTTCATTTCAGTTCAGTTCATGCAACCCCATGAATTGCAGCATGCCAGACCCTTCTGTCCATCACCAACTCCTGGAGTTTACCCAAACTCATGTCCATCAAGTAGGTGACGCCATCTAGCCATCTCATCCTCTGTCATCCCCTTCTCCTCCTGCCTCCAATTCCTCCCAGCATCAGGGTCTTTTCCAATGAGTCAACTCTTCGCATGAGGTGGCCAAAGTATTGGAGCTTCAGCTTCAACATCAGTCCTTCCAATGAACACCCAGGACTGATCTCCTTTAGGATGGACTGGATGGATCTCCTTGCAGTTCAAGGGACTCTCAAGAGTCTTCTCCAACACCACAGTTCAAAAGCATCAATTTTTTGGAGCTCATCTTAGGAATATAGAAATAGAGAAGACGGTAAAGGAGGCCATTTGTTTTATGCATATTATTTGAAACTTTTACAATGAGAAGACATTTCTATTATAGTGCATGGACAAATTAAACAACTCCCAGGCTCTGGCTTTGGTTATAAATAGTGATTTAAGTATTTCATATTTGGAAGTACATTGCAGTACGTGCTTAGTTACTTTAGTTGTGTCTGACTCTTTGGACCCTATGGACTGTAGACTGCCAGGCTCTTCTGTCCATGGGATTTGGGATTTTCCAGACATGAATACTGGAGTGGGTTGCTGTGCCCTCCTCCAGGGGATCGTCTCGACCCAGGGATTGAATCTAGGTCTCCTAGATTGCAAGCACATTCTTTACCACTGAGCCAACAGGGAAGCCCATATTGTAGTATATAGGTAGGCAAAAGCAAAGAGCAGAGATAAATGGAAGATGTAAGATTCACTATAGCAAAATAGCAGAAGCAGTTGAGACTGAAATTAGTCCATCTAGTCTAATTAGAAATTAGACTGAAGTGGATGGTGAAAGGGCTCTGAGGAGCAGATAGTTACATATCTGGAGATATTAATGTAAATGTAGTTAGCAGGTCTTACAATATGATACATGCCATACAATATGATACAAAAAGTTGGGATTATACTAAAATTTTGCATTTATTCATCACTTGTAGCTAGAATTGTTCATATCCATATTCATATCTTTCCTCATAACAAGGAAAATCAGAGATTAAATAAGAATGTCTATGTAAAATATGGTAATTAATTGTCCACACACACCACCCCACACAGCTAGAATATGCTCATTCTGTAAACTTGTACATAATTCTTATGACTCTTTTTAACTCTTTTGTTTTCACATTCTGAGTTCAAAAATACATTAACAATAGAATAGTTTAAATAGAAACATGTAAACGTGGGCAAACTAAGTCAACCTGCCAGTAAGAACTGTCTTTTCTGGATCTAATACCAGACAAGAAGTTAAGTTACAAACTTGGGAATTAGAACTAGCTGTTCTTGACTTAGCATTATCACCTAGAGGGACTTCAATTATACTTGAAACTTCCTGAGGGCAGGCATCATGTTTTTAAGTTTTTGTTTCTCATTTTCTAGAACAGGGTCAGGCACATAGAAGCTGCTTTTAACAGGTGTTTGTTGAATGAACAAAGGAGTGAATGAATGATGAGTTAAGGAAGTTTGCATTACTTCTCTTGAAATTCTCTAGAGCTTCCTGCCTTGGTGGCTATAACTCTTTCTAGTCCAAGAAACAGTGGACTGCTTATTTAGGATACATGATATTGCCCGTGTGTTCAGAAAGGTTACTTGATTGTTTTCACACCACTGATTTTACAAAGAGCTTTAAGAAGTTGAATAACCATTGTGCTTCCCTTTATAAATCATATTATAGTTCTTTCTGACTTATCTCAGGCTGTGGACACCTTGAGGGCAGGGATTATTCTTCGAACCCCTCCCTATGGTTGACTATGACATGCCATGCTTCCCTGGTGGTTTCAGCAGTAAAGAGTCCCTCTGCAATGATACAGAACCTGTCTCCGTCCAGGAGACAAGGATTTGGTCCCTGGATCTGGAGGATCCCCTGGAGAAGGGAATGGCAACCCACTCCAGTATTCTTGCCTGGAAAATCCCATAGACAAGAGGAGCCTTGTGGGCCACAGTCTATGGGGTTGCAAAGAGTTGGACACAACTAAGCAACTAACACTCACTTTTTTCCACTTCACTGCCATGACAGTAGATACTTGATAAATTTTGCTGAATGAATGAATGAATACTGATAATTTTGATAATTCTGATAGTTTTGATTTAGAGAATTTCTAAGAGTTTCCTGTTCTCATACTGTGTCTTCCTCTTCCTGCTGTACCTTCTACTGCAATTGGTCTCAGAGCTATATCACAGAAAATTCCTGATTCTCTCTGCACAGAGGCCATCAAGGCAGATGAGAATGGTGCAGTCCCACTGCTGTTGCTCCTCTCACAATGTTTGCTCTCTTGCTAAGACCTAATTAAACTGTGATGCCCCTGCATTCCTCTGAGGACTAAGCCAAGGGTGATTTTTCCAGGCCTCTAATCTCTTAAATTGCCTATGCGTCAAAATTCTCCCTGTGGCCATTATTGGTAACACCTTGAAATAACTGCAAGGTATGCCAGAGAGGGAATACACTTGCATGGAAAAACCCTTGCCTTTGGACGTGCAGCAAAATAGCTCTTAATACTGAAGAAACAAAATCTTTTCTGCTTCGTGAACCAGTGAAAAATCTAATAAAAGTGTGTCTCCCCTGGGTACTTTACATCATTAGCATCCTGGCTTCACACTTCACTTTAACAAATAACTTATTTAAAAAGTTTCTCCAGGGAGAAGGAGCCAAAAATAACTTGGAAGGAAACTTTACCTAGCAACCTGATAAGGCTTGTTTCCTACAGTTTCTGAAATTTAACTTGATGCAACAAAGTCTTTGTGGTTTTTCAGTTTCAAGATTTTGGCATGCACTGAAACTTCTTAATGGTTAACCAAAAAGGAAAAAACGTAATACTCACATGTGAGTAACATGTTACAGTTTTCATTATATAAAGCATCCATTATAATTGCTACTACCATAATGGATCACCTACTACGTGCCAAGACATTCTGTTAACCACTCTGCAAATGTGCATAGGAACTTAATCTTTGCCACAGTCCTATGTGGTAAGAGGTATTACAAATCAAATTTTAATAATTAAGAAATTGATGTTTAGGGGGCTTACGTTATTTGCCCAGTCTTATAGGTACTAAGTGGCTGAACCTGGGTTTGCTTGACCTTAAAACTTACAAATGTATTTCAGCTGGAGAGAATCTTAAAAGGTTAAGTGAACGGCTCTTTGATTCCCACCTTTCCCTCATTTGTTGTTGTTCAGTCGCTCGTTTGTGCCCAACTTTCTGCAATCCCCTGAACTGCTGCATGCCAGGCTCCCCTGTCCTCCACTATCTCCTGGAGTTTGCTCTAATTCATGTCCACTGAGTCAGTGTTGCTATCTAACCATCTCATCCTCTGCTGCCCCCAATCATCTACTGCCTTCAGACTTTCCCAGCATCAGGGTCTCTTCCAATGAGTTGGCTCTTAGCATCAGGTAGCCAAAGTATTGGAGCTTCAGCTTCAGTACCAGTCCTTTCAATGAATATTCAGGGTTGATTTCCTTTAGGATTGACTGGTTGGGTCTCCTTGCAGTCCAAGGAACTCTCAAGAGTCTTCTCCAGCACTACAATTCAAAAGCATCAGTTTTTGGCACTCGGCCTTCTTTATGGTCCAACTCTCACATCCATACATGACTACTGGAAAAA
>NW_011494902.1:3691248-3706316 GCF_000754665.1 Bison bison bison
GACCTTTGTCAGTAAAGTGATGTCTCTGCTTTTTAATACACTGTCTAGGCTTGTTACAGCTTTCCTTTCAAGGAGCAAGCATCTTTTAATTTCATAGCTGTAGTCACCATCTGCAGTGATTTTGGAGCCCAAGAAAATAAAATCTGCCACTGTTTCCATTTTTCCCTTTCTGTTTGCTATGAAGTGATGGGACAAGATGCCATGATCTTAGTTTTTTGAATGTTGAGTTTTAAGCCAGTTTTTTCGCTCTCCTTTTTGACCTTCATCAAGAGGCTCTTTTGTCCTCTTCATTTTCTGCCATTAGAGTGCCATTTCCTTCTCCAGGGAATCTTACCAATCAGAGATTGAACCGACATCCCTTGTGTCTCCTGCATTGGCAGACAGATTCTTTACCACTGGGAAGCACCTTTCCCTTATCCCTGCATTTAATGTCATCAAGCTCTTACTATTGTAACTCCAATATACGTATCAAATCAGTTGACCTTGTCTGCTGACCCCCAGCAGTCAAAGCCTCCACACAATCTCCCATTGGATGTTGTAATAAGTCACTAGCTGTTCCTACTTCTTTTTTTGCAACCCCCCTCCCCCAATGCATTCCTATAGCAACCAGACCATTGCAAAATGTAAAGGATTTTATATTTTGGACCACAATGCTCTCTTGCTTAAAACATTTTAGCAATGCCCACTTTGCTTCACATAAGGGGCACATAGAAGGCTCTTTAAGGTCTGGCCCATGTGTACCTCTTCAACCTCATTGCAACTGCTGTGCTCTAGGTGTCTTCTTTTCGTTTGTTAGACAGATCAGACTTTCCTACCTTTAACCCTCTGGATATGCTATTCTCTGCCCTTAGAAGCCTTCCTTGCCCCCAACCTGGCTGCCTCCACTCTACCCTTCAGCTGGCCCTGAAGATTCTTCTTGTCAGGGTCACCATTGGTCTCCACATTGCTAACAGTGATGCTGATACATATGGTGCCTCTTCTTTTGGTTCGTGCAGTAAATTTTCAGTTTCCCTACTCCATCTTGAGTTCCTTGAAATCAGGGATTGTGTCTTCAGTATGTCTTCATTTCCTAGCAGTCTAGCATAATGACTGGTTTATAGTAGGTGTCTAATAAATGCCTATAAATGAATGAAGGTGCAAGTTCAGACCTTTTGGGAAAGATTTTTACAGTAGTAACTCTAACTCCCACTAGTGTAGTGAACTGAAACTAGAAGGAATATCAAGGGATGAGGGTTCAAGTCTTGGCACTGGCCATAATTATCAAATTCTTCTGACCTTAGTTTCCTCATCTGCACCATGTATATCACTGTATTTTTTATATCTCTCTCTCCTAAGATTAAAATATTTAATTGCTAAAGCTGTATTTCTGAGTTCTCTAGCCACAAATTCCTTCTTGTGAGTCACAAAAAATCATTAAATTATATTAATTAAAAAAAAAAAAAACTTTAAAAAAAAGCTTTTAGGGACTTCCCTGGATTTCCAGTGGTTAAGATTCTGTGCTTCCATTGCAGGGGGCATGGTTCCACTCCTGGTTGGGAACTAAGATCCCTCATGCCCCGTGGTTTGGCCAAAAATAAAAATAAATAAATAAAAGAGAATTTAAGGAAAAAAGTTTTTAATTATGAAAAATTTTGGACCTAACAATAGTTGAGAGAAAAGTACACATATCCATGTACCCATTATTAGCTTAAACAATAGCTTATGTGCCCATGGCTAATCTTGTTTTATTTCTAGCCATATCTACTTCCCTAGGGTTTCCCTAGTGGCTCAGCCATAAGGAATCTGCCTACCAGTGCAGGAGATGTGGGTTTGATCCCGTTGTGAAGATCCCCTGGAGAAGGAAATGGTAACACACTCCACTATTCTTGCCTGGGAAATCTCATGGACAGAGGAGCCTGAAGGTCTACAGTCCACGGAGTCCCAAAGAGTAGCAACTAAAAGACAACCACCCACCTCCTCCTCCAATTATTTGAAACAAATCCTGGACATGGTATGATTTCCTCTGTAAATGTTTCAGAATGTATGAGATATAATGACTAACAAGTAGCTGGCACTCCTATTCCTCAGTGGCTTAACAAGTGTTCATTAAACAGCATGTTGCTCTTCTCAGAAACCAGATAACTGGTATAATGGTTTTATTTGATGACTTACCCAAACTGCCTGAAATCTTTGAGGTGAGGGATGGTGGATATTATGGCATCTAGCTCAGTGCCTTGCAATCGATTGAGAGGATGAATGAAAAAACAAGAACAAAACCAATCTGTTTTAGGTTTTTTTCATAAAATCATACCCACATGAGTCTAAGGCCTTGTTCTTGCTCCTGTTCCTTTCTTGAATTCATTACTCTACAGGAGAATTTTAAATTTTGTTAAATCAGCTAGAGAACGGGGACTTGATGGTAGTCTAAGTTCTTTCTTCTCAGGAACAAAAAGTATTACAGAAGAAAAATTAAATGACTTCAGCCTCAGGAGACTTTGCCAAACTAACCGGAAGAGGTGTCTCCGGGGCGGGGCTGCGTGGAGGCTCCGCCCCCGCCCGCTCTCTGCTCCCCTATTCCCCCGCCTCCCCTCGCCTTCCTGCTTTTTTTCCCGGCAGTCCTAGCGCCCACATCGGCGCTCCGCAAGATGGCGGCTGACAGTGAGGTGAGGTGTCTGCCCGCTACCTATCTCTGTCTCTGTTTAAGTTAGCTCCTCCGTGTCAGCGCTCGGGAGCTCAATCTCTTTCTTTCTTTCCACTTACGCAGCCCGAGTCCGAGGTATTTGAAATCACGGACTTCACCACTGCCTCGGAATGGGAAAGGTGAGTGAGTCGTATCATTGGTTAGTATTAGTTTGGGCCCCGGCTCCGCCCGGCTACTTCCCCAACCTTGACCACAAGTGACGCCACTTCTGCGGGAAAAGTAAGCCCCATTGGCTCTCCAGTCTTCGCCTCCTCCCTTCTGTGGTCCACCGCAAGCCTCTTCCACGTCTCGGGTCTGACAAGCTCCGGCCCGCCCCCATCTGTAAAACCCGGAGACTCTGGCTCTCCGAAGTTTTGTTTACTTTCCTTTTAGACCACTTCCATTAGACTTTTGGTCCATCTAGTTGTTGATCACCCGCCGAAACAGTTCCCGAGGCTACCTTCCGTTCCTGTGTTAATGTCCGTGTAACTAATTCGTTTGTTGTAGTAGGCAACAAACTTCGCAGCTGCTTTTTTTTTTTCCCCCTTTCCTTGTACATCCGTTTCAGGAGGAGGCCTTTCTTCTGAATCCTGCTGGTTGTCCATCTGTCACACTCCCACCATCTCCATCCTGTCTTTTAGGGTAACCTTTCGAAACAGTTTGTGTGTGGCTTTGGAACGCTTAATTGTTCCATTTCAGTGGGTAATGTGACCCAGGCTTCCTCTGCCATAGAAACTCCAAATTCCTGTACCACCAAACTCCAGTTGAATAGCTGAGTGAAATTGTTGGATCACTAAAACTAGTTGAACGCCAAGTTTGTGGAGGAGTGATGCTAAAGCTGAAACTCCAGTACTTTGGCCACCTCATGCGAAGAGTAAACTCATTGGAAAAGACTCTGATGCTGGGAGGGATTGGGGGCAGGAGGAGAAGGGGATGACAGAGGATGAGATGGCTGGATGGCATCACTGACTCAATGGACGTGAGTCTGAGTGAACTCCTGGAGTTGGTGATGGACAGGGAGGCCTGGAGTGCTGCGATTCATGGGGTCGCAAAGAGTCGGACACGACTGAGCGACTGATCTGATCTGATCGCTTAGGTCGAGATGTTATCAGTTCGTTGTCCAAGAGCCCCTTCAGGTTTTTTGAGTACTGAGGTCAGTAGTTAGCTTGTTGGAATATTTTATGATCTTTCTGATTGGGAGAGGAAATCCATCTGGTTGTGAATGTTATGTTATTAAATGGCATAGAAAAGATCCCTGCTGGGATGCTAGTTTGACCTGTGGTCCCTGCCCCACCCCCACCTCCTCCCAAAAGGTAAGACATAACCACCCAGGCAAGGCTTTATTGAATAGGTACTATGTATTCAGAACTATATTAACAGAAAAGAACAAAATCAAAACAAATCATTTGATCTCTGTGTTAAAAAAACAAAACAGCAAATAGTTATATTAGTATAAGGATGGTAATTGTGGATTGTAACTGTTGGAGGTGTTTTCATAGAAAAGACAGGAAATGTGCCAGGCCTGGAAAGTGGAAAATAACCGCTTAAATGGAAAAAAAAACTGGTTAAATATGAGACGGTCCTGACAGGAGCAGAGACAGGTGAAAACCTTTGGGATTTAACGAAATGTCTTCACTGGAGTGAAGACTGTTTGTTGAAGGAAAATTAGATTATTAAGATAAAACCAGGTTACAGACAGCCTCCAAAGCTAAGTAAAGGAATCTAAATTTGATGCTTTAAGACCAGTGATTCTCAAACTTTAGTGTGCATTAGAATCATAGTTTATAATTCTGTATGTCTGAGGTGGATTCAAATATTTTCATTTCTAAGAAGATCCAAGGTGCTGATGCTGGGTCAAGACACCACGCTTTAGAGCCATTACAGAACAGTAGGGAGAGACCCTTGATTTCATGTTACGAGAGTTGTTTGCCAAGATTAGGTGAAATGAAGGCAAGTGAGTTACTATTTTGGTTAGGTTGGTGATTAGGAAACTGGAGAGAAAGGGTAGGAGGGAAGATTGTAAGACATTTCAAATAAGTAGAAGATAAACTTGATGAAATGTAGGAGTAGAAAAAAAAAAATCAAACATGAAACTGCAGTTTCTTGCCTAGAAGAGTGAAGATAAGAAAGTGGCAAAGAGAGAAGAATATAGTTTTAGACCTGTTGAATTTGAAATAATAATGTCTTAAAGTTAGTTAGAAAATGTAGTAGTTTGAATCTTAAGAGTGAATTGAGGAAACATTAGAGTATTTAATGGATAAATAATCACTTTCCACTAGCTAAATATTTAAAATATCCTCAGGTGAAATATTAAATCCTTCTCTAACTCCTTATTTGTAGGTCGTTGTTAACAGAGTTATGAAAACTACCTCAAAGTAGGAAATTTGGTTTTTGGCTTTATCCCCTTGTTTATAGAATGAAACTAGTGTTTTACAGTTTGTAGGAAAATGGTAAGACTTTGGAGTCTTTTAAACCTTGAGTTTAATGTTTGAATGAAATTTCTTATCAGTATGTTATGTATGTATGTATGGACAATTTATAGAAACCAATAACTCCTTTTATTATTTGTCCATTGAAAAAATACTGAGTGAACATGTATCAAGCACAATGCAGGGCATAAGGATGTGGTGGTCAGTGAAAACAGATGGTTCCTGTTGTTGCTGAACATATAAACTAGTGGAAAAGAAGGATGTGAATAAATAATGATACAAGTGAGTCTGTAGTTACAGTTGAAATGAGAGCTAAGAAGAGGGAAAGAAACATTTTTTAAGAGCATATAACAAAAGAACCTAATATTGAGGAGTAAGAGGAAGTGATCTTACAAGTGAGATCTAGAGAGCTTTCAGGGGTAGTTACTACATTTTTCTAATCAAATCTCAGTACTTACAGAATAGGCTCCAATTTTGGTCTGCTTTAGTACTGATAGTATTGCTAATACAGTGAATATTTTAAGATGTTCCTTCTTTTACTGTGAAATTAAAATGTGAAGTCCTTTCAGTCGAGTCTGACTCTCTGTGATATGGCCTGTAGCCTTCCAGGCTCCTCTGTCCATGGGATTCCCCAGGCAAGAATACTGGAGTGGGTTGCATTTGCTCCTCTAGCAGATCTTGCCGACCAAGAGGTGGAACCTGAGTCTCTTAAGTCTCCTGCATTGGCAAGCGGGTTCTTTACTACTAGTGCCACCTGGGAAGCCCTTTTATTAAAATGAGGTAAAGTGAAAGTTGCGTAGTTGTGTCCAACTGTTTGCAACCCCATGGGCTATACGGTCCAAGGAAATCTCCAGGCCAGAATACTGGAGTAGGTAGCCTTTCCCTTCTCCAGGGGATCTTCCCAAGCCAGGGATTGAACCCAGGTCTCCCTCATTGCAGGTGGATTCTTTACCAGCTGAGCCACAAGGGAAGCCCAGGAATACTGGAGTGGGTAGCCTATCCCTTCTCCAGTGGATATTCCTGACCCAGGAATTGAACTTTACCAACTGAGCTGTCAGGGAATCCCTGATATTTATTAAAATACTTCATTATAAAAGAAAAAAAAAATCACCTGTAATTCTACCACCAGGAGATAGCTACTGTTAATATTTTGAGAAAATTCCATGTAATCTGTGTATGTTATAAACTTGTGTTAAACTATATTTATACTTATATCTATAGCTTCACTTTTTTCATTTAACATATGGACTTTTTCTTATTTCCTCAAGCAGGCTTCAAAACATGATTTTTAATGGGTGCATATTAGTCCATTGAGTGGATATGTCATTAATTTACAGCTTTTTGGTGCAGTTGTACCTAAGATAGTTTCCAGTTTTTTACCTTTATTAATGTATATTTCACGTACATATTTTCACTCACATATACATACATTAAAATTTTTATTTGGTTTTGTAAACATACTTACTTATTTCTAGAGCACTCTTTATAAGATCTGATAATTGCCATTTGAACCGCCTCAAAATGCTATATTAATTAATATCTTCATTTTAAAAAGGAATAATTATAAGGTTCAGTTGAATCATAAAAACATACATCAAAAATGTAAATAATAATTTACAATGTCCCTGATGGCAGAACCTGATATTTGTGAATATATCTTGACTAGAATTAATTTTAGTACTCTGGCAATAATGTGTAGGTGTTTTAGGAGAGCAGTGTTGCTGTTAGATTGCATCATACATATATAGTATAAGTAGTCAGCTTCTTGGTGGCTTGGGCTTCCATGGTGGCTCAGACGGTAAAGAATCTGCCTGCAGTGCAGGAGACCTGGGTTGGATCCTGGGTTGGGAAGATCTCCTAGAGGAGAGCATGGCAACCCACTCCAGTATTCTTGCTTAAAGAATCCCCATGGACAGAGGAGCCTGGCGGGCTACAGTCCATGGGGTCACAAAGAATTGGACACAACTGAGTGACTAAGCTGAAAGTGTCCTTTTATATATATTGAACACTACTACTGAGCTTTGACTGTTCATTTGCTGATGCAGAGCGTGTTGCTAGTCAGAATTCATTCTCTTTGATAGGTCAGCTTGATCATTAAAGACCAGACAGTGAATAGTTTAAAATCCCTTAAAGTTGACAAATCTACTTAGTTTCTTACCAGGTGTCCATTAAAACTTGTTGTATTTTAATGGGCAAAGTTCCCAAATAATGTTTTTTTGGAGGAGTGGAAGGCAAATCAGAGAATTCATAAGTATCTTTAAAGAAAGTTAATTTAAAGAGATAAGTTATTTGGAGCATAGTGAAGAGATTATTGGTTTCAGAATTATCGTTATGTGTGTGTGCTCAGTTGTGTCTGACTCTTTGTGACCCCATGGACTGTAGCCCGCCAGGCTCCTCTGTCCATGGAATTTTACAGGCAAGAATACTGGAGTGGATTGCCATTTCCTACTCCAGGGAATCTTCCTTACTCAGACAAGACTTCCTTGTCTCTTAGGTCTCCTGCATTGGAAGGTGGATTCTTTACCACAAGTGCCACCTAGGAAGCCTGTGTGTGCGACACACTTCAGTGGTGTCCGACTCTGCGACCCTATGGACTGTAGGGTGCCAGGCTCCTCTGTCCATGGCAGGCAAGAATACTGGAGTCGGTTGCCATGCCCTCCTCCAGGGGATCTTCCTGACCCAGTTGTTGAACCTGTGTCTCTTTTATGTCTCCTGCATTGGCAGGAGGGTTCTTTACCAGTACCACCACTTGGGAAGCCCAGTTATCCTTAATAGTATCATTTCAGTCTGTCAATTTTTACTTATGTCCCAGGTTTACTATTTTCATTTCAATATGGAGAGATTTATTTTTATTTTATAGAAACCAGAATGGCATTGGGTAGGCAGTAGATTTTTAAAAAAATCTAAGATGTTAAAAAAATCTAAAAAAATTAAAATCTAAGAATTCTTGGGCTAAAGATTACTTTTTTGGGTTTTTGTTCCATGTTGATAAATTTACAATAACAATATTAAACTTTACAAGCCTTCTGTTAAAAGTGTTAAAATATTAAGAAAAAAAAACTTAAATTGTATAACAATAGGAAAAAAATGTGATTACATAGTTTGAAAGTTTTTTCCTCCTTCCTAGGTTTATTTCCAAAGTTGAAGAAGTTTTGAATGATTGGAAATTGATTGGAAACTCTGTGGGAAAGCCACTTGAAAAGGTCAGATCTATTTGCTGGTGTCTCTAAATGAGTATTTGCTTTGAAACTTCTATTTTTAAGTCTTTTGCTGCATTTGGTACATTTAAAGTAAATGTTCTAAAAGTTATGTATAATTTATGAATATAAAATGGCATCTGGAAGAACTTGGATTTGAATCTGTGACAGTATTTGTAAGATATTTCTGAACTGTTTTTTAATAATAAAATTGTATATGTATAATGTCGTTCTTTGTGAGTAATTTTATTTCTGTTTCTTTTGATAGTTAACTTTTCTCGTGCTTTCTCCCATAGAATGTTTGAAAATCCTAATCCAAAATAATGATGGTTTTGCTTATAAACCATACTCCAAATGTTTACTGAAGCACATACTCTGAGAACAAACCTTGATTTCCTGTATTTCACGGGAGGGAACTAACAACTTGGTCTTGGGCTTATATAGGTATATAGGTGCTTTGTTAGACAAATTCTTTTCAAGTAATCTTTGTTTTTGTTAAAAATCTATTTTTAATTGCACTTTAGCTGTTTTTAAGGAACTCTGAATTTTCATATTTGCTAGAGATTTTTAGCTTTATGGTGGTTTAAAAGAATTTGAGATTTTCAAAGCATTGTGACTTTTTTCTTTATCCATATGAGTAAGAGCAGAAAAAATAATACTATATATAGAAATCACATCACTTCATACAGTGAAATATATAGATTAAATTGACTTATTGTTTTAAAATATTATATGATTACATTTTTGAATAAAGAAGAGATGTGAAGTTTTTAAACACACATCTAGTCCACTTGAAATGAAGACATACATACCAATAAGGTTAAAGGCAAAACACAATGGATATAAATGAGTTGGGAAATAATTTGTACTATCAAAAAGAGAACTAAACTGTGTATTTGTAAGCTCTGATTTTATATTTCTTAAATATTTGATTTACACATATTCACTGGGTATCCTTTATGTGCCATATCTAAAGAAATAGTCAATAGGATAAGATCCTTATTTGCCATTGCAAATGAATTCTCATGAAAGGGAGGTAATAAGATTAAAATTATTAAAATTCTAGATGCTAAATTCAATGTTGGGATTTGAGTTAGGAAATGTATTTAGTGTAGGTATCATATTGCTATCAGGTAGTATGGGCGAAAGGAGGATTAGCTCTTTCCAGTCCTTTTCTCCCTACAGGTAGTAATAAATAAGTCAATCATGGAAAATCTGAACAGATTTCAAGGTGAGCTGTGCTGTGATGAATAAGATTAAAGAAAGTGTAAGAGATGGATTATTTGGCATAAAGAAAATTCAGAGAAATAAGAAGTAAGATTGTAATTTATGTCAAGAAAGTTGATTATTAGTTTTCTTCCTCCACTGAGAGGGAATTAAGAGAAGTTATTTTTTAAATACCTTTGATTATGGAAAGTTTCAGGCATATATAAGGTAAGCAAAAATAGTATAATGAACCCCTATGTGCCTGTCACTCAGGTTCAGCAGTTCTTCAATTTCTTATTTCAATGTTATCTGTCTACTCCCCTCCCTACTAGATTTTTAAAAAATAGTTGTTTTAAATAAAATATACATAATGCACAAAACTGCTTATTTTGGTAAATGTTTACATCATGTAAGCGTTTTCACTCAAGATACTGGACATTTTTGTCATCCCAGAAATGTCTATAGTGAACCTTTCCACTTGATGCCCATGTTCTTCATTTATGCTGCCCCCATGCCCCCTGCAGTGCCAAGGTGTCTGCTGTTCTTTTCCTTTTTTCTTTTAAACCATAGATTACTTTGCCTACTCTACAACTGGATATGCATGTTATCATACAGTACCATACTTTTTCTGCTGGCTTGTTTTACATAGTATTTGAGATTATTGTAGTTTGTTGGGTGTATCATTATTTTTATTGCTAAATAGTGGTGTGCTGTATGAATATACCACAGTGCGTCACTTGTTGACAGATGTATTCACTGTTACAAATAAAGGAGACCATTCTTATGTGAGGCCTTTTGTAGACATAAGTTTTTATTTCTCTTGGGTAAATATCGGAGTAGAATTACTGGGTCCTAGGGTAAGTGTATACTTAACTTTATGAGAAACTGCCAGAGGTGTTGTAACATTTTACCTAACCACCAGCAATATGTGAGATTTGGGGTAATTTCACCAACAATTGCTTGTTTTCAGTCTTGTAAATTTTAGTCTTCCCGATGGGTATAGGAAATGGCAACCCACTCCAGTATTCTTTCCTGAAAATTCCATGGACAGAGGAGCCTGGTGTGCTACAATCCATGGGGTCATAAAGAGTTGGACACAACTGAGTGACTGAGCACATGTATGCACAATCGTTTTGTAGTTTGTGGAATTAATTTGTATTTCTCTTTCTTGTTTTACTTTTGTATTTTGTGATGAATATTGGTACTGACCATTTTTTTCATGTGCTTTTTAGCCATTTGTGTGTCATTTTTGGTGAAATGTCTGTTCAAGTTTTTTGTCCATATTTAATTTATTTACTTTTGGCTGAGGAAGATGTGCTCCAGAGCATGCGGGCTCTGTAGTTCTGGCCTGTGGGCTTAGTAGCTGCCCCACAGCATATGGGATCATAGTTCCCTGAATAGGGACTGAACCCATGTTCCCTGCATTGGAAGGTGGACTCTTATCCACTGGACCACCAGGGAAGTCCCCCTGCCCATATTTTAATTGGGTTTTTATCGAATTGTAGGCATCTTTTGTGTATTCTGTTTTTAAGTCTTCACAGATTGTTTTGCTAAGTTGTAAAGATACTATGCTTTCTTCTAGAATTTAGCATGTTAGTTTTTTATTTAGGTCTCTGACCCATTGTGAACTAATGTGTGTGTGGTGAGGTGGGAATCACAATTCAGTTTTTACACATGGCATGTATGGATGTGAGAGTTGGACTGTGAAGAAGGCTGAGCACCAAAGAATTGATGATTTTGAACTGTGGTGTTGGAGAAGACTCTTGAGAGCCCCTTGGACTGCAAGGAGATCCAACCAGTCCATTCTGAAGGAGATCAGCCCTGGAATTTCTTTGGAAGGAATGATGCTGAAGCTGAAACTCCAGTACTTTGGCCACCTCATGCGAAGAGTTGACTCATTGGAAAAGACTCTGATGCTGGGAGGGATTGAGGGCAAGAGGAGAAGGGGACGACAGAGGATGAGATGGCTGGATGGCATCACTGACTCAATGGACGTGAGTCTGAGTGAACTCCGGGAGTTGGTGATGGGCAGGGAGGCCTGGTGTGCTGCGATTCATGTGGTCGCAAAGAGTCAGACACGACTGAGTGACTGATCTGATCTGATCTTATTCTAGGACCTTCTGTTGAAAACACCTCTTTCTCCATTTAATTGCATTGATGCCTTTGTCAGTCAGTTGACCTGGAGTTTACCTTCTGGAGTCTGTATTCTGTTTCATTTATCTATTGGAAAATCCTGATTGTCAGTAGCACATTGTACTGACATCAGACTTTTATTTTCTTCAGCTCCAAAATCACTGTGGATGGTGACTGAAGCCATGAAATTAAAAGACACTTGCTCCTTGGAAGAAAAGCAATGACAAACCTAGGTAGCATATTAAAAAGCAGAAACATTACTTTGCCAACAAAGGTCCATATAGTCAAAGCTATGGTTTTTCTAGTAGTTATGTATGGATATGAGAGCTGGACAGTAAAAAAAGGTTAAACGCTGAAGAATTGATGCCTTCAAACTGCGGTGTTGGAGAAGACTCTTGAGAGTCCCTTGGACAGCAAGGAGATCAAATCAGTCAACCCTAAAGGCAATCAACCCTGAGTGTTCACTGGAAGGAATGATGCTGAAACTCCAATACTTTGGCTACCTGATGCAAAGAGCTGATTCATTGGAAAAGACCCTGATGCTAGGAAAGAGTGAAGGCAGGAGGAGAAGGGGGCAACAGAGGATGAGATGGTTGGACAGCATCACCAACACAATGAACATGAGTTTGAGCAAACTCCAGGAAATGGTGATGGACAGGGAAGGCTTGAGTACTGCATTTTTGGGTTCACAAAGCATTGGACACGACTGAGTGAACAACAACAAACCACGTTGTCTTGGCTATTGTAGTTTAGGGGTTCCTAACTTTGGCACTGTTGAAATTTTGGGCCAGGTTGTTGTGGGGCTGTATTGTGTACTATAGAATTTTATTAGTATCTCTGGCCTCTACCTAGTAGATTTCAGTAGCACCCTCCCAGTGCTGAAAACCAAAAATGTATCTGGTGGTTGTTTAGTCATTAAGTTGTGCCTGGCTCTTGTGACCCCTCAGACTGTAGCCCACCAGGCTTCTCTGTCCATGGGATTTCCAAGGCAAGAATACTGGAATGGGTTGCCATTTCCTTTTCCAGGGGATCTTCCTGACCCAGGGATTGAACCTGTCTCTCCTGTATCGCAAGCAGATCTCTTTACCGCTGAGCCGTCAAATGTCCCCTGAGGTGCAAAATTGCCTCCAACTGAGAACCACTGAATAGGTTTAGAATACGTCCTAAATTTAGTGAATGCAGATTTTCTAGCTTTTGTTGTTTTCCCAGATTGTTTTATCTATTCTAGGACCTTATGTTTCCATTATGAATTTTAGAATAAGTTTGTCAGTTTATATAAAAAGGATTATGATTGTGCTGGGCCTATGATTGGGATTGTGTTGAGTTTATAGATTTTTTTGAGAAGTAACTTTTTGGCAATCTTGAAGCTTGACATCTCTTCACTTATTAAGTCATCTTCATCTCAGCAATATTTTGTAGTTTTTGGTAAGGGCTTGCATATTTTTTGTAAATTTATTGCTAAATATTTTATATGATGCAGTTGTAAATGGAATTATGTTTTGATTTTATTTTTCATTTGTTTGCTAGGACATTTGTTGTTGTTGAGTTTAGTCACTAAATCCTCTCTAACTCTTTGTGACCCCATGGACTGTAGCCCACTGGGCTCCTATGTCCATGGGATTTCCTTGGCAAGAATACTGGAGTGAGTTTTGATTTTCTTCTCCAGGGGGTCTTCCCTACCCAGGGGTCAAACCTATGTCTCCTGCTTGGCAGGTGGATTCTTTACTACTGAGCCATCTGGGAGGCCCTTGCTACTTCATAGACATACAATAATTTTTTATATTAATTTTGTGTTTGGATGTGGTTAAATATAAAGATTCATAATCTTTTTGTTAATTCTTTCTCATTTCCTACATTCATAGTCATGTTGTTTCCAAATAGGGACAATTTACTTCTTTTTCAATTTTTTTACCTTTGATTTCTTATTTTTATTGCAATAACCAGGACCCTTAATAAAATTTTCAATAGAATTTTGAGAGTAGGCATCATTCCCTTCTTCCAGTTTTAGCGGTGAAACATCCAGTGTTTCAATACTGAAAGTTTGAGGTTTTCATCAGTTCAGTTCAGTTGCTCAGTCATGTCTGACTCTTTGCAACCCCATGGACTGTAGCATGCCAGGCCTCCCTGTCCATCACCAACTCCCGAAGCTTGCTCAAACTCATGTCCATCAAGTCCGTGATGCCATCCAACCAGCTCTCCTCTGCCATCCTCTTCTCCTGCCTTCACTCTTTCCCAGCATCAGGGTCTTTTCCAATGAGTCAGTTCAGCTTCACCGTCAGTCGTTTCGATGAATATTCTGGACGATTTCCTTTAGGATGGACTGGTTGGATCTCCTTGCAGTCCAAGGGACTCTGAAGAGTCTTCTCCAACACCACAGTTCAAAAGCATCGGTTCTATGGTGCTCAGCTTTCTTTATAGTCCAACTCTCACATCCATGGAGAAGAAAATGGCAACCCACTCCAGTACTCTTGTCTGGAAAATCCCATGGACGGAGGAACCTGGTAGGCTGGAGTCCATGGGGTCGCAAAGAGTCGGACACGACTGAGCGACTTCACTTTCACTTTTCACTTTCATGCATTGGAGAAGGAAATGGCAACCCACTCTAGTGTTCTTGCCTGGAAAATCCCAGGGATGGCAGAGCCTGGTGGGCTGCCGTCTATGGGGTCGCACAGAGTTGGACACGACTGAAGCGACTTAGCAGCAGCAGCAGCAGACGGACCTTTGTAGGCAAAGTAATCTCTGCTTTTTAATATGCTGTCTAGGTTGGTAATAGCTTTTCTTCCAAGGAGCAAGTGTCTTTTAATTTTATGGCTGCAGTTACCATGTGCAGTGATTTTGGAGCCCAAAAAATAAAATCTGTCACATTTCCATTTGTTGCCCCATCTATTTGCCATGAAGTGATGGGACCAGATGCCATGATCTTAGTTTTTTGAGGGTTGAGTTTTAAACCAGCTTTTTCACTCTCCCCTTTCACTTTCAACAAGAGGCTCTTTAGTTCTTCTTCGCTTTCTGCCATAATGGTGGTGTCATCTGCATATCTGAGGTTATTGATATTTCTCCCTGCAGTCTTGATTCCAGCTTGTGCTTCATACAGCCTGACATTTTGCATGATGTACTCTGCATATAAGTTAAATAAGCAGAGTGACAATAGGCAGCCTTGATGTACTTCTTTCCCAATTTGGAACCAGTCTGTTCTATATCCAGTTCTAACTGCATACAGAGTTCTCAAGAGGCAAGTAAGGTGATCTGGTATTCCCATCTCTTTAAGAATTTTCCACAGTTTGTTGTGATCTATACAGTCAAAGGCTTTATTCAGTTCAGTGCAGTTCAGTTGTTCAGTCGTGTCCAACTCTTTGTGACCCCATGAATTGCAGCACGCCAGGCCTCCATGTCCATCACCAACTCCCGGAGTTCACTCAAACTCAGGTCCATCGAGTCAGTGAT
>NW_011494902.1:3706416-3734562 GCF_000754665.1 Bison bison bison
TCAGGTCTTTTCCAGTGAGTCAACTCTTTGCATGAGGTGGCCAAAGTACTGGAGTTTCAGCTTTAGCATCATTCCTTCCAAAGAACACCCAGGACTGATCTCCTTTAGAATGGACTGCTTGGATCTCCTTGCAGTCCAAGGGACTCTCAAGAGTCTTCTCCAACACCACAGTTCAAAAGCATCAATTCTTCGGCGCTCAGCCTTCTTCACAGTCCAACTCTCACATCCATACGTGACTACTGAAAAAACCATAGCCTTGACTAGATGGACCTTTGTTGACAAAGTAATGTCTCTGCTTTTGAATATGCTGTCTAGGTTGGTCATAACTTTCCTTCCAAGGAGCAAGTGTCTTTTAATTTCATGGCTGCAGTCACCATCTGCAGTGATTTTGGAGCCCAAAAAAATAAAGTCTGACATTGTTTCCACTATTTCCCCATGTATTTCCCATGAAGTGATGGGACCGGATGCCATGATCTTTGTTTTCTGAATGTTGAGCTTTAAGCCAACTTTTTCACTCTCCTCTTTCATTTTCATCAACAGGCGTTTTTAGTTCCTCTTCACTTTCTGCCATAAGGGTGGGGCCATCTGTATATCTGAAGTTATTGATATTTCTCCCAGCAATCTTGATTCTAGCTTGTGCTTCTTCCAGCCCAGCATTTCTCATGATGTACTCTGCATATAAGTTAAATAAGCAGGGTGACAATATACAGCCTTGACGAACTCCTTTTCCTATTTGGAAGCAGTCTGTTATTCCGTGTCCAGTTCTAACTGTTACTTCCTGACCTGAATGTAGGTTTCTCAAGAGGCAGGTGAGGTGGTCTGGTATTCCCATCTCTTTTAGAATTTTCCGCAGTTTATTGTGATCCACACAGTGAAAGGCTTTGGCATGGTTAATAAAGCAGAAATAGATGTTTTTCTGGAACTCTCTTGCTTTTTCGATGATCCACCGGATGTTGGCAATTTGATCTCTGGTTCCTCTGCCTTTTCTAAAACCAGCTTGAACATCTGGAAGTTCACGGTTCATGTACTTTTGAAGCCTGGTTTGGAGAATTTTGAACATTACTTTACTAGCATGTGAGATGAGTGCAGTTGTGCGGTAGTTTGAGCATTCTTTGGCATTATCTTTCTTTGGGATTGGAATGAAAACTGACCTTTAGGCTTAGGCTGAGCTATATAATATTTGATAGATAAGGTTTATTTATGTCAACTTAATGATATTTCCAATTTATAAAGGATTTATTGGGCCATAATAACCCCAATATAAGTCAAGGACAATTTGTACATAAGGTTTACCATTTTAAACATTTTCAAGTGTAAATTTCAGTGGCTTAAGTATTTTTACATATTTCAAGTTTTCATCAACCCAGACTGAACTCTTTCACTGCCCCTAGTCTGAAGCCTTCGATAACCACTATTCATTTTCTGCAAATTCATTTATTTAGCTCCTTCATATAAATAGAATCCTACAGTATTTGTCCTTTTGTGTCTAGCTTGTTTTTCATCTGTCATACTTAATTTCTTTAGGATTCATCCATGTGGTAGAATTTGTCAGAATGTCATTCCTTTTTAAGGTAGAATAATACTCCATTGTGTGTGTGTGTATATTTATACACAGACACATTTTGCTTATATGTGTATGTATCAGTGGACACTGGGGTTACAGTAAGTCCCTTACATACAGACCTTCAAGTTGCGAACTTTCGAAGATATGAATGTGGATTCACATGTCTAATCATGTAAGGCATGTATGAAATTGCAGCTTGCCCTCTGTCTCCTATTGCTGACAGTCCTTCAGCTCTGCCATCTCCCACCTTCTCTCTCTTCCAGTCAGTAACTCTTCTTGTCTGTTCACTCAGTGCCAGCTCCTGTATGCCAGCTGTCGTACTGTACTAGTGTACCTTTCAAGGTACTATACCGTAAGATTAAAGAAAAATGTTTTTAATATTTTATTATTTTGGTTGCACTGGGTCTTTGTTGCTGTGTGGGCTTTTCTCTGGTTGTGGTGAGCGGGCTTCTCATTGTAGTGGCTTCCCTTGCAGAGGGAAGCCCTTGCAGTGGCTTCCCTGTGCAGAGCACAGGCTTTAGGGAGCATAGGCTTCAACAGTTGTGGCATGTGGGCTCAGTTATTGTGCCTCCCGAGCTCTAGAGCATAGTTTCAATAGTTGTGGCACATGAGCACAGCATGTGGGATCCTCCTGAATCAGGGATAGAACTCATGACCCCTGCATTGCCAAGTGAATACATTACCACTGAACCACCAGAGAAGCCACTGTTTGATTTTTTGTGTTTGTTTTTTATGTATTATTTGTGTGAAAAGTATTATAAACCTCTTACAGTACAATTTTATATAGCTGATTATGTTAGTTAGGTACTTAGCCTAACTTTCTTGGACTTCTGAACAAATTGGACTTTTAAACTCACTCTCAGAACAGAACTTGTTTGTATGTAGGGGACTTACTGTATTTCCACTTTCTGGCTTTTGTGAATAATGCTGTTGTGAACATGCGTGTGCAGATATCTGAGTTCCTTTCAACTCTTAAATGTATACCCAGAAGTGCAATATTTTCATCATATGTTAATTGTTTTTTAGTTTTTTTAATTGCCATACTGGCTGACTAAAACTACTATTTTTCTTTAAATGTATCTTTATTTAAAAAAAATAATTTTATTTATTTATTGGCTGTGCTGGCTTTTATCTAGTTGTGGCAAGCAGGGGCTACTCTGGTTGTGGTGCTAAGGCTTCTCATTGCTGTGGCTTCTCTTACTGTGGAGCGTGGGCTCTAGGGCGCTCAGGCTTCAGTAGTTGCAGCTCCCAGGCTCTGGAGCACAGGCTCAGTAGTTGTGGCTTACAGGCTCTGCTGCTCCACAGCAATGTGGGATCCTCCTGGATCAAGGATCGAACCAATGTCTCCTGCATTGGCAGGCAGATTCTTTACCACTGAGCCACCAGGGAAGCCCTTTTACTTGGTTTTTGAAGAACAGTTTTGCTGAAGAATTTTAGCTTGAAAAATTTCCCCTCCAGTTCTTTAAAGATGTGGTTCCATTGTTTTCTCTATAATTTTTGATGAGAAATTAGGTGACACTCATTTTTGTTCTGGCTTGGTGCTCTTTTCTCTGGCTACTTTCAAGATTTTTTTCTTTATCTTTATAAGCTGATTGACTATAAATACACTCATAGGTGTATTTTGTTTGTGTTTTTCCTCTTTAGTTTTATTAATACTGAACGTATTAATATTAAAAACAACTTTTGTTTTTCACCAAATTGGGGAAGTTTGGGGCATTATTATTAATTTCTTTTTTACTCTTTGGCCATACTGTACAGCCTTTGGGACCTTAGTTCCCTAATCAGGGATCATACTTGTGCCCCCTTGCAGTGGGAGTGCTGAGTCTTAACTGCTGGACCACTAGGGAACCCCATTTGCCATTATTTTTTCAATATATTTCTGTCCTATTCTCTTTTTCTATAATTTAAGTAATATTTGACTTCTTGGTACTGCCCCACAGGTCTCTGGGGCTCTACTGTACTCAGTCTTTTTTTTTTTCTCTCTCATATAATTTTTTTAGAATTTATCTTCTGCTGTCTCCAGTTTGCTGTTAAACCTACTTAAGGTATTTTCCAAATCAGTTATTGTAGTTTTTAGGTCTAGAATTTTTTGGTTCCTTTTATGATTTCTAATTCTCTGTGATTACTTATCTCTAAAGTCGTTTTGAAAATACTGCCCTTTAGGCCTCCAATTGCGATATCTAGGTCTTGAGGTTGAATTTGTTCACTGTATTCTCTTGAGTATACATGACATTTTCTTGGGTTTTTTTATTTTGTGTTTTTTTGTGTGCACTCAGTTGCTCAGTCTTTGTGACCTCATGGATTGTAGCCCTTCCAGGCCCCTCTACCCATGAAATTTTCCAGACAAGACTACTGGACTAGGGTGCTATTTCCTACTCCGGGGATCTTCCCGACCCAGGGATTGACCCACATCTCTTGCATCTCCTGCATTGGCAATGGATTCTTTACCGCTGGTGCCAGCTGGAAAGCCTTTTTTTTGGGGGCGGGGGAATGTGTATCCAAAGTATCTTAACTTTATACTTGTATTTTGAGTGAATGTATAGACTAGATTCTGTTGTGTTTTCTGAAGAACACTTTTTTTGTTTTAGCACCCAGTTTGCTTAATTGGAGTAAAATTCCATTCTCTCTCCGTTGGTGACAGCAGCTGAAATCTTTTTTTTGAAGTTTCTTCCTTGCCAGTGTACTCTGGAGTTTCTACTGCACATGCATGGCTTAACAGCCAAGATTTGGGACAGAGTTTATTTGCAAAGTTTGGGGTTTACCCCTGGATGTGCACAAATTAGTCTGCCCTTTAGGTCAGAAATTCTCATGATGTGGTCTGTTGGACCCTGAGAACCTTCTCTGTATTTTACTATTTTTAGTTATTGTAAAGAAAGATTTTTTTTAACATTTAGATAACTACTTAAAATTAATTTTTGTGAATGAAATGAGGCAGTGATCTTTTTTATTCTATTGGATAGCCAACATTTTCTGAATTATTGATTATGCTCTTTACCATATATTGAGTTCATTTCTAGAATATGAATACTTTGTATTCTTATAAATATGCTATTTTATTTTAATTATTATTTATTTATTGTATATTCTGGTGGGACAAAAATATGCTCCCATTATTTTTCTCTTCCAAAATTTTCTTTAAAAAAAAATTATTATTTGACTGCCCCAGGCCTTGAGGCATGTGGGATCTAGTTCCCTGACCAGGGATTGAACACGGGCCCCTGCATTGGGAGCGCAAGATCTTAGCCACTGGACCACTAGGGAAGTCCCTCCAAAATTTTCTTAACTCTTTTTATACTTCTATTTCTTCATATTAATTTTTTCCTTGGCATGAAGACAACTTTATTAACTATTCTAAAAATAATACCTATCTATATCCATTCAACAAGATAGCGTGAAGTACTTTTTGAGATGTCATATTAAATTAATAACTTTTAGTTCTAGTAAATACATTTCTAATATTGAATTCTCTGTATAACATGGCTTTAAATCAAATGTTGACCGTGATTAGCCTTTTCTTTTTTTTTAAATGGAAGTATAATTGACATACATTTTATTAGTTTTTGCTGTACAATAGAGTGATTTGATTTTTGTATATATTGAAAAATGATCACCACAAGTCTAGCTAGCATCCATCACTGTACATAGTAACATTTTTTTCTTGTTTTGAGAACTTAAGATTTATCAACTTTAATATATGCAGTACAGTATTATTAACTATAGTCACTAGCTGTACATTCTATCCCCATGACTGACTTATTTTATAACTGTGAAAGTTTATACCTTTTTAATGCCCTTCACTCATTTTACCTCCCCTCCTCCACCCCTGACCACCACCTATCCTTTCTCTGCATCTGTGAACTTAGTTTTTTGTTGTTGTTTTTTGAAAAGTTTCCTTATATATTATTTTCTCTTTTTCTGTCTGACCTGTTTCACTTAGCATAGTGCCCTCAGAGTTTATCCATGTTATTGCATATGGCAAGATTTCATTCCTTTTTGTGATGAAATAATATTCCATTGTATGTGTATACCACATTTTCTTTATCCATTAATCCATATTAAGTTGTTTATGTATCTTGGCCTCTGTAATAATGCTGCAGTGGTGGGGTGCATATATCTTTCCAAGTTATTGTTTTCTTTGGATAAATACACACAGGTGGAATTGCTGGGTCACGTGGTAGTTCTGTTTTTTAATATTTTGGGTGCCTCCATACTGTTTTTCATAGTGGTGGCACCAGTTTACATTCCCACCAGTAGTGCACAAGACTTCCCTTTTCTCTACACCCTTCAGTTCAGTTCAGTTGCTCAGTCATGTCTGACTCTTTGCGACCCCATGAACTGTAGCACGCCAGGCCTCCCTGTCCATCACCAACTCCCAGAGTCCACACAAACCCATGTCCATTGTGTAGATGATGCTGTCCAACCATCTCATCCTCTGTCGTCCCCTTCTCCTCCTGCCCTCAATCTTTCCCAGCATCAGGGTCTTTTCAAATGAGTCAGCTCACCGTATCAGGTGGCCAGAGTATTGGAGTTTCAGCTTCAACATCAGTCCCTCCAATGAACATCCAGGACTGATCTACTTTAGGATGGACTGGTTGGATCTCCTTGCAGTCCAAGGGACTCTCAAGAGTCTTCTCCAACACCGCAGTTTTCAAAAGCATCAATTCTTCGGTGCTCAGCTTTCTTTATAGTTCAACTCTCACATCCACACATGACTACTGGAAAAACCATAGCCTTGACTAGACGGACCTTTGTTGGCAAAATAATGTCTCTGCTTTTTAATATGCTGTCCAGGTTGGTCATAACTTTCCTTCCAAGGAGCAAGCGTCTTTTAATTTCATGGCTGCAGTCACCATCCGCAGTGATTTTGGAGCCCAGAGAAATAAAGTCAGCCACCCAATTGCACTCATCTCAGACGCTAGTAAAGTAATGCTCAAAATTCTCCAAGCCAGGCTTTAATGGTACGTGAACCGTGAACTTCCAGATGTTCAAGCTGGATTTCGAAAAGGCAGAGGAACCAGAGATCAAATTGTCAACATCTGTTGGATCATCAAAAAAGCAAGAGAGTTCCAGAAAAACATCTACTTCTGCTTTATTGATGACACCAAAGCCTTTGATTGTGTAGATCACAACAAACAGTGGAAAATGCTTTAAGAGATGGAAATACCAGATCATTTTACCTGCCTCTTGAGAACTCTGTATGCAGGTCAGGAAGCAACAGTTAGACTGGACATGGAACAACAGACTGGTTCCAAATTGGGAAAGAAGTACGTCAAGGCTGCCTATTGTCATCCTGCTTATGTAACTTATATACGGAGTTCAGTTCAGTTCAGTCGCTCAGTCGTGTCCGACTCTTTGTGACCCCATGTCCATCACCAACTCCCAAAGTTTACCCAAACGCATGTCCATCGAGTCGGTGATGCCATCCAGCCATCTCATCCTCTGTCGTCCCCTTCTCCTCCTGCCCCCAATCCCTCCCAGCATCAGGATCTTTTCCAATGAGTCAACTCTTTGCATGAGGTGGCCAAATTATTGAGAGTTTCAGCTTTGGCATCTGTCCTTCCAATGAATACCCAGGACTGATCTCCTTTAGGATGGACTGGTTGGATCTCCTTGCAGTCCAAGGGACTCTCAAGAGTCTTCTCCAACACCACAGTTCAAAAGCATCAATTCTTCGGCGCTCAGCCTTCTTCACAGTCCAACTCTCACATCCATACATGACCACAGGAAAAACCATAGCCTTGACTAGACGGACCTTTATTGGCAAAGTAATGTCTCTGCTTTTCAATATGCTATCTAGGTTGGTCATAACTTTCCTTCTAAGGAGTAAGCGTCTTTTAATTTCATGGCTGCAATCACCATCTGCCGTGATTTTGGAGCCCCAAAAGATAAAGTCTGACCCTGTTTCTACTGTTTCCCCATCTATTTCCCATTAAGTGATGGGACTGGATGCCATGATCTTAGTTTTCTGAATGTTGAGCTTTAAAAGCCAACTTTTTCACTCTCCTCTTTCATTTTCATCAAGAGACCTTTTAGTTCCTCTTCACTTTCTGCCATAAGGGTGGTGTCATCTGCATATCTGAGGTTATTGATATTTCTCCTAGCCACCTTTATTCCAGCTTGTGCTTCTTCCAGCCCAGTGTTTCTCATGATGTACTCTGCCTATAAGTTAAACAAGCAGGGTGACAATATGCAGCCTTGATGTATTCCTTACATCATGCAAAATGTCAGGCTGGATGAAGCACAAGCTAGAGTCAAGATTGCAGGGAGAAATATCAATAACCTCAGATATGCAGATGACATCACCCTTATGGCAGAAAATGAAGAAGAACTAAAGAGCCTCTTGATGAAAGTGAAAGGAGAGAGTGAAAAAGTTGGTTTAAAACTCAACATTCAGAAAACTAAGATCATGGCATCTGGTCCTATCACTTCATGGCAAATACATGGGGAAACAGTGACAGACTTTATTTTGGGGCTCCAAAATCACTACAGATGGTGACTGCAGCTGTGAAATTAAAAGACGCTTGCTCCTTGGAAGAAAAGTTATGACCAACCTAGACAGTATTTTAAAAAGAGACATTACTTTGCCAACAAAGGTCCATATAGTCTAAGCTATGGTTTTTCTAGTCGTCATGTATGGATGTGAGAGTTGGACTATAAAGAGAGCTGACTACTGAAGAATTTATGCTTTTGAAGTGTGGTGTTGGAGAAGACTCTTGAGAGTCCCTTGGACAACTAGGAGATCCAACCAGTCCATCCTAAAGGAAATCAGTCTTGAATATTCATTGGAAGGACTGATGCTGAAGCTGAAACTCCAATACTTTGGCCACATGATTCGAAGAACTAACTCACTGGAAAAGACCCTGGTGCTGGGAAAGATTGAAGGCAGGAGGAGACGGGGATGACAGAGGATAAGATGGTTGGATGGCATCACCGACTCAATGGACACGAGTTTGAGTAAACTCCGGGAGTTGATGATGGACAGAGAGGCCTGGCATGCTGCAGTCCATGGGATTGCAAAGAGTCGGACACGACTTAGTGACTGAACTGAACTGATGATTTCCTTCGTTGTGCAGAAACTTTTTAGTTTGATGTTGTCCCACTTGTTTACTTTTGCTTTTGTTTTGTTACATTTCCTTTGGCAATCAGATCCAAAAGAATCATCATCAAGATTTAACATCAAGCAGCTTACTGCCTATGTTTTCTAGGAGTTTTATGCTTTCAAGTCTTATGTTTATGTCTTTAATCCATTGTGGTATAAATTTTGTATATAGTTTATAGGTCCAAGCACCACCAGCTACTGTTTTTTGCAGAAATCACAGTGCCAAATGCCCAGAGCTCATCACTTCATCTTGGTTTTGCCACAGAAGGAGCAAGTGTATTTGGCATGCTGGGTGATTTCAGTTTTCATTACCATTTTCCTTAGGGAGGCACCATAACCTGTCACATATTTGCCCATGATTCTGACCTTCTTGGGGCTGCCCCAGTGGCTCAGATGGTAAAGAATCTGCCTGCAGTGTAGGAGACCTGGGTTCAATCCCTGGGTAGGGAAGATCCCCTGGAGAAGGAAATGGCTACCTGCTTCCATATTCTTCCTGGGAGAGTTCATGGTTGGAGGAGTCTGGCAGGCTACAGTCCATGGAGTCACAGAGTCGGACACAACTCAGCAACTAACACTGACCTTGGTGTATTTTGCTATGTTGCCACAGCCTAGGTCCCAGCCCAGAGAGATGTTCATTTAGTTTTAAATTGTGAATGCTTTTTCCTAGGAGTTAATCATATGGCAGGAAAAGAATGCACCTAATGAAAAAGATACATCTCATGGTGACTTCTTTCCAAGTTTCTGGCTTCTTGCTTCAAGCAACTATTCAAGGTTTCACACTCCCTACTTTCTTCTTTGCTTTTAGTATTTTGGAGTTCTGTAGGTATTTTCGGAATTAGCTTTGAATTCCCACAAGTGCTACTTTGGGTTGGTCCTTTGACAATGGATGGTCCTAATTGTCTGTCAATCTCTAGTTATTGCTGCAAACTGAAACCAGAGCCTGGTATTGTCTGTCTTCATATTTTTGGCCATATTTTCTTTAGACCTCTAGAGAAATGCCACAGTTAATTATGCACAGATAACACTGAGTACCATCTTGAATGATATTTAGTAACTTAGGTTCTTAGTCCCTATCTATGGGGCTGGCTTCTACTATAACTTAGAACTTTTACATCACTTCTGAATTTTGGGTATCATAATAGCTAACATTTACTGAATACTTACATGCTTAACTATCTGCTATGCACTTTTTTTTTTTGTTAGGCACTTTCTAAGTTCTTTATATATATCATCTCATTTAATCCTCAGATATAATTAGGAGATATGTACTGTTTTTATTATCCCCATTTTATAGATAAAAATTGAGGCACAGTGAGAAAAATAACTTAGCCCAAGATTATTTAGCTAGTAAATTTCTGTGAACCCAAGAGATCTGCCCTAAGCTATAGCCTTCCCAGAAGAGTCACTGGGCTCAAGTACTTCCTGAGTGCCCTTCTTTGTGCACCTCTTCTACTTTCATCTTCCCTACCTTAGCTCTTTACCATTTTGTTTCTCTATCCAGGGTGTTCAAGAGGGATTCTCCTAAGCTAATACTGTTATCATGTTACAAGCCTACATAGAAGCCTTCAGAGGCTCTCCATTGCCTATAGGGTAAAGTTGAAACTCTTAGAACTGATATTTGTAGACATCCAGTGTCAGGTCTCTTACCTTTTTTTCCCCCATCTATTTCCTGTAAGAAATTCCAGCTGAATTGGACTATTTGTTCCCTAAGTTGGACATCCAATTTCCTGCCCCAGACCATTATCTATTCTTTCTTGTTAGCCTTACCTTACCTAAAGAGTAGCAGGGATACAGTTTTCTGAATGAATCCGTTTCTGACTCACTCAACTGGCATTTATTAAACTATCTCCTTAGGTTCTGACCACTTTTAAATTCTTCTTCTTTATCTTGTTTGCATTAAATTCTTCTTCTTTATCTTGTTTGCATTTGTACTATGGAATTTATATATGTCTATGTGTGCATTTACATCTACCTGCTTTAGCATCTAGCGGAAAGAGCTGGGCTGTGGTGGATCAAATTCCAGCCTTACCACTTAATTATATGTTAACCTTGGACAAATTTTTAAATCCCTGAACCTTTTCTTATCTATAAAATAGGGTTGAAATTTAAATGGCAGTGTTACAAAATTTTATGTATGTACATACACAAACACGCACATCACACAAAGTTACATATGAATTATTTGGCTTAGTAGACATTCAATGAGTGTTAGTTCTTATAAAGGGCACAGAAGTAATCTGTACAAACATTTGAAAAATGTTTGTAATGATCTCATCCAGTATATTGGGTTAATTGGATTACTTAAAATTCCTGGTGATTGTACATAAATGTGATACATATATATAAGTAAGAAGATCATCTATAAAGATTAGGAGGTCTTGTCAAGAGATAAAACACTGTGGGGTTAAATTGCAAGTCAGGCTGACTTAAAAAGGAGTATAAATTGTGGTTGCTGATGAGGTAGGCCCAAACTCCTATTAGAGCTGAGTAATCGAGGTGGTGTGAATGAGTACTTGTTGCCTTTAAAGTAGTCATATTTGTGTTAACTGTTGTGTTTTGTACCTACTTGAATCTGCTTGGCTTGAATCTGCTTGGCTTGTTCTCTTCTTGAGGACTAGCTTACTACATTTGGTATGGCTGACTTGTAGTTGACTGTGTTCCCTTTCCCCAGGATCTCTTACTGTTAAGAGTTCTTAGATAGTTGAATGTTTTCTGGGTGAATTGTGTTTCTTTATTGATTCAAGAGGGAATAATCTCAAATTCCATTTTTGTTTCCAAGTTCCCTTGGAAGGGTGTTTTAATAACCCTGTGTAACTGAAGTGAAAGTTACATGCTGACGAGCTTCTGGACTGAGCCTTAGTAACATTGCCCTCTCTACTGTGCTTTTAGCGGAATAATCCTAATCTAAACTGAGGGCCAGCCAGACTACCTGTGAGGATTAGAACGTGTATAGATGGCTGTTTTTTTTTTTTTTCTTCTTTAATGATTAGATTTAATTTTTAATTCATCTCCAGTTGTTCTGACCATAAAGATACTGAATTGGAAACTTTGCCATGAAACATTCATTAGTGTTACAAACTATGTTATATATTACAGTCATTTTACAGCAAACAAAAATACTCAAATGTAGCAAGTCTACTTCATAACCAAATGGGTGGAGAGAGTAAAGTCTGCCTTCTATATTAAATATGTTCTTTCATATTTTTGCTGTGTTTTTGAGTTAAAATTTTTGGTCGTCAGGAGAACAAATATCTGTTGAGAATTGAATTCTTTGTTTTTATTTGCATTCTACTTGGCCAGTATACTTGCATATTTGTTTTGTTATAGGAAAAAAACTGCAAAACAGTTTTAGAGTCACATGTGACTACAGAAACACTTGTTTGTATTATTCCAGAAATAGATAGAAATGTCCAGTGAGAGGTATTTTGGCTTTTTTTTCCTTTAATCTTTTTTTTTGGTCTTTAAAGATTACTATGTGTTCAGATTTGAAACTACTAGTGGCCTTTTCAGACAGGATAGATGCAGAACATTGTGATTAAGAGAATCTTCTCAGTCTTAATTTTTTATTGCGATAAAATTTATATATTATACAAGTCACCAATTTGGTGTACAGTTCAGTGGTTTTTAGTATATTGTCAGTTTTAAAACAATTACCACAATCAGTTCTGGAGCATTTACATCACTTCCCCTAATAGCCCCATCCCTGTTAGCAGTCATTTCTCCCAGCCCTAGGTAACAGTTAACCTATTAATATTTTCTGCCTCTATAGATTTGCCTATTCTGAACGTTGTGTATAAATGGAATTGTGCAATAGATAGCCTTTTGTAACTTGCTTTTTTCACTTAGCATAGTTTTCAAGGTTGGTCCATGTTGTAACATATATTAGTATTTCACTTATTTTCATTGCCATATAATATTCCATTGTATGGACATACCACCTTTTGTTTATCCATTCATTAGTAGATATTTGCATTTTTTCACCTTTTGGCTACTATGAGTGATACTTCTATGAAAGTTCAGGTACAAGTTTTTGTATGGACATATATTTTCAAAAAATTTTTTTATACATACCTAAGAATGTAATTGCTGGATCATATGGTAACTATTTTTAACTTTTTGAGGAACTTATCTGTTTCCTCAAAGTGGCTATACCATTTTACATTTATATAAGCAGTGTATAAGGGTCCTACTCTTAACACATCCTCACCAATACTTGTAATCGTTTTAAAATTAAAGTGTATAATTGGCTTATAATATTGTATTAGTGATCAGTGTTTTTATAGATGATACTCCATTTATAGTTATTATAAAATATTGGCTATCTTCCCTCTGCTGTACCATATACCCTTATAGCTTATTTTATACATAACAGTTTGTACCTCTTGATTTCCTACCCCTATCATGCCCCCCCCGACCCCCCACCCCTGCCCACTGGTAACCACCAGTTTATTCTTTATATTAATATTTGTGATCCTGTTTTGTTTTGTTAAATTCATTAGTTTGTTTTACTTTTTAGAGTCCATGTATAAGTGATATCATAGAGTATTTGCCTTTCTTTGTATGATGTACTTCACTAAGCATGACACCCTCCAGGCCCACCTGTGTTTTTGTAAATGGCAGAATTTCATTCTTTTTTTGTGGCTGGGGGATATATGTGTGTGTGTGTGTGTGTGTGTGTGTGTGTGTGTGTGTGACATCTTCTTTATTCATTCATGTGTTGAGGAACGCTTAGGTTGCTTCTCTATCTTGGCAATTGTAAATAAGGCTAGTATGAACATTGGGTGCGTGTATCTTTTTAAATTAATATTTTTCACTTTATTTGGATATAAACCTAGGAATGGAATTGCTGGATCATATGGTAGTTATATCTTTAGTTTTTTGAGAACCCTTCATACTCTTTTCCACAATGACTGTACCAGGTTTCATTCCCACCTACAGTATATGAAAGTTTCTGTTTCTTCACATACTCACCAACATTTGTTTGTTGCCTTTTGATGATAGCAATTCTGATGGGTGTGAGTTGGTATCTCATTGTGGTTTTAATTTGCATTTCTCTCATTAGCGATGTTTTAATGGGCCCATTGGCCATCTGTGTGTCTTCTCTGAAAAACATCTACTCAGGTCTTCGGCCTATTTTTCTTTTTTTTAATTGATTTGTATGAGCTGTTGATATATTTTGAAAATTAAGCCCTTGTCAGTCACATTGTTTGGGTTGTGTTTTTGTTTGTTGAGAGTTTCCTTTGCTGTGCAAAAGCTTTTAATTTTGAATTGGTCATGTTTGTTTATTTTTGCATTTTATTTCTTTTGCCAACTAGGAGACTGATCTTTGAAAATATTGCTATGATTTCTGTTAAAGAGTGTTTTGTCTGTGTTCTCTTCTAAGAGTTTTATGGTATTATGTCCTACATTTAGATCTTTACATCATTTTGAATTTATTTTTGTATACTTGTGTGAGGGAATGGCTTAATTTCATTGTTTTACATGTATATTCTTGCCTCTTTTTTTGTGGATTAGTTGACCATTGATGGTTTATTTCTGGGCTCTTTTCTGTTCCATTGATCTTTGTGTTTCTTTGTGGCAATACTGTGTTGCTTTGATTACTGTAGCTTTGCATATTATCTGAAGTCTGAAATAGTTACACCTCCAGATTTGTTCTTTATTTTTCAGAATTGCTGTGGTAATTCAGGGTCTTTTGTGGTTCCATATAAATTTTAGGATTAGTTCTAGTTCTGTGAAAAATGTCATCAGAATCTTGATAGGGATTGCATTTTATCTGTGATTGTTTTGGGGTGAATATTATGTTAGCTGTGAGTTTGTTGTAAATGGCCTTTGTTACGTTGAGATAGTTTCCTCTGTACACACTTTGAAAGTTTTTATCATGAATGGAAATTGAGTTTTGTCACTTGCTTTTTCTGTGTCTATGAAGACGATAAAATGGCTTTTGTCTTTCCTTTTGTTCACGCGGTGTGTGTTATTAATTTTATGTATGAAAAACCATTCTGGTTACCCTAGGATGATTCCAACTTGATCATGGTGATTGATCTTTTTTATTTACTGTTGGATTTGATTTGCTAATATATTGTCAATGATTTTTGCATCTATATTCATCAAAGATAATTGGCCTGTAATTTTCCTTTTTCATAGTGTCTTTTTCGAGTTTTGGTATAAGGGTGATGATGACTTCATAGAACGAATTAGAGAGTGTTCTATTCAGTTTTTGGGAATAGTGTGAGGATAGTTATTAGCTCTTCTTTGCCTGATAAAATTCCTCTGTTAAGCCATTTGGTTTTGGACTTTGGAACATTTTTGATTACTGATTCAGTTTCACTACTAGTGGTCAATCTCTTCAGGTTGTCTGTCTTTCTGATTTAGTCTTGGAAAATTATATGTTTATAGAGATTTATCCGTTTCTTCTAGACCATCCAGTTTGTTGGTATATATAATATGTTCATAATATTCCCTAATGGGTTTTTTTTTTTTAATATCTGTGATATCAGTTGTAATTTCTCCTCTTAAGCTCATTTTCTTTGAGTTCTCTTTTTATTTTTTTCAATCAGCCTGGCTAAAGGCTTATCAATTTTGCTTATCTTTAAAAAACATAGCTTTTATTTTCATTGGTTATTTTTCTCTCATTACTTTTTTGATCTGTTTATATTTTTCCTCTCTTTGTTATTTCCTTCCTTTTGCTGACCTTGGGCTTTGATTTTTCTTCTTTTTCTAAATCCTTTAGATGGTAAGTTAGGTTGTTTAAGATTTTTCTTATTTCTTGAGAAAGGCTTGTATTGTTACCAACTTCCCTCTTAGAACTGCTTTTGCTGCATCCCATAGATTTTGGAAATTTGTATTTTGATTTTCACTTATCTTGAGGTATTTTCTGATCTCTTCTTTGATATTTTTCACTGGCCTGTTTATTTATGAACTTAAAAAAAATTATGCATGTGGCTGCACCAGATGTTTAGAATCTGCCTGCAGTGCAGGAGACCTGGGTTCTATCCCTGGGTCGGGAAGATACCCTGGATGAGAAAATGGCAACCGCCTCTAGTATTCTTTCCTGGAAAATTCCATAGACAGAAGAGCCTGGTGGGCTACAGTCTATGGGGTCACAAAGAGTTGGGCATGACTGAGCAAATTAACACTTTCACTTTCACCAGATTTAGCTGTGGCTTGCGAACTCGTTTAGTTGGCGGCATGCAAACACTTTTAATTGCAGGTGCGGGATCTAGTTCTTCAACCAGGAATTGAACTGGACTCCCTGCATTGGGAGCGTGTAGTCTTAGCCATTGGACCACTAGGGAAATCTTGACCCATTGACTTTTTTTTTAATACCATTTTGTCCAGTCTCCATGTGTTTGTGTTTTTCCCACTTTCTTTCCTGTAATTGATATCTAATATCATACTGACGTGGCTGGAAAAAATACTTATTATTTCTAGCCTCTTAAATTTGTTGAGACTTGTTTTGTGGCCTAGCTTGTGATCTATCCTGGAGACCATTTCATGTTCACTTGAAAAGAATGTTTATTATGCCAGTTTTGGATAGGATGTTCTACACATCTCTATTAAGCCTAACTGGTATAACATGTCATTTAAGATTACTGTTTCCTCATTGGATCATCTCTCAAGTTACATGTGGTGTTAAACTCCCCTACTAGTACTGTATTATTGTCAGTTTTTCCTTTTATGTCTGTTAATATTTGCTCTATATATTTAGGTGCAACTGTATTAGGTGTACATACAGTAATAAATGTTATGTTCTCCCTTGTATAAATTCCTTTATTATTATATAATGCCCCTTTTTCTTTTGTTGTAGACTTTTAAAGTCAACTGTGTCTGATAAGAATATCGTTCCCTACCTTTCTTGTCATTACCATTTGCATGAGATAACTGTTCCATCTCCTCTTAGTCTGTTTTAGCTTTGAGGTGAGTTCCTTGAATTTAGTGTTTAGATAGGTCTTTTTTTTTTTTTTAATCTTATAAGCTGTGTTATGTCTTTTAATTAGAATAGTCCATTGGCGTTTAAAGTGGTTATTGAAAAGTATGTACTTATTTTGTTACCTGTTTTCATTGTGTGTGTGGGGGGGGCATGTCTCCATTCTTTTCTTTTACTTTCTTCCCTGTGATTTGATGATTTTCTTTAGTGGTATGCTTGGGTTCCTTTCTCTCTAGTTGTCTGTTTTAGGGTTTTGATTTGTGGTGACTGAGTGGTTCATGTATTTTGACCTCTAACTATACCTACTTGTTTTAAACCGATAGTCATTTTAGTTCAAACTCATCTTAAAAGATCTACATTTTTTTTATTCCCCTTCCTGACGTTTAGTGTTTTTTGAAATTACATTTTCATATTTATCCCTTCCCTGGTGGTTCAGTTGGTAGAGAATCTGCCTGCAATACAGGAGACCTGGGTTAAATTCTTGGGTCAGGAAGATCCCCTGGAGGATAGTATAGCAACCGACTCCAGTATTCTTGCCTGGAGAATCCCATGGACAGAGGAACCTGGAAGACTACTGTCCATGAGGTTGCAAAGAGTCTGACACAACTCAGCAACTGAAACTTTGATTCATCCCTTAATTGTTTCATGTAGTTATAGTTGATTTTACATTTTTTATCTTTTAATTTTCATACTAGTTTAAGTGGTAGATCCACTTAAACTATGAGCCTTTATGAGTGGGGTTTTTCCTTTCCTGTAAATTCTTACTTCATTTTGTAGCCTTTTCATTTCCACTTACATGACCCTTTAACACTTCTTGTGGGAGTGTTGATTGAACTCTTTTAGTTTTTGCTTGTCAGAGAAGTTTTTTTATTCCTTCTTCAATTGTGAATGATAACCTTGCTGAGTAGAGTATCGGAGGTTGAAGGTTTCACAGTGCTCCCTTCTGGCCTGAAAAGTTTCTATAGAAAATCAGCTGATAGCCTTTGGGAGTTCCTTTATATGTGACTGTTTTTCTCTTGCTGCCTTTAGAATCTTTTTTACTTTTGCCATTTTAATTATGATATGTCTTATTGTGGTCTCTTTGGGTTCATTTTGATTGGAACTTTCTGTGCTTCCTGTACTTGAATGTATATTTCCTTCTTCTAGTTTGGCAAGTTTTCAGTCATAATCATAATTTGATAAACTGTAATACATTTTTTACTCCTTTCTCTCTCCTTCAGGGACTGCTATAATGTGAATGTTAATATGCTTGATGTACAAAAGGTCCCTTAAATTTTTCTCATTTTAAAAATGTTTTTCTTTTTGCTGTTCTGATTGTGTATTTTCCATTATTCTGTCTTCCAGATCACTTATGTATTATTTTGTATTACCTCAGTTCAGTTCAGTTCAGTTGCTCAGTCATGTCAGATGCTTCGCGACCCCATGAACGGCAGGCCTCCCTATCCATCACCAACTGCCGGAATCTACCCAAACCCATCCCATTGAGTTGGTGATGCCATCCAACCATCTCATCCTCTGTCGTCTCCTTCTCCTCCTGCACTCAATCTTTCCCAGCATCATGGTCTTTTCAAATGAGTCAGCTCTTCACATGAGGTGGCCAAAGTATTGGAGTTTCAGCTTCAACATCAGTCCTTCCAATGAACATCCAGGACTGGTCTCCTTTAGGATGGACTGGTTGGATCTCCTAGTTGTCCAAGGGACTCTCAAGAGTCTTCTCCAACACCACAGTTCAAAAGCATCAATTCCTCAGTGCTCAGCTTTCCTTATAGTCCAACTCTCACATCCATACATGACCACAGGAAAAACCATAGCCTTGACTCGACAGACCTTTGTTGACAAAGTAATGTCTCTGCTTTTTAATATGCTGTCTAGGTTGGTCATAACTTTTCTCAAAGGAGCAAGCATCTTTTACTTTCATGGCTGCAATCACCATCTGCAGCGATTTTGGAGCCCCAAAATAAAGTCTGTCACTGTTTCCACTGTTTCCCCATCTATTTGCCATGAAGTGATAGGACCATATGCCATGATCTTAGTTTTCTGAATGTTGCGCTTTAAGCCAACTTTTTCACTCTCCTCTTTCACCTTCATCAAGAGCCTCTTTAGTTCTTCTTCACTTTCTGCCATAAAGGTGGTGTCATCTGCATATCTGAGGTTATTGATATTTCTCCCAGCAATCTTGATTCCACCTTGTGCTTCTTCCAGCCCCACGTTTCTCATGATGTACTCTGCATATAAGTTAAATAAGCAGGGTGACAATATACAGCCTTGACGTATTCCTTTCCCTGTTTGGAACCAGTCTGTTGTTCCATGTCCAGTTCTAACTGTTTGTTCCTGACTTGCATACAGGTTTCTCAAGAGACAGGTCAGGTGGTCTGGTATTCCAATCTCCTTCAGAGTTTTATCCTTTCAGTTTATTGTGATCTACACAGTGAAAGGCTTTGGCATAGTCAATTAAACAGAAATAGATGTTTTTTGGAACTCTCTTGCTTTTGCCATGATCCAGCGGATGTTGGCAATTTGATCTCTGGTTCCCCTGCCTTTTCTAAAACCAGCTTGAACATCTGGAAGTTCACAGTTCACGTATTGCTGAAGCCTGGCTTGGAGAATTTTGAGCATTACTTTACTAGCGTGTGAGATGAGTGCAATTGTGTGGTAGTTTGAGCATTCTTTGGCATCGCCTTTCTTTGGGATGGGAATGAAAACTGACCTTTTCCAGTCCAATGGCCACTGCTGAGTGTTCCAAATTTGCTGGCATATTGAGTGCAGCACTTTCACAGCATCATCTTTCAGGATTTGAAATAGCTCAACTGGAATTCCATCACCTCCACTAGCTTTGTTTGTAGTGATTCTTTCTAAGGGCTACTTGACTTCACATTCCAGGATGTCTGGCTCTAGGTGAGTGTGAGTGATCACACCATCATGATTATCTGGTTGTGAAGATCTTTTTTGTACAGTTCTTCTGTGTATTCTTGCCACCTCTTCTTAATATCTTCTGCTTCTGTTACATCCATCCCATTTCTGTCCTTTATTGAGCCCATCTTTGCATGAAATGTTCCCTTGGTATCTCTAATTTTCTTAAAGAGATCTCTAGTCTTTGCCATTCCATTGTTTTCCTCCATTTTTTTTGCGTTGATCACTGAAGAAGGCTTTCTTATCTCTCCTTGCTATTCTTTGAAACTCTGCATTCAGATGTTTATATCTTTCCTTTTCTCCTTTGCTTTTCGCTTCTCTTCTTTTCACAGCTATTTGTAAGGCCTCCTCAGACGGTCATTTTTCTTTTTTGCATTTCTTTTTCTTGGGGAAGGTCTCGATTCTGTCTCCTGTACAATGTCATGAACCTCTGTCCATAGTTCATCAGGCAGTGTGCTGTTAATTCTTTTTAGTGTGTTTTTCATTTTAGTTATTGCAGTCTTCAGGTCTGCCTGATTCTTACTTGTTTTCTAGTTCATTGTTAATATTCTCACTGTGTTCATCTATTTTCTTTTCAAGTTCAGTTAGCATTCTTAATTACTAATGATTTGAACTCTTTATCTGATAAATTATGTTTTAGTAGTTGTTTTTTCAGGTGTTTTCCCCCTGTTCTTTTGTTTGAAACAAATGTCTTCTCATTTTGATTAACTTTCTCTGTCTCTGTGAAATTAGGTTAAAGTTACCTATCATGGTCTTGAAGGAGTGTCCTTGTGTGGGAGCATTGTTAGCAGTTTGTATGTGCCTGGTGGTTTTGGTGGGAGAGCTGGATGTGAAATGATCATGGGTCATGATGGCTGTCAGCTATCACCTGGTGGGAGGTGGGGCTGGAGATAGAGGGGCTAAAAGCTGGAGCTTCTATGATTCGTGGCTGTTTTAGCCCTGTGGGGGTGGGTCCCAGGGTGCTGTAGCAGAAGCCTTGAGGGTCAGTTCGAGCAGGTTTTGTTTCCTCTTAAGTGTGTGCACTCCCCACTCTTGGCAATGGCACCTTTGCCCTGGAGGGGAACTGTGCTGGAGCAGCTGGGGACAGAGCAAGCTCTTAATGTGTGCTGGGTTTTGTCCTGAATTGGTCCCAGCACACACCAGTTAGAGCTCTGGACAGTTCTGTATCTGTTGCCTCTCTGAGTGTTAGCATGACCACCCTTTGGCTACATTCCTCCTAAATGCACACTCTCCTTGGTTGCAACAGCCTTTCTCTCATGGGTAGCGGCATTATTGCTAGAGGTGCTAGAGCAGGCACTTGGTGTAGGCCATGGTGCCCACACTTTAGTGTGATGAGAAACCAGCCAGAAACTAAGGAAGTTTCACTCTTCTTCCTAGGCCTTGTTCTTGGGAGTAAGCAAGCATGTGTGTGCGTTCTTCAGTTACAAAGTTTTGCTTTCTTCTAGCTCTCCTATAAGTTCTGCTAGTTTTCAGAGGTGGGACTACCAGACCACCTGACCTCCCTCTTTAGAAATTTGTATGCAGGTCAGGAAGCAACAGTTAGAACTGGACATGGAACAACAAACTGGTTCCACATAGGAAAAGGAGTACGTCAAGGCTGTATATTATCACCCTGTTTATTTAACTTATATGCAGAGCATCATGAGAAACGCTGGGCTGGAAGAAGCACAAGCTGGAATCAAGATTGCTGGGAGAAATATCAATAGCCTCAGATATGCAGATGACACCACCCTTATGGCAGAAAGTGAAGAGGAACTAAAAAGCCTCTTGATGAAAGTGAAAGTGGAGAGTGAAAAAGTTGGCTTAAAACTCAACATTCAGAAAACGAAGATCATGGCATCTGGTCCCATCACTTCATGGGAAATAGATGGGGAAACAGTGGAAACAGTGTCAGACTTTATTTTTCTGGGCTCCAAAATCACTGCAGATGGTGACTGCAGCCATGAAATTAAAAGACGCTTACTCCTTGAAAGAAAAGTTATGACCAACCTAGATAGCATATTCAAAAGCAGAGACATTACTGTGCCAACAAAGGTCCGTCTAGTCAAGGCTATGGTTTTTCCAGTGGTCATGTATGGATGTGAGAGTTGGACAGTGAAGAAAGCTGAGCGCCAAAGAATTGATGTTTTTGAACTGTGGTGTTGGCAAAGACTCTTGAGAGTCCCTTGGACTGCATGGAGATCCAACCAGTCCATTTTGAAGGAGATCAGCCCTGGGATTTCTTTGGAAGGAATGGTGCTAAAGCTGAAACTCCAGTACTTTGGCCACCTCATGCGAAGAGTTGACTCATTGGAAAAGACTGATGCTGGGAGGGATTGGGGGCAGGAGGAGAAGGGGATGACAGAGGATGAGATGGCTGGATGGCATCACTGACTTGATGGACGCGAGTCTGAGTGAACTCTGGGAGTTGGTGATGGACAGGGAGGCCTGGAGTGCTGCGATTCATGGGGTTGCAAAGAGTCGCACACGACTGAGTGAACTGAACTGAAGGAGGTGGATTCCTGTTGTTGTACAATATGTATGTGACTTGGACCACTTCTTTCTCTGAGACAATATCTGAGCCTGAGATATCCCCCTCCTCTTCTGTGTCCCTTCCTAACGCTGCAGGTCCTGATAGCTTTTGCTTACTTTCTACCTGACTTCTTGTGGATCTTGTCTCATAGTTGTCGTTGTAGAAGAGTCTTTCTGTCATTCTTCAATTTATTTACAGTATGAATTGCTCCACGTGTTGCTGTGTTCCTGTGGGGACATAAGCTCAGTAGTATCCTTCTACTCCACCAGTTGATCTCCTCCCTTGTTTCTGTGTTTTAAATTATAACCATCCTGGTGTTTATGAAGTGATGTCTCATTGTGACTTTAATTTGCATTTTCCTAACGGCCATTCATACTGAGCATTTTTGCATGTTCTTATTGGCCATTTGTATATCTTCTTTAGAGAAATATCTATTCCAATTCTTTGTCCATTTTTAAATTGAATTATTTTTCTTCTTATTATGCATTTGTAAGTGTTCTTTAAGTCTGTTATGAGATATCTGATTCACACATTTTTTCCCATTTTCCATGTTGCAGCATGTATCATGGGTTGTCTTTATTTTCTTGATGGTATCTGTAGTTCTTGCTCCTATATTTACATGTAAGATCCATTTTGAATTAATTTTTGTGCCTAGCATAAGGAAAGGTTCCACCTTCGTTTTTTTTTTTTTAATTTTGTATGTGGTTCTTCAGTTGTCCCCAAATAGATGGTGTTTTAGTATTTGTATTTCAGTACTGCAAACATTCAAAAGGATTTCTTCCATCAGTGCAAGAAAATATTCACTTTTGCTCTATACTGAGATTTTGTTTACTTGGGTTGCACTTTCAAATCACATGGAGTTTTTCAAAAATTTTAGTGTTCAGAGAGACACAACCTCAGATATTCTGATTTAATTATTTAAATTAATTAAATAATTATTTAATAATATTAAATAATTATTTAATTATTCTATTGTGGAGTCTAGTTATTAGTACACTTTTTAAAAGCCTTGTGGGTGATTATAAAGTCTATTAGGTTCAGAACCATAGCTCTGTGCTCCTCAAAAAATGAAATGGAAAACCACCCACTATATTTTATGCTTTACTATATTTTCCTCCTTTTCAATAATGTGTTGTTTTTATCAGTAGAAAGAAAAAATTTTTCAATAATTGGTTAAACAATAAATTAGATAGAATTTTAGTTTTAAAATGAAAGATTATATGTTTAATGTTGGGTTGTTTATGATATGACGTTTGATTCTGGTAAATCAAACTAAATCTTAAAAATGACTTATGTTAGGTGTTACAGAAAATCTCTTAATCCAGGAAGGCAGTGGGCTTACCCATCTGTGTTAATTTGTACAGTGAGGAAATTAATTTCAGTAAGAACTCAACATGACTGTCACGTACGTCAATTCAAGTCAGAGAATACCTTTAGGATTGGGTTGTGTGCTATTTCAGGTAGTTAGACTAGATCTCAGTCTATATATTCTGTATAGTTACTGAAATATGTATAATATATTTGGAAAATATGGTTTTCTGACTATTGAAAGATAATTTCTAAGATACTTATTAAGCATGTAGTCACTTTCAGGTTCTGAGCTGCAAAGAATAGGCTGTAGTGTTTGTTCTTCACAGTCTAATCGAGAAGTAGATATATAAGTGACTTGAATAAGATGCTGTTCTATAGATTTAAATAAAACACTGAGAATCTTTACCTTTCGTGGCAATAAAGCAGATTTCCTATAGGAAATAACATTTAGAATGCATTTTGGAAAATGAATATATGAAAGGTATGCCAAGAGAAATAGAGAAGAGCAGGATAAATCATGCATAGATATCAAAGATAAAGCATATTTCTGGGGCAATACAAGTTGTTAGGCACTGTAACATAGGTAAATGGAAATGAACTGTGGAAGATAAAACTGTAAAAGGGTGGGGTCAGATGTGTGGGCTTTGTATGTCTACCAGTGTAAGTACATGCCATAGCAAACACCCTCTTCCAACAACACAAGAGATGACTCTACACATGGACATCACCAGATGGTCAACACCGAAATCGGATTGATTGTATTCTTTGCAGCCAAAGATGGAGAAGCTCTATACAGTCAGCAAAAACAAGACGGGGAGCTAACTGTGGCTCAGATCATGAACTCCTTATTGTCAAATTTAGACTTAAATTGAAGAAAGTAGGGAAAACCAGTAGACCATTCAGGTATAACCTAAATAAAAACCCTTATGATTATACAGTGGAAGTGAGAAATAGATTTAAGGGACTAGATCTAATAGACAGATTGCCTGATGAACTATTGATGGAGGTTCATGACATTGTACAGGAGACAGGGATCAAGACCATCCCCATGGAAAAAAAATGCAAAAAAGCAAAATGGCTGCCTAAGGAGGCCTTACAAACAGCTGTGAAGAGAAGAGAAGTGAAAAGCAAAGGAGAAAAGGAAAGATAGACCCATTTGAATGCAGAGTTCCAAAGAATAGCAAGGAGAGATAAAAAGCCTTCCTCAGTGATGAATGCAAAGAAATAGAGGAAAACAACAGAATGGAAAAGACTAGAGATCTCTTCAAGAAAATTAGAGATACCAAGGGAAAATTTCATGAAAGATGGGCTTGATAAAGGACAGAAATAGTATGGACCCAACAGAAGCAGAAGATATTAAGAAGAGGTGGCAAGAATACACAGAAGAACTGTACAAAAAAGAGCTTCATGACCCAGATAATCATGGTGGTGTGATCACTCACACTCACCTAGAGCCGGACATCCTGGAATGTGAAGTCAAGTAGCCCTTAGAAAGCATCACTACAAACAAAGCTAGTGGAGGTGATGGAATTCCAGTTGAGCTATTTCAAATCCTGAAAGATGATGCTGTGAAAGTGCTGCACTCAATATGCCAGCAAATTTGGAACACTCAGCAGTGGCCATTGGACTGGAAAAGGTCAGTTTTCATTCCAATCCCAAAGAAAGACAGTGCCAAATAGTGCTCAAACTATTGCAGAATTGCACTCATCTCACACACTAGTAAAGTAATGCTCAAAATTCTCCAAGCCAGGCTTCAGCAATACGTGAACTGTGAACTTCCAGATGTTCAAGCTGGTTTTAGAAAAGGCAGAGGAACCAGAGATCAAATTGCCAGCATTCTCTGGATCATCAAAAAAGCAAGAGAGTTCCAGAAAAACATCTACTTCTGCTTTATTGACTATGCCAAAGCCTTCGACTGTGTGGATCACAATAAACTGTGGAAAATTCTGAAAGAGATGGGAATACCAGACCACCTGACCTGCCTGTTGAGAAATCTGTATGCAAGTCAGGAACAAACAGTTAGAACTGGACATGGAACAACAGACTGGTTCCAAACAGGGAAAGGAATACGTCAAGGCTGTATATTGTCACCCTGCTTATTTAACTTATATGCAGAGTACATCATGAGAAACGTGGGGCTGGAAGAAGCACAAGCTCGAATCAGGATTTCCGGGAGAAATATCAATAACCTCAGATATGCAGATGACACCACCCTTATGGCAGAAAGTGAAGAAGAACTAAAAAGGCTCTTGATGAAGGTGAAAGAGGAGAGTGAAAAAGTTGGCTTAAAGCTCAACATTTAGAAAAGTAAGATCATGGCATCTGGTCCCATCACTTCATGGGAAATAGATGGGGAAACAGTGGAAACAGTGTCAGACTTTATTTTGGGGGGCTCCAAAATCACTGCAGATGGTGATTGCAGCCATGAAATTAAAAGACGCTTACTCCTTAGAAGGAAAGCTATGATCAACCTAGACAGCATATTAAAAAGCAGAGATACTACTTTGCCAACAAAGGTCTGTCTAGTCAAGGTAATGGTTTTTTCAGTAGTCATGTATGGATGTGAGAGTTGGACATTGAAGAAAGCTGAGCGCCGAAGAATTGATGCTTTTGAACTGTGGTGTTGGAGAAGACTCTTGAGAGTCCCTTGGACTGCAAGGAGGTCCAACCCGTCCATCCTAAAGGAGATCAGGGCTGGGGGTTCATTGGAAGGACTGATACTGAAGCTGAAACTCCAGTACTTTGGCTACCTCATGTGAAGAGTTGACTCATTGGAAAAGACCCTGATGCTGGGTCTGGAGGGGTTGGGGGGCAGGAGGAGAAGGGGACAACAGAGGATGAGATGGCTGGATATCATCACCGACTTGATGGACATGAGTCAGTGAACTCCGGTAGTTGGTGATGGACAGGGAGGCCTGGCGTGCTGTGATTCATGGGGTCGCAAGGAGTTGGACAGGACTGAGCGACTGAACTGAACTGAATACTGTCTCAAGTGCTGTAGCAAGGTAAATCTTAAAATCAGATAGTATACTTTTTCATCAAATTATTTTAGCTACTCTTGGTTCTTTGGATTTTCATATTAGTTTTAGAATCAGCTTGTCAGTCTTTACAAAATGGCTGCTGGGATATTGATTAGGATTTGATTGATTAGTATTGACATCTTAATGGTATTGTGTTTTCCAGTCTGTGTACATGATATCTCTGTTTAGGTGTTTAATATCTTTTTAGCAATACTTTGAGGTATTTTTAGGTAGAGTTCTTGTTCATCTTTCATTGAGTCTCTGCCGTAGATACTTGATTTTTTGATGTCTTAAGAGTGATATGTAAAAAAAAATACTAATTTCCCAAGTGTTTGCTTGGGGGGTGTGTGTGTGTGTGTGTGTGTGTGTGTGTATGCAGATGATTTTTGTATACTGACCTTGAATTCCACAACTTCATAAATTCATTAGTTTTAGTACTTTGTAGATTTGTTTGGACATATTATGTACATAATCAGGCCATTGGTGAAAGAAGATGGTTTTATTTCTTTCCAGTCTGTGTGCTTATTTCTTTTTATTGCCTGAGTAGGGCCATCAGAAGTTATATTTGAATTATTAGATTAATTCTGAACTAAATGTTGACCTTTCTGGTTCTAATAGTAAATATAATCTTTACAAGTGACTGTATCATAATGCAATTGAAGGAGGGAGGTTGGAGTGTTATTTTTCAATCAAGGTAAATTATCTTAAGTTTGTTCTGCATACAGAATCTGGATGTCCTTTATGTCAAATACAACCAAATCCACCTTGAGATAGCTGTTTGGTAAGGTTGACAGTCATGGTATCTAGAATGCAGGAGTAGGATCAAATGATGTTTCTTTGTATCATTTTTAAAAACTTAGGTTTTTTAAAATAAATATATTTTCTTTAAAATTTTTTATTTTACTTATTTAATACAAAAAATTGTTTTGGCTGTGCTACGAGGCATGCAAGGTCTTAGTTCCCTGATCGGGGCTTGAACATATGCCCCCTGCAGTGGAAAATGCCAAGTCTTAACCACTGGACCACCAGGCAAGTCTACTTTTGTCTCATTTTAAAATAATATTTCATAATGTCATTTGTAGCAACATGGGTGGATCTAGAGATTATCATACTAGGTGAAGCAAATCAGAAAGAGAAAGGCAAATACTGTATGATATCACTTACATGTGGAATCTAAAATATGACGCAAATGAACTTACATATGAAACAGAAACAGTCTCAAAGGCATAGGAAACAGACTTGTGGTTGCCAAGGGGGAGAGGAGGTAGGGGAGGGTTGGATTGGGAGTTTGGGACTAGCAGATACAAACTATTGTATATAGAATGGATAAAGAGCAAGGTCTTATTGTATAGCACAGGTACTGTATTCAATATCCTGGAATAAACCATAATGGAATAGAGTATGAAAAAGAATATATAACTGAATCACTTTGCTATACATCAGAAGCTGACACATTGTAAACCAAGTACATTTCAATTAAAAAAAAAACAAAAAACCTCAAAATTTTTTTTTCAGCTTTTTTGCAAGCTTGAAATGGAACTTATCTCTCATTTTCTGGACTTCTCCCCCTACCTTAGTTTTAGATTTCACTGCTTTATAGTGTGCTTTCTTCCTAGCAAACCAAGTTCTTATGTGTATCATTTTTTCTTATTGCAGTTTGAGACTTTTGGTTTAGGTAATAGATATCTTAATTTAACATCAGTACTTTGGCCACCTCATGTGAAGAGTTGACTCATTGGAAAAGACTCTGATGCTGGGAGGGATTGGGGGCAGGAGGAGAAGGGGAAGACAGAGGATGAGATC
>NW_011494902.1:3734767-3743980 GCF_000754665.1 Bison bison bison
GAGACAGCTCTGGGAGTTGGTGATGGACAGGGAGGCCTGGCGTGCTGTGATTCATGGGGTCACAAAGAGTCAGACACGATTGAGTGACTGAACTGAACTGAACTGAACTGAACCTCAGTTTAAGAAACCTAACATATAAAAAAAATCCTAGATTTTGATATGTAGCATGTTATTTGTTCAGTCACTCAGTTGTGTCTGATTCTTTGCGACGCCATGGACTGCAGCACATCAGGCTTCCCTGTCTTCCACCAACTCCTAGAGCTTGCTCAAACTCATGTCCGTTGAGTCGGTCATGCCATCCAGTGATCTCACTCTCGGTCATCCCCTTCTCCTGCCTTCAGACTTTCCCAGCATGGGGATCTTTTCTAATGAGTTGGCTCTTCCCATCAGGTGGCCAGAGTATTGGAGTTTCAGCTTCAGCATCAGTCCTTCCAATGAATATTCAGGATTGATTTCCTTTAGGATGGACTAGTTTGATCTCCTTGCAGTTCCAGGGACTCTCTCAAGAGTCTTCTTCAACACCACAGTTCAAAAGCATCAATTCTTTGGCGCTCAGCTTTCTTTATAGTCCAACTCTCACATTCATATGTGACTACTGGGAAAACCATAGCTTTGACTATATGGACCTCTGTTGGCAAAGTAATATCTCTGCTTTTTAATATGCTGTCTAGGTTGGTCGTAGCTTTTCTTTCAAGGAGCATGCGTCTTTTAATTTCATGGCTGTAATCACCATCTGCAGTGATTTTGGAGCCCAAGAAAATAAAGTCTGTCACTGTTTCCATTGTTTTCCCATCTCTTTGCCATGAAGTGATGGGACCAGATGCCATGATCTTAGTTTTCTGCACGTTGAGTTTTAAGCCAGCTTTTTCACTCTCCTCTCTCACCGTCATCAAGAGGCTGTTTATTTCCTCTTCATTTTCTGCCATACTGTTCATGCGGTTCTCAAGGCAAGAATACTGAAATGGTTTGCCATTCCCTTCTCCAGTGGAGCACGTTTTGTCAGAACTCTTCACCATCACCCATCCGTCTTGGGTGGCCCTACATGGCATGGCTCATAGTTTCATTAAATTAGACAAGGCTGTGATCCATGTGATCAGTTTGGTTAGTTTTCTGTGATATGTAGGATACGTGGTGGTTATTCTCGTCACAAAAAGATTCAGAATTTTATATGCCTTTCCAAGAATACATAAAACTGCTGGATGTTATATGATAGGTATAGTCCAAACAACACTTCTATTTTTATTTTATTTTATTTTTATTTATTCATTTTTTTACTTTACAATATTGTATTGGTTTTGCCATACATCTGCAGGATACAAACAACACTTTTAAAAACTCAGTGACTCACAGAATCATTCCTCACAGTTTCTTATCTAGTTTGGGGCTCTCTGTACTTGGAAGTTGCTGAGTTGGTATTTCTGCCTCTTGGTGGTGCTATGCTGTAATGACTATAGACTTCTCCAGTGGAAAGAACAGCAATGGGAGACTAGAAGCTTTGTGAGAAAAATCCTTTTTTATGATTATATTATGTAAGTAAGGGCGCTATTTGAAACTTTTAATTAAAATGTTTTCCAATCAAATTGATATTTAAGTGAAAATATTTGAATGCCAGAGCTGGATAAAGAAACTCACAGAACCTGTTAAGCAAATAAATGCTACAGATACCATATTACTTAAAGTGATTTTACAGATTTGCTTGTTTCTGAAGCAATTTCTGATCTCCCAGTAATGCTGTGTACTACATAGTGATGTTATTAGATTTGAGATTTTTATAATAAATATTTTATTGTCATGTATTTTTTCTAATTTTTAAAATTTATGAAACCCTTGTTTAACCAGTTTCTGTTAAAAGATACTCAGATTCTGCTGTTGGTAGAGAGAGTTGGGTTTTGGGTTTGTTTTTTTTTTTTGGTATGTGAAGAGGCATGGGATTTACTATATATTCATTATTTTATATAGAGACTCATCTTACCAAAATTGTTTGATTATTTGAAAATTACAATTTTGTTAGGCACTTGATAGTTAATTTTCTAGGGAAATTTTCTTTTTAAAGGACCACTGTGATAAGTCACTTATAAATAATTTCCTCTTGGTTTATTCACTTGTATGTTTTTCCTTTTCCCTTTTGGGGAGGATAAATATAGGATCAAGTTTTTAGATTAAGAGGCAGAAAAAGGGAAAAAAGATTTGTGGTTAAAAAACTAATGATAACTATTGAATATGTTATGGTGGATGTTTTTTCTTTTTTTGTTTTTCTGTGAAATACAGGGTATATTTACTTCTGGGACATGGGAAGAGAAATCAGATGAGATCTCCTTTGCAGACTTCAAGTTCTCAGTCACTCATCATTATCTTGTACAAGAATCCACTGATAAAGAAGCAAAGGATGAAGTACTAGAAGGTAAGTTTTCACTACATATTTTTAAACTCTTGTAAGAGTGATTTTAACTTTAAATTATGAATTTAGTTCACTTAATTAAATAGTATTCTCTGGAGATGTTTTACATATGCGCAGTTGTTTCACCACACCTGAAATAGAGTATGATCTTTGCAGAGTAATTATTACAGCATCATTCATTTTTAAATTAGTTAAGTCATTTATTTGTAGAGTGCCTAACATGTGCTAGGGCTTCCCTCATAGCTCAGTCGGTAAATCAACTACCTGCAATGCAGGAGACCCAAGTTTGATTCCTGGGTTGGGAAGATCCCCTGGAGAAGGAAATGGTGACCCACTCCAGTATTCTTGTCTGGAGAATCCGATGGACAGAGAGGAACCTGGCGGGCTGTAGTCCCTGGGGTCACAAGAGTTGGACACGACTAACCAAACATGTGCTAGGTTCTGTGCAAAGTCCAATTGAGAAAATGTACATTTCAGTAGGGGAGTTAAAGTCTATAAATAAGTAACAATAATAAAAGGTAAAAAGTGATAAATGCTATCCCAAAGCACAAAGTTTTACTGGAGTTCAGAGGAGAAAAGATCAGTTTTAATCCAGAGAGATCAGAGAAGGTGTTATGGAGAATTAGGTAACTAAGCTGGGCTTTGAAGAATTTTTGAAAGTTGTTTATTGATTAGTCAGTGTTGGCTTTGTGTATGCCCCAGACTTTGGAGGCAGATCAAGTGGATTAAAATTCTGGTTTTTCTCCTTATGGATTACTTGACCTTTCTAAGCTTGACTGATCTCATTTGTAAAATGAAGTAATCCTACCTGGAGGGTAAGTGGGAAGATTTAATAAGATACTGTACATAAGTGTGTATCTCACCATTACTAATGTCATCAGCCTCTTGTACAAGCATTGCAATTAGTATTCAAGCTAGCAAACATCCTTTGCCGCTTAATAAAGGATTCTGAGAGTTTTATTTCTTCCCCCTACAAAATTGCAAAGGTAATTTAAATTTATATTATCAATCATTTTATTTATTTATATTTTTATTGATGTATAATTGCTTTACAATGTTGTGTTAGTTTATGCCGTACAACAAGGTGAATCAGCTACATGTATACATATATCCCTTCCCTCTTGAACCTCCTCCCCACCGCCATCCCACCCCCTAGACCGTCACAACGTGGAGCTGAGCTCCCTGTGCTATATAGCAGCTTCCCACTAGCTATTTTACACCTGATGGTGAATATCTGTCAGTCATACCCTCCCAATTTGTCACACATATATTACCAGTTATTTTAAGAGAAGAATACGTGTTAAAATAGTCTTTTTAAAATATAATAATCTCATAATTTATTACTAAGTTGAAATACAATAATTTCTAATTCTGAGTTAATATTTTAATTTTATTAAATTTTGCAAAAAAAAAAAATTTTTTTTTGCATTTCCTATTGAAATAAAGTACCTGTTTCAGTACCTGGCCCAATGTTAGATGGTGCTTATAGTTGTTAATAGGTCACATTATCCAAAATCTTTGTTCTGAGATTTGCTAGTATAAAATAGTGAGTGAGCAAGGTATTAAAAAGTGTGAATTTTGAATCTGGTCAAATACTCTTTTTCATTCACTCAGAAAATAAGTATGTACAATGAGTGTTCAAGTTTTGATGGTCAAAATAGATTATCATTTCTAAGTGTAAGCCTGAAATATTTTGTACCTTTTCTTACGTAGGAATAAAATTATATTACCTTTTCTATTGTATATATTATTTTCACAAAACAATTAGGTAGCATCTGCATTTAGATTCATAAACTAGGATAGATAATTTGACCATGTATATACATGGATAAGACAATTATACAACAAAATAAAATAAACCAGAATATGGGTATGTATACTTTAAGAATAAGGGGAAGAGGGAAATACACATAGCTGGTGGAAGCCAATACACATAGCTGGTGGAAGCCTAGTAATAGCCTAAAGATTTCTGGGTCCAGCATTCTGCTGATTAATGACGGAAACTGTTCAAGGTATAGAAATCTTGGGTGTTGTTAATTTGTAGAGAAAACATACATCAGGGAAAAGCTATTGTAATAAGGAGGCTTAGAATCAATGTTTCTGAGATAGACAAAGGAGACTGGAATGATGAGAGATAATGAATGAATTTAAGATAGTTAAGGCATTATTGCTGCATATGTGTATATATTTGGGAGTTTTAATTTGGTTGTGATCGAAGCTGTAACTAATGGTACAAGTTAGAAGCAAATCATCAGCTCAGTTAATTTGGAGATACACATTTAAAACTATATTATCAGAGGTCAGAAGATTTGAGTACTGATTATTTGAATTGCTTATTGCTTTAGTTAGTAGAGCATCAAGTTATTAGTATTCTCCTATTTATTCTTTTTACAGATTAACAAAATATAAATTTGCTAAGCAAGTATAGCTGTATAGCAAAAGGAAGTATTTTTATGAGCATTTTTTATGCTTTGAACTTATTGTGTATTTTCAAGTATAAATAATAATCATTGATGTTAGTATCTTATTACGGATTGTAATGCAAGTACTTCCACATATATGGGTTATAAAGGAGAAAAAGCTTAGTGGTTCTACAAGAATATTTAAGATGGCCAGAGATGAACAAAGGCTAGCTATGGGAGATGATATAGAATTGACAGACTCTATATATAAATTTTGAAGAAAAGTAAAGACCAAGGGCATGCCAAGAAGAACAAAAAAAACCAAGGCTTTCTAGTAAGGAATGAAGAATTGTTTGAGTCATGATTTAGAAAAATGGAAAATACTATAAACATGGGAATGAGATATATATATATATATATATATTTTTTTTTTAGTAGACTGGCGTTTTTTTTTTTAAGTAAAAGAGAGAGTGAGAGAGAGATACCGGTGTCCTTCCAAAGTTTATCTTTAGCCCTAGATATAAATCCTTAAGCAATGGCAAAACTACATGGACTAGCAAGACGTGTTATAGACTATCTTTAAATTATATGATGAAATTCTGCCTTAGAATGAATGTACTCACTTGTTCATTGTCAAATGTTTCTGTAGATGTTATTCCACAATCTATGCAAGATTTGCTGTGTATGAATAATGACTTTCCTCCCAGAGCACATTGCCTGGTAAGATGGTAAGTATACATTTTACACAAATAACTTTCAGAATGTATGTCAGGGAGGCCCCCAGACTGCCCGCAAGATAGATGATTTGCTGGGAATTCTCACAGGACTCAGCATGTATTGATAGTTGCTCTTACTGCTAGGATTTCTTACAGTGACAGAATGCAAAGCAAAATCAGCAAAGAGGAAAAGTGCCTGAGGCAAAATTTGGAGGACGTGCAGGTGTTTAAGAGTCCTTTCCTAATGGAGTCACACAGGGCATACTGAATTCCCTTAGCAACAAGTTGTGACAATACATAATTGTCTACCAGAGAAACTTGTTTGTAGAAGCTCAGCTCTCTCAGGTTTTTAACTAGTGACATGTCACGTACGTACCTTCTGACTGTGACATAAGAAAATTTCAGACTCCTAGAAGGAAAGCAGGTAAACCTGCTGTTTAAACCATGTTGTTTGTACAATTTAGGTGCAATAACTTTATTGGTTAGGATAAATGATGTGACCCCTCCCCAAATCCAAGTACCCAAACCCAAATATCAACCAGGCCTTGCAAGTAGGCCTTTCTGAGGGTAGCAGTCACAGGGCCGTTAACTCTCTTTTGCACAGTAGTCATAGTCCAGGTTGTACTTAACTATGATTCTGATGACTAGCATAGAACAATTAAATATAGAAAGCTGCATATATATTGTTGAAAATTGAATTGACATAAAATATTGATCTCAGTTATGTTATAACATCAAAACTCAATTGTGTCTTAGTTATAAATGTGGTATGTTAATTTAAGATTATCACATTTAAAAAGTCTTGTAATCTCTCTGAAGTTCTTTTAATTTTTTTCATTTATTCACAGCATTTCTTTATTTTGGAGATGTTAGTGTTAAAACATAACACTATATTCACTCACTCACCAAAATGGCCCAAGCATAAGTATATGGTCAAAAAAGAAGACCTAGTTAAAGGAAATTTGTATACTGGTTTTAATTTACTCTATTGGCCTGAGTCAAAAGAATTTCTAAGGAAGGGGAAGAATGATAATCTGTGTTTCATTCCATTGTGACACATAAAATTATTTGCATATGCAATAAACTGGATAATGTTTCATAAATAGTCCCATTATTTATTATTATTATTTATTTTTGCTGTGCAAGGTCTTTGTTGCTGTGCAGGATTTCCCTAGTTGCTGTGAGGAGAAGCTACTCTGTAGTTGCAATGTGTGGACTTCTTACTGCCATGGCTTCTCTTATTGTGGAGCACAGACTCTATCTAGGTCACGTGGGCTTCGGTAGCTGTGGCTAACTGGCTCTAGAGCACAGTCTCAGTAATGGTGGTACATGGGCTTAGTTGCTCCGTGGCATGTGGGCTCTTTCTGGACCCGGGATTGAACCCCTGTCTCCTGCATTGGCAGGCAAATTCTTTACCACTGAACCACCAGGGAAGTCCCCATCCTGATTCTCTTATCTTTTAGAATATAAATACATACATTTAATATGACAAAATATATCAGAAGGCAGCATGGTGTCATAGAGTTTGCAGTTACATTCATTCATTCAGCATTAATTGATCTACTGTTTGGCCAGGCAGTGAATTAGACAAACTAATATTTAATTTCTAGCTCAGGTACCTATTACCTCAGAAACTTTGGGCAAAACTTAATTTCGCTGATTTGGTTTCTAAGTTGGTGAAGTCAAAATAATAAATAATATGTACCGTTGAGAGTATTTGTGAGGATTTAATAAGATAATAACATTATATATATCACATATATATATCAAAATTACAATGCTGTTATATAATTTCTGTTCAGCTTTTTAATATTTCAAGAAAGTGTACTGACACATAGTCCATGGTTAAATATTCATTGAGTGAATTTGTGAAATCTTTCTTTGTGTTAATGAATCACTTGTTAGTGATTTGTTTATATATTAATGAAAATCACTTGTTAGTTTTTTAATGTTCCCATTTTTATAAAATTTTATTTTAGAAATTAACATACAGTAAGTTGGACTTTTTTTTGATGTTCACTGAACTTTAACACATATGTTGTTCATTTGCTAAGTTGTGTCCAGCTCTTTGCCGAACTAAAGCACGCCAGACATCCCTGTCCTTCCCTATCTCCCAGAGTTTGGTCAAGCTTATGTCCATTGAGTCTGTGATGCAATCTAACCATCTCATCCTCTGCTGCCCCTTTCTCTTGCCCTCAGTCTTACCCAGCATCAGGGTCTTTTCCAGTGAGTAGGCTCTTCGCATCAGGTAACCAAAGTATTGGAACTTCAGCTTCAGTATCAGTCACTCCAATGAATCTTTAGGGTTGATTTTCTTTAGGATTGACTGGTTTGATCTCATTGCAATCGAAAAGACTCTTAAGAGTCTTCTCCAGCACCACAATTTGAAGGCCATCAGTTCTTGAGCTGTCAGCCTTCTTTATGGTTCCATTCTCATATGCATATATGACTACTGGAAAAACCATAGCTTTGGCTATACAGACCTTTGTTGGCAAATGATGTCTCTGCTTTTTAATACATTGTCTAGGTTTTTCATAGCTTTTCTTCCAAGGAGCAAGTATCTTTTAATTTTGTGGCTACACTCACTCTGCAGTAATTTTGGAGCCCAAGGAAACAAAATCCGTCACCGTTTCCAGTTTTTTCCCATCTGTTTGCCATGAGGTGATGGGACCAGACGCCATGATATTCATTTTTTAAATATTGAGTTTTAAGGTAGCTTTTTCACTCTCCTTTTTTTACCCTCAACAAGAGGCTCCTTAACTCCTCTTTGCTTTCTGCCATTAGAGTGAAAATAATGGTACCATGTACATTCCCTGGTGGCTCAGATTGTAAAGAATCTGCCTGCAGTACAGGAAACCCAGGTTCAATCCCTGGCTCAGGAAAACCCCTGGAAAAGGGAATGGCTACTCAATCCAGTATTCTTGCCTGGAAAATCCTATGGACAGGGGAGCCTAAAGAGCTACAGTACATAGGGTTGCAAAAAGTCAGACATAACTGAGCGACTAATACTTCCAGGTTTTTCTTTTTCATGTGCATTTGTATACAAGTTTTTAAAAATATTTACTTATTTGGCTGTGTTGAATCTTAGTTGCAGTACTTGGAATCGTTTTTGCGTTTTACAGTATATAGGCTCTAGAATGTGTGGGCCTGGGGGCATGTGAGATCTTAGTTCCCCAATCAGGAATTGAACCAATGTCCCCTGCATTGCATGGTGGATTCTTAGTTACTGGGCCACCAGGGAAGTCCCCTATAGTTTTTAAAGCTGGTACCACAGAGTATAGGATAGTTGTGTAACCTCCCCCAAACTCTTCTCCATTCTAATATTTGGCAGTCACTAACATGGAACAGCAAACTGGTTCCAAATAGGAAAAGGAGTACGTCAAGGCTGTATTTTGTCACTCTGCTTGTTTAACTTCTATGCAGAGTACATCATGAGAAACGCTAGGGCTGGAAGAAACACAAACTGGAATCAGGATTGCTGGGAGAAATATCAGTAACCTCAGATATGCAGATGACACCACCCGTATGGCAGAAAGTGAAGAGGAACTAAAAAACCTCTTGATGAAAGTGAAAGTGGAGAATGAAAAAGTTGGCTTAAAGCTCAACATTCAGAAAACGAAGATCATGGCATCCAGTCCCATCACTTCATGGGAAATAGATGGGGAAACAGTGGAAACAGTGTCAGACTTTATTTTGG
>NW_011494902.1:3744217-3746882 GCF_000754665.1 Bison bison bison
AAGAGGAGAAGGGGATGACAGAGGATGAGATGGCTGGATGGCATCACTGACTTGATGGATGTGAGTCTGAGTGAACTCCGGGAGTTGGTGATGGACAGGGAGGCCTGGCGTGCTGCGATTCATGGGGTCGCAAAGAGTCAGACACGACTGAGCAACTGAACTGAATTGAACTGAACATGTTCTTGGTCACTGTAAGTTTTGACCTTTCAGGAGTTTCATAGAGATGGAATCAAATAGTAACCATATGAGACTGTCTTCTTTCACTCAGCATAATACTTTTGAGATCATTTGAAATAATTTTGTATCAATGGTTTGTTCCTTTCTATTAGTAGTATTCTACTGTAGAGATATACCATAGTTTGTTTACTCATTCCCCTGTTGAGGGATAATAGATTTATTTCTTGGATTGGACATTTATGAGTAGAGCTGCTGTAAATATTTTTGTGTAGATCTTTTATATGAAAATATATTTTTAGATTACTTGGGTAAGTACCTAGGGTGTGATTAAGTCACATGGAAGCCAGTCACATGCTAAGTGTATATTTAACTTCATATGAAACAGCCAAACTGATTTCCAAAGTGATGTACCATTTTGCATTTCCACTAACAACATATGAGAGTTTCAGTTGCTCTGTATCCACAATAGCACTTGGTGTCAGTTTTTTTAGTTTTAGCTGTTCTAACAGATGTGTTGTTAGAATGAGAATATCTCATCCTAATTTTAATTTCGAATATCTTTCATGTGTTTTTTGCCATGAATATACTCTGTGGTGAAATGTCTGCAAGTCTTTTGCCCACTTTTTAATTGAATTGTTTTCTTATTGTTGTGTTTTGAGAGTTTTTAAATATATTCTAAATACAAATATTTTCTCTAGACAGTAGTTTATCTTTTCATTCTCTTACTAGTGTCTTTTCCAGAATAAAGTTTTTAAAATTTGATGCAGTTTGGTTTATCAGTTTTTTACATTATGAATCATGCTTTTGGTGCCATTTCTGAGAACACTTGCATGAGGTCAGAAAGCTTTCTCCTAATTAAAAAATATATGTATATAAACTTTAAAAAATTTGTGGTTTATTTTAGGTTTATAGAAAAGTTATTGAGATAGTTACAGACTCTTCCAAGATATCCTTCTCTCAGTTTTCTCTGTTGTTAGTTTATATTATCAATATATGTGTGTCAAAACTGAAAAGCCAACATTGGTACATTAGTTAAAACATTAGTACATTGTTGTTGTTCAGTCTCTTAAGTCATGTCTGACTCTTTGCAACTCCATGGACTACAGCATGCCAGGTACTTAGTCAAATTTTATTTAACTAGTTTTTCCACTAACATCCATTTTCTATTCAAAGATCTAGTCTGGGATACTGCATTGCATTTAGTTATCATATCACCTTAGATTGTTCAGTCTACATTCCTGTGAAAATTTCTCAGTCTTTTCCTCATTTTGGATCACTTGGAGCTTTGAGGGGTACTAGTCAGGAATTTTGTAGAATCTCGTTCAATTTGAGAGATTTAAAAATTAAAAAACAATTTTTTTTTCTAAACTTTTTATTTTGTATTGCTTCTAAGTCACTTCAGTCATGTTCGACTCTGTGTGACCCCATAGACGGCAGCCTACCAGGCTCCGCCTTCCCTGGGATTCTCCAGGCAAGAACACTGGAGTGGGTCACCATTTCCTTCTTCAGTGCATGAAAGTGAAACGTGAAAGTGAAGTCACTCAGTCGTGTCTGACTCTTAGTGACCCCATGGACTGCAGCCTACCAGGCTCCTCCGTCCATGGGATTTTCCAGGCAAGAGTACTGGAGTGGGGTGCCATTGCCTTCTCCATATTGAGGTATAGCCAATTAACAATATTGTGGTAGTTTGAAGAAAGCAACAAAAGAGCTCAATTTTAACATGTATCCATTAAAATATTTTTTTGAAGTAAAAAAAATTTTATGGTTACATTTGGGTTATGACTTTGGAAAGAAGATCATAATGGTGAAGTACCTCTTTATTATATATCAGAAGGTCATATTATCATCATGATTTAGTCACTAGTGACCTTAACTTTGATTACATGGCCAATTATTTGTTTTATTCTAAAAGTTTTACCTTTTATATTTAGAGCTTTTATCCATTTCAAGTTGATTTTTGTATAATATTCTTTTCTTGCTTGTGGATGTTTAGTTGTCCCAGCAGCATTTGTTGAAGAGTTTCCTTTCTTCATAGACTTACTTATACAACTTTATCAAAGATTACTGGCCACGTTTGTGTGGGTTTGTTTCTGCATGCTCTTGGTTTTATAAGTGTTTACATTAAATAGTCCCTTTCCTTTTCCTTTTTAAAAATCTTTTTCAAATTTGTTTTGGCTATTCTAGCTCCTTTGCTTTTCTGTTTACATTTTAGGATTGGTATATATCTACAAAAAGTCTCATTGGGAGTTTTATTGGAATTGCCTAGAGTCTGTAGATTATTTTGGTGGAGAATTGATATGTTTATATGCTGGGTCTTCCACTCTATGGTCACAATTGGTCTCCAGTTATTTAGGTCTTCTTTAATTTCAGCATATCAGATCAGATCAGATCAGTCGCTCAGTCGTGTCCGACTCTTTGCAACCCCATGAATCGCAGCACGCCAGGCCTCCCTGTCTGTCACCAACTCCCGGAGTTCACTCAGACTCAC
>NW_011494902.1:3747601-3751081 GCF_000754665.1 Bison bison bison
CTTCACTTTCTGCCATAAGGGTGGTGTCATCTGCATATCTGAGGTTATTGATATTTCTCCCAGCAATCTTGATTCCAGTTTGTGTTTCTTCCAGTCCAGCGTTTCTCATGATGTACTCTGCATATAAGTTAAATAAGCAGAGTGACAGTATACAGCCTTGACGTACTCCTTTTCCTATTGGAACCAGTCTGTTGTTCCATGTCCAGTTCTAACTGTTGCTTCCTGACCTGCATACAAATTTCTCAAGAGGCAGATCAGGTGGTTTGGTATTCCCATCTCTTTTAGAATTTTCCACAGTTTATTGTGATCCACACAATCAAAGGCTTTGGCATAGTCAATAAAGCAGAAATAGATGTTTTTCTGGAACTCCCTTGCTTTTTTTGATGATCCAGCAGATGTTGGCAATTTGATCTCTGGTTCCTCTGCCTTTTCTAAAACCAGCTTGAACATCAGGAAGTTCACGGTTCACATATTGCTGAAGCCTGGCTTGGAGAATTTTGAGCATTACTTTACTAGCGTGTGAGATGATGCAATTGTGCGGTAGTTTGAGCATTCTTTGGCATTGGCTTTCTTATCCTGTGTATTTTTTATTAGGTGTATATCTAATTATTGCTTGTTTAAATGAGCTATTGTAATGGTATTGTTTAAATTTTTTTCATATCCAGTGCTTTGTTCCTGGTATATAGGAATGTGACTAATTTTTGTGCCTTGAGGTCATATCCTGTGACCATGCTAAATTCAATTATTAACTGTAGAAAGAGTTTTGTGGTGTCTTTTGAACTTTCTTTGTAGTCATATGAATAAGCATAGTTTTACTACTTTTCCAATATCTGGTTCTGTTTTTACCCTCGCCTTTTTAAACTGGCTAAGGCTCCAGTAAAATACTGAATATGAATGGTGAGAGTGGACAGCTTTGTCTTGATCCTAATCTTGTTTAGTCTTTTACCATGAAATTTGATGTCAGGTATAGTTTCTTCATTGATATGCTTTACGAGGTTGGGAAAGTTCTGTTCTTAGTTTGCTAGGAGTTTTTATATGAATGGATGTTGAATTTTGTGAAATGTGTTTTCTACTTAAATTGATATGATCTTTTGTTTCTTTTGTTTTTTAATATGGTGATTACATGGATTGATTTTTAGATAGCTAATTAGCTTCGCACCGGCAGGATGAACTCTACTTCTTCTTTGTGGTTTAACTTGCATTGATTTGCATAATTTTTACTTCTATAGCTGGATGATATGCTAATATTTTGTTAAGGATTTTAGTAGTAGTAGTAGCCAAACTCAGTCATGTCCAACTCTTTGCGACCCCTGTGGACTGTAGCCTGCTAGGCTCCTCTGTGCATGGAATTCTCCAGGCAAGAATATGGGAGTGGGTTGCCATTTCTTACTGCAGAGGATCTCCCCAATCCGAGGAGTGAATCTGGGTATTGCAGGCAGATTCTTTACCATCTGAACCACCAGGTAAGCCCCTGTTGAGGATTTTGGTGTCTGTGTTAATGAGAAATATTAACATTACAAAACTTACATTTTGGTTTTGCTATCAGACAAACGCTGGCCTCATAACATCAGTTGGGAAGTTGTTCTCTTCTGTTTTTTGAAAGAGATTGTGTAAAATTGATGTTGCTTTCTTTAAATGTTTGGTAGAATTTGTTCAGGAAACCACCTGGGCCTGGAGGAGTTTTACTGAGGTGACAGTCCCTTCTATGGTCCAGTCTTTAAGCAGAAGTCTTCCGTCTACTTCCTTGCCTCATGTACACCCATATCCCTGAGGGGCCATTCAAAATGTTACAACCTCTGTACTGATTTGGATTGATGGAAAGCCCATACACAGACAATACTTGATTAAATATAAAGGATACAGAAGGAAATTGATGTGTTCCTAGGTTGCCTGGTAGAGAGATTGGTAACAACATCAGAAAAAGTATGTAGCTTTTTATTCTCAGTGCCTCATGAGCAGGGGATGCTAATATCTGAATGACATCACACTTGCGGAAGCATAGTTTCCAAACCTAGACTTATATTTATGAGACTAGGGCATTCTTGGACATAGCCTAACCTGTATACATACCAAAGACCACTTCTGCTGGGCTGGTTTATACCTTATCATCTCAGAGTGGTATAATTCACATTGTCATTGCTAAGCTAAATATGTGGTAGTTTCAGACATAAACAGACTTTTCTTCTATCATTCTCAGGCTCTGTAGTCTATCAAAGCATAGTCATTTTGCTCTGTAAGTCATACTGATAGGCTTTTAGCATCTAAATGGTTTATCCTATAAGATCCTGATCCCTAGTCACTAGCTGTTGTGGTGTCTACCCAGAGTTGATAATCCCCTGGTTTTCTTCAGTCACCTTTACATGCTTATTTCTGCCTTTAAGTTCCCTCTTTGTTTTTGTGACTCAGGAATCTTTTTTTTAATCTGAAGTTCAGCTATGTATTTCAAAAACATTATCATATCTTACCAGGTATTTTGGGGTGGAAGGGGACCTACGTCATATCAATTTGCTGTATCACTTCCATATTTTTTCATTTGATTTTTCTTAAAGATTAGAAGGGCAACAACAAACTTTTGAGAATTTAAAAATTAGGCATATTAAAACTATGTGTTTTCTTTTATTCAACAGACATTCTTCTAAAACATTTACTGTGAGTCAGATACTGGGCTATCAAGGGTAAACTGTGGTCCTTGTCTCAGATGGCTTTCAGATTAGAAGGGGGTTTAGAGATAAGGGAACAGATGGCGGCACTGCTAAGTGCTTTCATGGGGGGCAGCACAGAGCTTGAGGCAAACTCATAGGAGATACTGCCTTTCCAGATAGATCAAGTCAGGAAATGTTTCCAAGGAGAGGTGATACCTTACCTGAATCCTGCAAGGCAAGTGAGAATAAGCCAGGTGAGTTTAAATAAAAAGATATTCAAGGCAGAAGAGTGTAAGTAGAGGTGATGATGCCTAACTGAACTTGAAGCCTGCAAATAGTTTGGGAAGCCTTGGGGTAAGCTGAGGGTTGAGAATGGCAAAAGATGAGATAGTGTCTATGAATTTGTAGTCTAATGTGAACTAGGCATCTTAACAAGATTTCATATTGTTCTCGTATTTTTTAAATAGAATTTTGAAATTATAATTGTTAAAAATTCTTACTTTCAAGGATACAAATTAATCATGAAGCTTCTTAGCAACTGAAGAATAACATACACATAAGTTTTCAGCTATAAGTATTTCCTTTTTTAAGTTGAACAAAAAACATCTATTTCTGCTTTATTGACTATGCCAAAGCCTTTGATTGTGTGGATCACAATAGACTGTGGAAAATTCTGAAAGAGATGGGAATACCAGACCACCTGACCTGCCTCTTGAGAAATCTGTATGCAGGTCAGGAAGCAACAGTTAGAACTGGACATGGAACAACAAACTGGTTCCAAATAGGAAAAGGAGTACGTCAAGGCTGTATATTGTCACCCTGCTTATTTAACTTATAT
>NW_011494902.1:3751233-3810282 GCF_000754665.1 Bison bison bison
AGACAGGCAGAAAGTGAAGAGGAACTCAAAAGCCTCTTGATGAAAGTGAAAGAGGAGAGTGAAAAAGTTGGCTTAAAGCTCAACATTCAGAAAACTAAGATCATGGCATCCGGTCCCATCACTTCATGGGAAATAGATGGAGAAACAGTGGAAACAGGGTCAGCCTTTATTTTTTGGGCTCCAAAATCGTGACTGTGAGCCATGAAATTAAAAGACGCTTACTCCTTGGAAGGAAAGTTATGACCAACCTAGATAGCATATTGAAAAGCAGAGACATTACTTTGCCAACAAAGGTCCGTCTAGTCAAGGCTATGGTTTTTCCTGTGGTCATGTATGGATGTGAGAGTTGGACTGTGAAGAAGGCTGAGCGCCGAAGAATTGATGCTTTTGAACTGTGGTGTTGGAGAAGACTCTTGAGAGTCCCTTGGACTGCAAGGAGATCCAACCAGTCCATTTTGAAGGAGATCAGCCCTGGGATTTCTTTGGAAGGAATGATGCTAAAGCTGAAACTCCAGTACTTTGGCCACCTCATGCAAAGAGTTGACTCATTGGAAAAGACCCTGATGCTGGGAAAAGACCCTGGGGGCAGGAGAAGGGGACAACACAGGATGAGATGGTTGGATGGCATCACTGACTCAATGGACATGGGTTTGGGTAGACTCTAGCAGTTGGTTTGTGATGGACAGGGAAGCCTGGTGTGCTGCAGTTCATGGGATTGCAAAGAGTTGGACACGACTGAGCGACTGAACTAAACTGAAAGTTAATAAAGTAGACCCCCCAAATTTGAAGTATAATGCAAAATATTTGTACTATACATAGACAATGAGTAAAGATTGTCAGAATGAGAAAAACCTAATATATGATTAATCAGACTTACAAAAAATAGAACATTTATGTCAAATGCTGAGTTTTGATGGTTCAAGTTTATCAATCTATTTCTATTTTGTTATCTCCTATTTTCAGTTTTTGTATCAAACATCTGCCAGGTTAGCATTAACCCTATTTAACTTTTTAAAAAGTATTTTGTAAAACTAGTCTTAAAAGTAATGTGGGCATGATGTTAATGAACCTGGATGTGTGTCCGCACAGCAAAGCCAATTTACTGATACCGAGTTGTGGTAAAGGACAGTACAGTGTTATTGCAGGTCACCAGACAATGAGAATGGGAAACTCATGATCAAAATACCCAGCTTTGCAATAGCTTTCAGGGAAGGGTTTTCAAGGACATTGTGAGGGAGGGGGCCGCGTGGTCCATGATCAGCTTGTGCTCAGCTCTTGGGTTGATTGGCATCAAGGTAAAGTTTGGCACATCATCAATTTTCTGGCTCCAATCAGTTTGGGCACTTCGTGCTTGCAGTCAGCAGTTTTCATCTGGTGGGGTCTGGTTTCTGTAAAAACAACTTAGGAATATGTGTCAGACATTTATATTTTTTAAGGAACTGGGAGTCTGATGACTCTACTATGTGGTTGATTTATAATCTGAATTGTTACCTTTCCCAGCCCAACCTCTTTTAGTTTCTACATGTTCACATATCCTGATAATTAATGCTTGAGCCAACCTTTAGAGACCCAGGGGAGATCTGGGAGATGAAAATAAAAGCCTCTTACTTCAAAAGACAGGGACACAGGCACTTGGTTACAGTTTCATGATCAAGTTTTATAGTTTAGGCAAGGTGGTGGTTTAGTCGTGTCCGACTCTTGTGACCCCATGGACTATAGCCTGCCACGCTCCTCTGTTCATGGGATTCTCCAGGCAGGAATACTGGAGTGGGTTGCTATTTTCCTTCTCCAGGGGATCTTTCCCACCCAGGAATTGAACCTGTGTCTCCTGCATTGCAGGCAGATTCTTTACCAACTGAGCTATGAGGGAATCTTAATAATGTGACTTATTGGCTGCTTCTCTCTGCCTCCTTTTATACATATCCTTTAAATACCTTCTAATGGCTGATCCTGAAACCCTCATTAGAAATTTAGTCCCTTGATTAATTGCTATTTATTAAAAAAAAATAGTCATAGAAATGATACAAACATTAATTTTAGCAGACATTTATGTTCAAATGTAAACTTATGAACTCTTTTGTGAGCAGAGGGTGTGGTAGGTAGGTTCATAAGTCCTGTTAATATTAGTCCACATACCTAGTTACAGAATTTTCTTTTGTGATGAGAACTTTTAAGATTTTTAAGATTTATTCTCTTAGCAACTTTCAGATGCACTGTACAGTATTATTAACTATAGTCACCATGCTGTACATTACATCCCCATAATTTACTTCCTTTATAACTGGAGATTTGTATCTTTTGGTCTCTCCACCATTTCCGCCACCTCACACACCACCTCTGGCAGCCAGCTATCTGTTGTCTGTGTCTAGGAGCTTGGTGCATTTTTGTTTGTTTGTTTTTATTCCATATGTAAGTGAGATCCTATTTCGTCTTTCTCCGTCTGACTTGTTTCACTTAGCATAATGTCCTCACGTCCGTGCATGTTGTTGCACATGGTAAGGTTTCAGTTTTTTCTATGGCAGGATAATAATCTGTTGTGTGTATGCATGCGTGCTTAGTCGCTTCAGTCGTGTCTGACTCTGTGTGACCCTGTGGACTGTAGCCCACCAGGCTCCTCTGTCTGCATATACATACACCACATTTTCTTCATTCATTCACCCATTAATGGATACTTAAGTTGTTTCCATATCTTGGCTTTTGTAATTGGTGCTACAGTGTTCATGGGGGCACATAACTTTTTGAATTAGTGTTTTCATTTTCTTTAGATAAATACCCAGAAATAGAATTGCTGGGTCATAAGGTAGTTCCATTTAAAATTTTTTTGAAGACACTTCCATACTGTTTTTCCTCCTGGCTGCACCAGTCTATATCCCCACCAACAGTGACTGAGGGTTCCCTTTTTTCCCTGAATTCTTGCCAATAGTTTTTCTTTTCTTTTTGATGATCATCACTCTAAAAGATACAAGGTTATATGTCATTGTTGTTTTGATTTGTATTTCCCTAATGATTAGTGATGTTTAGCATCTTTCCATGTAGCTGTTGACCACCTGTATGCATTGATCTTTTAAAGATAATAGTGACAGGGAAAATACATTTGTAATCAAAGAAGAGAGCATATTTAACAGAGGTAATGGGGTGGTATTTGAGATAAATCTTCAAAAAAAAAAAAAGAATCTACTGATGTTCCATGATGACTGTTGAGTAGGGAAAACATTCCAGGTAGTGGAAACAAATACATTGAGGATTGGCTTTTATTGCAGATAAATAGGAAGCAGTTCACTTTGGCTTATTTATTGTGAACAGGAGTATACACTGGCACAATTTTATGTGTATGGAGGGGGAGGAGTTAGTTTGGCAACAGCTATCGATTGGCAACAGCTATCAATGTTAAAGATGTTTAAGATGTTCTTTTAGCCAGCAACTTCTAAGAATTTGTCCCACAGTTATACCCTGTAGAAATTGTTGCAGTGTTGTTGCAGTAGCATAAAACTGGAAACAAAGTACTGACCAGTAGGGGAGATGAGCCTTTGAAAAGAAGGTACAGGAAGTATATTAATCTAATCTTTTTTGAGGAAAGGATGGGTCAATGGACAGATGGAACAGTTTTGGAAGAATGACCAAGAACGATTGACAACTGTTTCTCTCTAGTTTCTGGGGATACCGAGGCAAATAAGTGCTTTTGTTTTCTTTCTTCCAAGGATATTAAGAAAAGAAAGAAAAAAACTGTATGTAAATAGATTTAGAGCCTAAAATTCACAGCTCTGGGTTCTTTGCGGTATTTGATGCTACTTCTACATAACTAATTTTGATTTCAGGGGTAGGAGGGTGGAGGAGACGTGAGAAGATGAAATAAACTTTTGTCATCTAAACAGCAAACAGATTATGATTGGATTTTAAAAAAATTAAATCTTTTTTGCTACTATTTTGGGGAATTTCTTGAGACTGTTCATAGAAGTATTCATAACTGTGTAGAGTTAAAATAGGCAAATGAGTAATGCCTTTTATAAATTTATATTAAAAATATTGTTAAATAAAAACACAACAGGGAGTGAATAGGACAGGAATTTTCAGGAGGCAAGATTACCAGTTTGACCTTAATGTTTTTGTAAATTTTGGCTGCCGATTTGTGGTTTTTAATGGACTTGTCAACTAAATGAGAAGTTTGCATTATTGTAAGATACCAAGAGTAAGCCTGATAATTTTGTGATTCCTATCTAATATGTGTTATTGAGTGAAAGAATATAATAATTCTTTAATTATAATACTAGATTAAGGAAATGGCAACCCACTCCAGTGTTCTTGCCTGGAGAATCCCAGGGACGGGGGAGCCTGGCGGGCTGCCGTCTATGGGGTCGCACAGAGTTGGACACGACTGAAGTGACTTAGCAGCAGCAGCAGAGTAAATCTGGAGAATTAAATGGCAACCCATTCCAGTATTCTTACCTGGGAAATCCCATGGACAGAGGAGCTGGCGGGCTACAGTCCATGGGGTCACACACACACAAAAAAAGTCAGATAGGACTTACCGACTAAACAAGACTAAATCATGTTCTTACTTTGACAGCACAAGTATGACTGATAGTTATTTTCCTGACATTTAGGGAATCTATTAAACTTTAACTCTCCACATTAGTGGACTTAATGTTATCACCTAATTAATACAAGAAGTCAGTGCTGGCTTTCATGTTTTATTTTTGAAACCTAACTAAGACAAAACTGATTATTTAATTTTTTTTCTTTGTAATTCGTAATTTCAGCAAATCGCTGAGAATTTGTAAAGAATGGAGAGAAAATAGATGAATGATGTGAATTTTGTGCCAAATGAAGGAAATTCAGGTTGTTACAGGTTCAGTTGCCATTTAAGAAGGAAAGAAAGACAGACCTGGGTTCAAACCTAACTTTCTTTTCAGGGAAATATTTTTCACGTTTCCCAAATAATAGATTTTTGTGTTCTGACATTTTTGCCTGTTTAATGGCAGTGATTCTTTTTTCTTTTTTTTAAAGGTATGGACTCCGAGAGTTTGTGGTGATAGCACCTGCTGCAAACAATGATGCTGTCCTCAGTGAATCTAAGTGCAATCTTCTTCTGAGCTCTGTGTCTATTGCTTTGGGAAACACTGGCTGGTAGGTGGACATGTCAAAACACCTAGACATGAGTTTTAAGAACTATTTTAAATTAAAATTTATGAAGGAAACTGCTTGCTAAATGTTAGGTTTTTGATTAATATAGGATTAGTATTTTTATGTTATTATATTGGAATATTATATATAAGGACCAACACAACAAAATCTTTAGGGAAAGCATATCTAAAGGGAAACTTACTGAAATATTACATGAATATTTAAAATTAATAAATTGTACTGTTTTTGTATTTTGCTTCCAAATGTTTAATCTATTTAAATTTTGATGCAAAATCAGAACATGGAAGCAACCTAGATATCCATCAAGAGATGAATGAGTAAAGAAGTTGTACCTACACACAGTGGAATATTACTCACGTGAAAAGGAATGAATTTGAGTCAGTTCTAGTGAGGTGGATGAACCTAGAGCCTGTTCTACAGAGTGAAGTAAGTCAGAAAGAGAAGAACAAATAAATAGCGTACATTGACATATATATGGTACTGGTGAACCATATTTGTAGGGCAGCAATGGAGATGCAGACATAGAGAACAGACTTACAGACAGAATGAGAGAGAAGGTGGGCCCACTGAGAGAGTAGCACTGAAGCATATACCATATGTAAAATAGATAGCCAGTGGGAATTTGTTGTGTGACTCAGGGAGCTCAACCCAGGGCACTGTAACAACCTAGAGGGGTGGGATGAGGTGGGAGATGGGAGGGAAGGGACATATGTATACCTATGGCTGATTCATGTTGATGTGTAGCAGAAACCAACCCAATACTGTAAAGCAATTATCCTCCAATTAAAAATAATTTTAAAAATACAAAGAAAAATCTAATTTTAAAAACTTGATAACAGAGCATCACCTTGTTCAGCCTCCACTAGGACTATGCATTCAGGTAACTTGAATTTTTTGTTTCTCTGCACATGTTTTCAAATGACTGAAAGTGCTACAGGTATTGATTTTTGAAGTTAAGATAGATTTTAGTTAGTAGGCTAATTTGCAGATATGGAAATCTTTGAATAAGGAGGAACAGCTATATCTTCAAATGATTAAGTAAAATATAATTCACCACTAATGTAGGTTTAATTTGTATTGTTTAATACCTGTGAATCAAGTTTAATTAATGTCCTTGGAAATCCTAGTAGGTGAGATCACTTTTATTCAAGAAAATTTTTATTCTGCCTTTTTTTTTTTTAAATGATTTTTCAGCCATTTAAAAATAATGTTCTGACTGTACAGTGCCACTTGATGATAATTTCATTTTATTAGTGTAAGGAGAAAAGAAACTAATAATGCCTTTGTTATAAATATGTCTGTGGAATGTTCCTTGTTTATTTCTTTAGATATTTGAGATTAAAATAATGTTATACTGTAAAGCGAGATTTAGAAGCTATTCAATTTTTAATGAACTTACAGTCTATTCTTGTTAATTATATCCTACAGCCAGGTGCCACTCTTTGTGCAGATTCATCACAAATGGCGAAGAATGTATGTGGGTGAATGTCAGGGTCCTGGTGTCCGAACTGATTTTGAAATGGTTCATCTTCGAAAAGTGCCAAATCAGTATACTCATTTATCAGGTCTGCTGGATATCTTCAAATCAAAGATTGTGAGTTGGCATTGATACTTTGTCTTATCTGGGATCCAGATAAAAGTAGTAATTCAGTAATTTTATTGATTTCATAGAAATATTTCTAATATTGATAATATAATTAGAAGAAAGATGTAATCGATTATAAAAATTACTCTGTGTATCTAAAGAAACAAATATCCAATTAGTTTTTAGTGTACAAACTAAAAACTAGTTTGTATACTAGCTTTGGTTGTTCTGTTAACATTTAGATACTGTGTTAACTCTTTATATTCCTTTTTCTCTAACAGTAATATTGCCAACCCTCCCCCGTGTGAGTGGGCCTCTATGTAGCTACTTGTTGGGGACTCTGACTAAGAGCAACTGAGATGTGAACTCTTGGGTTCTGAATTGCTATTTTTCCCCCCAAGGGTCTATTTGATGTTTAAAATTAATCTGGCTTATAATGCTATGACTGAGGGCAGCAGGGCTAACTTGGATGTACTCAATACATCTTTATTTTTCTCTAAAAACACTATAACAGAGATATGGAGGACTTGCCTGTGCTACTCTTTTACAAAGTAGCTGTCCTAGACTCTTTAAAAATAGCAGTTTCATGATAGGCAATACAAATTCTGGGAGCTATTTAGCTTAAAAGAGAGTGAAGTGATGTAACAACTAAAGGCAGTGTGTGATCCTTGATCACAGCAAAATAGCCATAAAGGACACAATTGGAACAGTGGGACAGTTTTAATATGGACTATATATTACAAAATAATATCAGTGTTAAAATTCTTGAGTGTGATAATTGTGTTATGGTTGCATAGGATAATATCCTTGTTCATAGGAATCACATGCTGAATGAAGTATTTAGAGGTGAGTTGCCATGATGCTTGCAATTTACTTTCAAAAGTTTCAGTCAAAAAGATCATGTGGGTATTCATTATGCTAGCTTTGCAACCTTTCTGAAGGTTTACAAATTTTGAAAATTAAAAAAAATAAGAAAATGCTGAAATTTCTTTTTTTAACATATATTGTTTGTAGAAAGATATTTAGGATTAGAACTTCATAAATGTATGTTTTCAGTGTTGAGGCTGTAAATAGCATGGTGCTAGGATTATCACTACAAAGATGAATCTACTTGATATTTTTAAAAAGTACATGTACCAGGTTAAGAAATTAAAGAGGTAAAAACTTCTTTATATCCTTAGTCCCTTTCCTCAAAATAACTATTGTTAGCTGTTTCTGTGATTATCTCCATTAAACAAATGATAGAAGTATGTCTTTTAGAAAGTTCCCTGTCTATATGCAACTTTTCCCCCAAAACCTCTCTGGACCTTGAAATGCTGTCTTAAATACTACTCAATTCTTCATGTGTTGCCTTGAGAAATTTTTGAAAAAGACAAATATGTGTTATTTCTACTCTGTTAGTTTTCCTTTGTTCTCACCAAATCTTCAGTTATGTTTAATTATTTTAGATAAAATTCTAGTCAGATGCAAATATTAATGTTTTATTCCTCTTTTTAAAAACATTAGTGAAAGTTATTTTCATGGATCTTTTACTCCTCTACGTAACTCAGCTTCTTACTAAAACTAGGGACCACATTGATTTGTGAAGCCTGATTTAGAATATGACTGTAAAAAAAAAAAAAAAAGCGTTCCTAATCAGTTTATTACATCGTCTTTCAGAACTTTTACAAACCTCACTGGTATAAATATGAAAGTTTATTTGGTAAGAGTTGAACTTAAAATAATTGAGACCTGTTTTGAGTACTTTATTGGTATTACATAAAACTACTTAATATGCAACTCTCTTATACTGTCTTTATAAGGCTATCTTTATAAATATTACCCTTTAAATCTACTGGAAGTGTTCCAAGGCACTTTAGCCCCACAGTGGCGATTTATTTCATTTTCACATGAATCTAATATTTTGAAAAGGCTTCCTTGGCAGAGTGGCAGCAGAGGGTGGTTGTCCTTGGAATCACATAAAGTTTAAATTTAAATCCTCTTTTGCCACAATCCTTTAAATGTTTGAAAGCGCTCTCATACCGTAGTGTTTCCTTTTTCAATTTAGACATTCTTCATTCTATCAGATGTTCTTTATGTTTCATGGTTTTATATTCTGATTTGGATATTTATCTTTCTTAGAATTGTATTTATTTCTTCATGTTCTGGGGAAGTTTTGTTTGCAGGCTCATTTTTAATGTCATCTTTTTGTAGTTTTAAACTTTCCTATCTTCTCTAGTGGTTTTATAATTTGTGATTGCTTCTTATCTGTAGACTATTTCAGAAGCCTGTCTTAAAATGGTGTTTGATGCCTCTTGCTCGGTATTGATATTGTGGTATTGCACATGGAGTCTTGGAATCATTGAATTGCTTGCTTGGATCATGAGTGAGTGAGTGAGTGAAGTCACTCAGTCATGTCCGACTCTTTGTGACCCCATGGATTGTAGCCCACCAGGTTCCTCCGTCCATGGGATTCTCCAGGCAGGAATACTGGAGTGGGTTGCCATTTCTTTCTGCAGGGGATCTTCCCGACCCAGGGATTGAACCCAGGTCTTCTGCATTGCAGGTAGACGCTTTAACCTCTGAGCCACCTGGGAAGCCTGGATGCCTGGATCATAGGAGTGGGTTTTTCCCCAGGTCACACAACTTTTTCTAGCCTTATACCTTCCAGCACAGCCACTGCTCCAATCTAGAGTACTCTGTCCATATGTCTGCCTTAAGCAGAGAGTCTTGTAGTGCCCTCAGTCTGGGCTGAGTACTTTGGATCCATTTAATGCAGTCCATAATCCTGGCTGTCATCTGGAACTTAGCAAGCATGTGTCTTGGGTCCCACTTAATACTTTTAGTTTTCTGTACCTTTTCTATACCTTTTCTAGGGTCTGTGAAGATAAGTCATGTTTGATCCTAGCTGTTTCTTTTTGGTCATCTCTTTCTGTATTTGCCAACATTGCTAACGTGACTGGAGCAGAGGTTATGTGTCAAAGTGACCTCATTATGGTTTCTAGATCATTACTGGTCTAGAATTACTGGTGAATGCTCATTTGGTACCTAAACCTAAGTAAAAAGTAATTATTTCTGACCAGCTAGAATCTTACTTGCTTCTGTAGGACACAGCAGCCCAAAACTGAATTAACTCTCTCTTTTTTGGCAGCTATCTTGAGATTGAGTTTGTATTCAGTTAAAGTTACTAATGACATTTATAGCTACTGATGCTGAGCTAAAGGGTCTATGTTATTTCTTCTGACCAGCAGTATCAGAAACACCTGGAAACTGGGTAGATATGCAGGATATTGTTGAATCTGCATTTTCATAAGCTCACTAGGTCATGCCTATGCATACTTAATTCCTATTCCACATTAATATAGCTTAACCATTATTAAGGGAAGCTGAGATTATGAGATGTTTGGATATTATTAATTTTTATTATTATTAATGAGTATAAAGATAGATCTTAATTTTCTGATTCATTAATATAAACTATTTTGCCTGAGTGACCATTTGTCACAGTCTAACATTTTCGTTAAATATTCAAGACTGGCTTTGAGTTTATTTTCATTTCAAAGGGAAAAAAGACATCTTAAACCTAGTTTTATATTTTGTAGCAGTTTTACTTTATTTAAAAAATGATTCACATTTTTTTACATGCAACATGGCTGAAGAGACTAGTAAGAAATTATATTTGTGTAATTAAAATTGTGTAAGATATTTTGAAATAGTATTTTACTTAATAGAATGTAATATCTCTTCCTGGTAGTAGGTCAAACAGCTTTTTTTTTTTGGAAGTTTATTTCTTTCTTATAAAATTTATTTTTAATTGGAGGATAATTACTTTACTATATAGTGAGGGTTTCTGCCATACATCAACATGAATCAGCCACAGGCATACACATGTCCCCTCCCTCTTAAACCTTCCTCCCACCTCCCTCCTTATCCTACCTCTCTAGACTGTCACAGAGCACTGGCTTTGGGTTTCCTGCATCATACAGCAAATTCCCACTGGCTAGCTATTGTACATTTGGTCATGTGTATGTTTCAGTACTACTCTCTCAAGTCTTTCCACCGTCTCCCTCTCCCACTGTGACCAAAATTCTGTTCTTTATGGTTGTCTCCTTTGCTGCCCTGTAAATATGATCATCAGTACCATCTTTCTAGATTTCATATGTATGCGTTAATATACAAAATCTGTCTTTCTGACTTCACTCTGTATAATAGGATCTAGATTAATCCACCTCATTAGAACTGACTCATGTGCTCCTTTTTTATAGCTAAGTAATATTCCATTGTGTGTATGTACCACAACTTCTGTATCCATTCATCTGTTGATGGACATCTAGGTTGCCTCCATATCCTAGCTATTGTACATAGTACTGCAGTGAACATTGGGGTACATGTATCTTTTTCAGTTATGGTTTCCTGAGGGTATATGCCCAGTAGTGGGATTGCTGGTTCGTATAGTAGTTTTATTCCTAGTTTTTTAAGGAATCTCCATACTGTTTTCTATAGTGGCTGTTATCAATTTGCATTCCTACCAATGGTGCATGAGGGTTCCCTTTTCTCCACACCCTCTCCAGCATTTATTGTTTGTAGACTTTCTGATGATGGCCATTCTGACTGGTGTAAGATGATACCTCATTGTGGTTTTGATTTGAGTTTCTCTAATAATGTGTGATGTTGAGCATCTTTTCATGTGTTTGTTGGCCCTCTGTATGTCTTCTTTGGAGACATGTCTGTTTAGATAGTCTGTCCAATTTTTGATTGGATTGTTTGTTTTTCTGGTATTGAGCTGCGTGAGCTGCTTGTATATTTTGGAGATTAATCCTCTGTCAGTTGTTTCCTTTGCTGTTATTTCCTCCCATTCTGAGGGTTGTCTTTTCACCTTGCTTGTACTTTCCTTCATTGTACAAAAGCTTTTAAGTTTAATTTGGTCCCTTTTGTTTATTTTTGTTTTTATTTCCGTTACTCTAGGAGATGGGTCATGGAGGATCTTGCTGTGATTTATGTCAGAGTTAAGCAGCTTTATTTTAATGTAATTTGTTCTCTGGCATTATAGGCTGTGAGAATTTCCCCTATGAAAATGAAATCCTAAATTCCGCACCTTTGGCTCTAATAACTTCAGTGACTTAGTTTTCCTTTTTAATGGCTAAAATGTCATACATACATTTTTTATGGCTGGTTTATGTGTGCCATATCTAACACTATAACCTGAAAATCCCCATGTCATAAAGGTAGTAATTCATCTACTTCAGTAGTTTGAAATTTGCATCTGGTATTACAAGGGTACTAACATTTCATGATATTGTCTTTGCATTTACTTCTTAGGGATGTCCATTAACTCCATTGCCTCCAGTTAATATTGCTATACGGTTTACCTATGTTCTTCAGGATTGGCAGCAGTATTTTTGGCCTCAGCAACCTCCGGGTGAGATAATTTAGAACTATATTCAGAAACTAAAAGTATTTAACAGTGTGTTTCAAGTGTTTGAAATATTTGTAACTCATTTTTAATGTATAGTGTTGCTAATTTCATTGCCCTTATCACTTTTTTCTCTTGAAAACTGTAGGTTTTTCTAGAGACAACTCTAGAATTATTCTAGACAATTACTCTAATTGTCAGTTACTCTCTACTTGACAATCTGTCTTTGAAAAAAATATTATTTATAAAGCATTCCCTTGCTATGGAACATTGTATGCTGAAAATTAGTAATTAATGAATAATTAAAATGTCTGCTTTCAGAATATAAGAAGAGAAACCTCTCTTCTATGCTGAGAACAGACGTGCACAGAACCTTATAGAGAGTAGAGTGTGAAGTAGAGGGTTAAATAAGGAAAGCAGAAAAAAAAAAAAAAGAAATGTATATATACACATATGCTGGGAAGAACTGTAGAATATTTTACTTTAACTTGTGTTTTTATAAAAATTAATTAAAATCATTTTACCTACTTAGCCATTGATGTACTGATTAATTTCAGTTCAGTTGCTCAGTCGTGTCTGACTCTTTGCGACCCCATGAATCGCAGCACGCCAGGCCTCCCTTTCCATCACTAGCTCCCGGAGTTCACCCAGACTCACGTCCATCGAGTCAGTAATGCCATCCAGCCATCTCATCCTCTGTCGTCCCCTCCTCCTCCTGCCCCCAATCCCTCCCAGCATCAGAGTCTTTTCCAGTGAGTCAACTCTTCGCATGAGGTGGCCAAAGTACTGGAGTTTCAGCTTCAGCATCATTCCTTCCAAAGAAATCCCAGGGCTGATCTCCTTCAGAATGGACTGAAAGAGTCCAAGGGACTCTTCAAGAGTCCAAGTGCTAAAGTTCACATTTAAATCCTGGTCAAACTCCAAGTCGCATCATCCTTTGATTCTACCATGTTGCTTTTCACCTTTTAATTTAATTAAAATTTATACAGTTATAGTCCAGCAATAATTTTTAGCTTGCTAAGTTTTTAAAAAAAATTATTTTTGACTGTGCTGGGTCTTGGTTGCTGCTCAGATTTTTCTCTAGTTGTGACGAGGCGGGGCTACTTTCTACTTGCGATGCCTTCTCTTGTGGCGCACAGGCTTAATTGCTCTGTGGCACTTGGGATCTTCCCAGATCAGGGATCAAACCAGTGCCTCCTGCACATTAGTAGGTGGATTCTTTACCACTGAGCCACCATGGAAGCCCTAGCTCACTGATTTTAAACATGTCCTTATTATAAATTTTGAAGTTCTTTAATTCACATTTTATAATAAAACTAGTTATTTTGATCTCTGTTGTAAGCATTCTTTAGTTGGAAAAATGGAATGAACTGATTTGAGAAAATTTACTGACTCAAGTAATTGAACCATATTTAATGCTAATTTTAATAATTTAGTTAGGGTGTGGGTATTTGTCAAACATGATTTTAGTGAATCTGTAAATGTTCATAACTCAACAGTAGACTTTAGTAATTCACAGTGTTGTGTGAATAATTAAAAACAACCATTTGTGTTACTTTGAAGACAAATCTTTTTGACGTCTTTTAGAAGTGTTTATTCTTCAAGAGGGATGAAACTAAGCGATGATTTACCTTCTAAATTTTCCTCTAATCTCAGATACCATTCATAAGGGAATGGAAATTATTTTCTGTGCTTCAGATATTTCCATATACTGTCAGCTTAAATAAAGTTTTATTAATGATGACTAATTTGGGCTATTCTGAAATTATTAACAGCAAAACTGATGAATGTAGGTTGATGATTAAATTTTTTAATACTTATTTAATTGTTCTTTTAAATAATATGAATCACATACTTAGAAAATTTTTAAAATTTACAAGAATAATATTCTCTTGAATAGTACTTAAGGAATTTTTCAGAAGGGCAAAATTTAGAATGCAGGCTTGAATACAGCACTTTACAAACAGGAATTAAATGTATCCTTTTACTATAACTTTCCGTTTTTTTTACTCTAACATTCTTGGAGGAAGTCTAATATCTGACAGCTTGCTCTCTAACTTGCTGTGTCTTAATGTAGACAGTTTTAAATCTATAATCTTTCAAAAGGTTGACATAATTAAATTTAAATTCTTATTTCTCCACTTTTGGCTAACTTGTGGAAATTTTTTTTTCTTCTTTAGATATAGATGCCCTTGTAGGAGGAGAAGTGGGAGGCCTGGAATTCGGCAAGTTACCATTTGGTGCCTGTGAAGATCCCATTAGGTGTGACTTGCGTTATATTGTTTGAATTATGGGACTTTTAAAATTCTATTTGATGTTGATTTTACTGTGTTTTATAATACTGCAGCCTCCTGGAATGAATGTAGTCCTGGAAATAGAGACCTGCTTGTAATAATCTGTCCATCTTTTTTTTTCCTCTGTAACTTAAGAAGTAAAAGAAGGTTTAAAGTAATATATAAAACATATATAATACACTTAATGTATTAAGTGTATATTAATAGAATACATTAATGTAATGTAATGTATAATATAATGTAATATACAATAATAATACATTAATGTAATTAAGTGTATATTAATACACTTAATGTATAAGGAATCACTTCCTTATAGAAGTGATTCTTGACCTACTTTGGGGAAACGTTTTAAATATTGAAAAGCACAGATATTGTCATATAACACAAATTTTCGTGTGTCCATCACCCAGAGTTAACAATTTTTTGCATTTTTCCTGGCCACTTTTTCAAAATTAAGACGTAAATAAGAGACACAAAGGTGACCTTATAGGTTACCCAATTGCTTTTCTAGAAGAACTACTACTTAAAAAAAAAAAGAATAAAAACAACTGTTTCACGAGAAAATGTAGGGGTTGGAAAACTTCATCACTGCTAGCAAAATATTTGGAAAATATAAACAGTGCTGATATAAAAACTATCTCATTTGTTAAACTATTTGGTTATTTTAAAATATATATATTCACATTTTGTCGTTCAGTTGCTAAATTGTGTCCTACTCAGCGACCTCATTGACTGCAGCACGCCAGGCTTCCCTGTCTTTCACCATGTCCCGGAGTTTGCTCAAATTCATCATGTCCATTAAGTCAGTGATGCTATCTAACCATCTCATCCTCGGCTATCCTCTTGTCCTTTTGCCTTCTTTAATACTCTCACTTAAATGTAGAAATAATAATACTTTTCACTTAAAATCACTTAAGGGAGACGATAAAGTGGGTATCTTTTAAAATTGATATTTATTATATGTGCCAGACACTGTGCTAAGAGGAAGATCCTGAAGTAAGTAAAACTGACAGCTTCTGCCTTCTCGGCTTTTGTAGTCTAATTAAATAAAATAGATGAACTAATCACCTAAGTAAACTTAGAATTATAAATTATGGAATAATTTGAAGGAAAAGTATAGGTATGCCATCAGTAAAGTCTTCTCAAAGGAAAGGGTATTTACTCTGAGTCTCAATTAGGGAAGAATTTAGCCAGGCAGAGAATGAGAGAACGACCATTCCAGGTGCAGGGAAGAGCCTATGCAAAGCACCCTGATGCAGGAAACAGCTTGGAAAGTCTACGGAAGGAAACAAAAGGTGGCTATCATGGCTAGAATGTAGTGGGCAAGCAAGAAACAGTGTCGGAGTGGATACAGATAGAATTGTGGCTTCCAGTGGGGTCGTTTATTTGAATTTTACTTAGAGAAGATTCTAGGGGGAGAGCAATAAACTGACCTGATAGAAATGTGGAGGTTTTAATTGTTAAATATTTCTTCCAAATCTGTATCGTGATGAGGAGTCAGTCAGCAAAGGAACAAGTGATTGAAGAACACAGAAATAAGTTGAGGGTAAGATGGTGCATGTGGCACACCATTTAAATCAAACAGTGATTAGCAAATATTGTGGGCACAGTGCTTTTGAAAAGGCATCTTTAATAGTGAAAGAGTCAGTATCTTGTCTCATTGTCAAAGAAATTTTTCTATAGTTAGAGGGAGAGGAGAGGACTTAATCATAAAAGCTTAGGAATTGCATTTGAGGTTCATACTTTAAAAAATTCAGTAGTGGATAGTTTTAAATTTCCAATCATTCTAATCATTTAAACTATATGATATCACATATTATTTGCAGTCATTTTTTACCTTAATTAGTTTTATTATGAATAATAAATTCATGTTCAGTGCAGAGAAAATGTAAAAATGGGCAAAACCCCTATGTTTAGTAGTCACATTGTCTAGTGGCAAACTGTTTAATAGTCAACTCTAATTCAAGCGAAAAATCAGTTTTTTGGATAGATACTTAGTAACTCAAATGTTTAATTGGGACCATTGTAGAACCAGGCTCAGAAAATAGCCTTGAGCCAAGCCTGCCTAATTGTCTGGTTCATAACCCAGGTTACACTGCATTGTTGTGGAGTGCTGGCCCACTGTGAATTCCTAACTGTGCTTACAGATTCAGATTCTCAGACTAGAGTTGCCAGTTAGTCAAGTATCACCAAAGAGCAAAGAAATGAAGTAATTGACCCTTTTGACTTCTATATTCTCTGAACATAACAAGTGAGATCAGAATCTAGACAGGAGGAAAAAAAAATCATTAAATTTATAATCACCTACTCATAGGTGCTCACTGACCACAGCTTGCTATATGTGCTTCCGACCATTTTTCATATATATGAATTAGGTGTGTATATGTACATGTTTATGTGTATATATGCAGCAGATCCCCCAACACCACCCTCAAGTTGATTTGCTAGGAGAACTTGTAGGACTCAATGTATAGCTGTGCTCATGCTTATTTACTAAGAAAAAGGATATGGTGCAAAAATCAGCAAAGGGAAAAGGCATATGGGGTGAGGTCCGGAGCAAATGAAGGACAAACTTCATCTTCCCATGTAGTCACACAGGACACATTCAGTTCCCCCAGCAATGAATTGTGACAGTATGTGTGAAAGGGTGTCTACCAGGGAAGCTCACTAGAGGCTCAGCACTTAGAAGTTTTAATCAGAGACTGGTCATGTAGGCACCCTCTGGCTAGCCTGTACCAGAAGGAAACCAGATATTTCCATCAACCGTGTTTTTGGCACAGGTAATTTAGGCACAGGGAATGATAGGAACCCTCCTGAAATTCAAGTTCCCAGATGCCAAACCAGGGACTAGCCTTGCAAGTAATCCTTTCTCAGTGTTAGGCCTGCTATGGTAACTCTTTTTTGCACAGTATTTATTTTATAAATATATGTCATCATACATTTTTTGTGGCTTGTTATTTTATAATTTTACATGAAAAGTTTCTGAAATTTAATTTTCATCTATAAAAAGAGGTCAGCAAACTATGACCTGTGGACCAAATCTGACCAGTGGCCTGTTTTTATATACATAATGAGCTACATTACCATAGTTTTAATGGGCTGAACTCTGGATGGTGAAACTGTAGCCCAAAAGACGTCCCTACAGTTAGCCCATGAATGTGCCCGGAATCTGTATGCACTGTGGATGGTCTTCACGGGGCTAGGTCTTGTTCACCCCATGCTCTTCTGATGTAATGGAGCTTAGGGATCTGCTCAGCCTCCAGCAGAGCCTGCACCAGGCTTCCAGCAGATCTGCTCAGAATTTGATGCCTCTTAGCCAATCTACCCTTCATGGGTCTCCACCAGGGAAAGCCACCCCAAGCACACCAAAGGCTCAGGGGGTGAAGTCTCAACCCAAGAAAATTATAGTAGAAATCATGCTCCCCAACCTCGTGAGACAGTGAGACTTCCCCTCCCAGATCTCCTTCATCAGGAAGACTGGTGATGGTCAACCTCAAGGTCAAGCTGCACCAGTGCGTCCAGATGATGGACCCCGAGAGTCTTAGAGAGCAGCTGTCCCCAACCTTTCTGGCACCAGAAATGGCTTTCATGGAAGACCAGGGTGGGAGGTGGTTTCAGGATGATTCAAGCACATGGCATTTATTATGTACTTTTTTATTATTATTACCTCACATCCCTGGCTTGGGAAGATACCTTGGAGAAGGGAATGGCAACCTACTCCAGTTTTCTTGCCTGGGAAATCCCCTGGACAGAGGAGCCTGGCAGGCTACAGTCCATGGGGTCACAAAGAGACACGACTCAGTGACTAAACAACAAGGGACTAAAAGTGGTTTTACATTGTTGAGGGTTTTAAAAAAAAAAAACAAGAATATAGCAAACTATTGATACATGGCCCATAAGAAGCACAAAATACTTCCCAGAGGATCCTTTGTAGACAAAGTATGCCAATTCCTGAACTATAAAAATAATATTTTCAAAATTGAGATATAACTTATGTACCATAAAAGTTACAATTTTAAAGTATACAAATTAGTGTTTTTAGGGTTCAGAGTTGTGCAACCATCGTTAGTATCTAATTCCACAACATTTTCATTACCCCAAAAAGAAACCCCTCACCTCTTAACTATCACTACCTCCTCCTCACCCCCTGCCCCCGCCATCCCAGTCTCCCTAGGGCCTCTGGGTCTAGACTGATATTAATGTACTTTTTGCCTATATGGATTTGCCTTTTCCGGACATTTCATATGGGCTGGATTATACCATATGGGACCTTTTGTATCTGGCTGTTTTCACTTAGCATCTTTTAGAGGTTCATCCACATTGTAGTGTGAATCAGTGTATCATTGCTTTTTGTGGCCATATAATATGCTGTCCTATGGAATAGTGCTATGTTTTACTTAACTCATCAATTGACACACATTTGGTTTACTTACACTTTTTGGTTATTATGTATAGCATGGTTTTTTTCTTGCAGACATTAATATAAATGTGCCACCATTTGCTAAACCAGGTGCTTACAGTTTTATTATATTACAAATCATGACCATTTTTAGCATACTTTTTGGGGCATATTTCCAGTTATTTACTGAGGATACAATTCTAGAAGTAGAATTGTTGAATCAGGTATATATACATTATTAAAGCTTACAGATATATTGTATGTTTTGTTTCAGTGAACTCCATTTAGCAACTACATGGCCCCACCTGACTGAAGGTATCATTGTGGATAATGATGTTTATTCGTAAGTATGTTAAAAATAGTACATTAAGAGTCACAGATTTCAAAAGACTAACTGCCCAGTGGGTTAGCAATTTTTCTTTGAATCAATTTCTGATATGGTTGTTTGCTTTTGTTTTTAAAGATCAGTTTTTAGACTGACTGATGTATATTAGAAATGTGTTTTAAGCTGTGGACTTTGGAGACAGGATCCTTAGTTCCGGGGTAATGAGCAGTCTGCATCTTACTTGGGCTTAGCGAAGATGTCTCTAGTTAGTTTGGGAGTCAGTGCATAATTCTTTTGGACTTTGTGTAGCTGGTAAGAACATTTGATAAAGGACTTTGAAGAGATGATGGTCATTAAAAAATGTGGGAAGAACATTTGATTGTTAAATGCCATAAATAACAAAACATCCATATCATATACTCCTGTGCAATGGAAAAATTGCACAGGAAAAAATTGAAAATTGCAGTGAGCCCTATCCTAGAAGAATGTGAGGAAAGAGAAATGTAATTTTGGTATCTTCTCATGCTTGATGCAAAACTGTGAGAAATAGGACAGTTTTTTTTTTTTTTTTAAATAGTTAAAAGTGTTCTATTTTCTGATGGAAGAAGTAACACAAGCTTTTAAAATCAGATAATTTAGATGGGTATAAAGAAGAAAGATTACCTACAATTCTATTACTTAAAAAATTAGCAGTTAACATTTAAGGGTATTTCTATTTAAAGTATAAGTTTATATATTAATTTACTTTATTCATATAATACAGTTATTCATTGAATAGATGTAGATCTGTGTTGTCAATTTGTAAAGTACTGCATAATATCCCATTAAGTGAATGCAGCATAATCTGTTTAACTGAGAAAATGGGGCACTTGATCTTGTGGAAATTTTTATAGTTTTCTTTTTTATTAATAAATAGTATAATAAAAACAGATTAGGATTATTGTACATTTTTGCTTGTTTCTCATTTCTCATTTTGTTTCATTTATTCCTAAAATATTCTCATTAGGTTATCATTGTATGTTACCTGATCAGAATCATTTTTATGCTTTTTGATTAGTTTGTTCTAATTTTGGTTTTTCCTTTTGTACCTTTTTGTCTAAGAATTTTGTCTTAGGGTTTTATTTTTAAAAACTCACCTAAATGGTCTTCTGCATGTGAATAGCAGTAAGTTTAAGGGAGGCGAAATGGATTGCTTGTCCTTCTATATAATGTTTTCATTAAGACTGCATTTTGGTAAATTTATGAACCTTGCAGATTGCTATAAATAGGATCTTGTGTTTATCATTTTGCATTTTAGTGATTTGGATCCTATGCAGGCTCCCCATTGGTCTGTTAGAGTTCGAAAAGCTGATAATCCTCAGTGTTTACTAGGTAAGATACTTACGTTCCTTTCCTGAAATACCACGTATTTGTCTGTTCTCCAGATCAGGAACACTGGATGTATTCTTTATACTTTATTTCACCTATCTGAAAATTTTTTTTAAGTTTTTTACATTGTGACCTTCTCAGTTAACATCATTAACAATTAATCTTTGTCAACAGCAGTGACTCCTTCTGGTTATTCTTAAATAATAATAGCAGACTTTTTGTCATTCAGTTTTAACCAGTCCATACCTCAGAATTCTCTTATGTTTCCCCAGGATCTGAGTTTTATTTTCCTAACGCTTTATGTGACTTCTTTTTTCCTTCTGTGGCGTACTCTGCTTCTTCCATTCTGGTTAGTGGAACCCTTTTTGTCTTTTGTCATCCCTCTATGCTTGCAGTATATAATAGGATGAACACTGAATTTGATGGTCTTGTTAGAGCTTTCTGTAGGGCTCTGTACTGTATCTGCAGATATATTTTCTGATAGAGGAAAAGAGGTGTAAATAATCTTGTACATGTCATAGGGATATTTGAAATGAAATAACAGTATGTAGAAGTGAAAGTCACTCAGTCGTGTCCAATTCTTTGCAACCCCATGGACTATACAGTCCATCAAATTCACCAGGCCAATACTGGAGTGGGTAGCCTTTCCCTTCTCCAGGGAATCTTCCCAACCCAGGGATCGAACCCAGGTCTCCTGCATTGCAAGCAGATTCTTTACCAGCTGAGCCACAAGGGAAGCCCAAGAATACTGGAATGGGTAGCCTATCCCTTCTCCAGCAGACCTTCCTGACCCAGGAATCAAACTGGGGTCTCCTGCATTGCAGGCAGATTCTTAACCAACTGAGCTATCAGGGAAACCCTGATATAACATTATAGAAATTTATTTCTAGAACATTTAGAACATATAGAACATTTCTGTAACATTATAGAAATGTTATAACATTATAGAAATACTTTAAAAACTATCATTCGCTCTTCAGGTCATAATTATTATATCCCATATCTAGAATTATCTTTCTCTTCCTGCTTTTGTAGATAATGTCTCTTTCATGAAGTCTTCTGAACCCATCTCCTCTTTCCAGTCTTTTTCTCTCTTATATTTAGTGGATGTGAAAATTATTTTTTCCATTTCCGTGTTCATCCATGCCACATTTATTTCATACACCGTGATACATTGTCATTCAGCTGATGGAGTTATTACTAAATATTTATTGATGACAGTATTGGGGCATTTCCGTAAAGCTTTTTTGCCTGAGCTCTGTGTCATTTGTCATGTTATTCATTAAATGCTAATTAGCATTTATGTATATAAGGTAAAATTCCTGCCATCTTTGTCTTGAGGTATAGGAAAGTAGTGAGGCTTCCTTGGTGGCTCAGTGGTAAAGAATCTGCCAGCCAATACAGGAGACATGGAAGACGTGAGTTTGATCCCTGGGTTGGGAAGATACCCTGGAGAATAAATGGCTACCCACCAGTATTTGTGCCTAGGAAATTCCATGGACAGAGGAGCCTGGCAGGCTTTCTAGGAGGTTGCAGAGAGTCAGACACAACTTGGTGACTAAAACAATAAGAACATTGGGAGGTAGGTAGAGGGTTGATACAAAATGTTTTAGAGTTGGATAGACCTTGTTTTAAATCCTAGATCCACCAACTTCATGAGAAGAGATACTATTTATCTTATTCAGGCCAATAGTAAGTGCTTAATATTACTATGTCCAATTATTTTTCCTTTCATTCTAGAGGGAATTATAAGAAGAAACTTTTAATATCCTGGGACATACAGGGAAAGTAAAAGCAAGGCTACCTTTGAAATGGGATTAATTTTTTGCATTGGGTGGAGAAACTGAATGGTTCCTTTTCTTTGTTTTTTTTTTTTTTAATGTCAAACTTAATGCATTTTTATGACCAGAATTGCAACAAGAGTGGCAAGTGTGTCTCATTTTTTTTATTCTGGGTCAAGACTAATCTCATGGGCCTGCTCAGATGTTAACCTCTTGACTGGAAGGGCAGGTAGATCATGCAAGAGTTCAATTTTTTTTTTAATTTCTATGAGAATATAGTTGCTTTATAATGTGTTTCTGTTGTACAGCATAGTGAATCAGTTACATGTATACATATATCTCTTCTTTTTAAAATTTCTTTCCTACTTAGATCAGTGCAGAGCACTGAGTAGAGTTCCCTTGAATGTTTTTTTTTTTCTGCCATATGTTGAAAGTGAAAGCGAAGTCGCTCAGTCATGTCTGACTCTTTGTGACCCTATGGACTACATCCTGCCAGGGTCCTCCATCCATGGGATTTTCCAGGCAAGAATACTGGAGTGGGTTGCCATTTCCTTCTCCAGGACATCTTCCCGACCCAGGGGTTGAACTCAGGTCTCCCGCACCACAGACTCTACCACCTGAGCCACCAGGGAAGCAATATGTTAGTTAATAGCTTTTGTGAGAAGACATGTATCTTTATTTATAGGACTGACTTCTTTCAGTTACATTTCAAAAATGAGTAACGTTTTTTCTGTGTAGGTGATTTTGTCACTGAATTTTTTAAAATTTGCCGTCGAAAGGAGTCAACTGATGAGATTCTTGGACGATCCACATTTGAGGAAGAAGGGAGAGGTGACTTACCTTTTTCTTTTTTTTAAAGTTATTTTCAAATGTCTAACTCTTTCACACATTTTCCAGCAACTTTTCATCTGTTCTTCTCATTCAGGTTATATTAGGGAATCAAGTTTTGATGAACTGAACAGCTCCCATTTTCTCTTGGCTATACCCTGAGCTTAAAACATTGTGTGATTAATCAGAAAATGTAAGATATTTTAAAAAACAGTTTTAGAGGTTTATTTTTGAAGTTCCTGGGCAGAAATTGTTACACCTTTATTAATCATGCATTCATATAAAGTTGAACATGTGTATTAATGAAAAGTCACTGATGAAAAGAGTGACTAAAGTATTCTGTACAGTCATCAGTTTATTCATCACTTTGACCTGCTAGGGTTGGTGATGTAATATGTATTCATTTCTATTCTTTTTATAGAAATTGCTGATATAACTCATGCTTTGTCAAAGTTGACAGAGCCTGCACCAGTTCCAATTCATAAATTATCAGTCTCTAACATGGTGCACACTGCAAAGAAGAAAATACGGAAACACAGAGGTGTAGAAGAATCACCACTGAATAATGATGTCCTCAATACTATTCTCTTGGTAACTAAATGTAATGTTTTTATGTGTCTGTATGTGCACTCATTTATTATCTATACAGTCCCATCTGTGTGGCAGGTACTGGATGGGGATATAAAATGAGTAAAACACAGTCTCCACATTCAGAGTTGCCACTGGTGTAGTTGGAATAAGAAAAATGAACAGTAATTACAATACCATGTTACATGTAAGAATTCTGGCAAAGGGCCTGTGAGAACACAGCAGAGGGGTGCATCTGTCTGTCTGAGCAGTGGGAATCAGGGAGAGCTTCATAAAGAGGGGACAATTGAGCTAGTCATAAATGGATGAAGGTTTAGAAGTGGATGAATTGCAGAGGCCTGAGAGAGCATGTCGGATAATCTGGTAGATTGCAGGGTACTTCCCAGAGGCGGGTCAGGGATGAGACTGGAGAGTAGCTGGTGAAGTGCTTGCTGAAGCATGGGACTTCGGTTTAATGCCATTTTAAGCAGGAGGTTGACATGATCAAAATGGTATTCTTGAAAACTTTATAGCAAGTACTAGAAGGGGCTAGGGTGTCTCCTAGGTATAGGTTGGTGGAACGGGTCCAGCCCAGGAACCATACACACCAGGGTTAATCTTGATTTGTTGTTTGACTTTGAACAAGCCATTTAAGTTCAGTTTCTTCATCTGAAGTGAATCTAATAAAAGCCTGTGAGGTTGTTGGACGGATTAAAGGACCTTCTGTTACACTGGTGTTTAATAGAACTTTGCTGCTGCTGCTGCTAAGTCACTTCAGTCATGTCCGACTCTGTGCAACCCCATAGACGGCAGCCCACCAGGCTTCCCCGTCCCTGGGATTCTCCAGGCAAGAACACTGGGTTGCCATTTCCTTCTCCAGTGCATGAAAGTGAAAAAATAAAGTGAAGTCGCTCAGTCATGTCTGACTCTAGCGACTCCATGGACTACAGCCTTTCAGGCTCCTCTGTCCATGGGATTTTCCAGGCAGAAGTACTGGAGTAGGGTGCCATTGCCTTCTCTGAGAACTTTGCTAAATGATAGCTATCCTTACTATAATTGTAGTTACAATCTTACTTCTGACAACCTGTGCATTAAGACAGTCTTGGGAAAAACCTTTAAGAGTAGTGCAATGAAAAGAATATAGGACTTGAAAACTTGAAGTTAATTTTAGCCCTGCTGTTTATCTGAGCAAGACTTTTAGCCAGATTTTTAGTTCGTTTATTTGCAAGAGATGTGGGCACTGATATATAGCTCACGTAGTGGTATGAAAATAGGATACTGTGTATAAACGTGCTTACTAGTGGATGTTGACACTTGGTTGTTCCTCTCCTTAAGAAGAAAAATCTCTTCAACATGTTCTGTCAGTTCAGTTCAGTTCAGTTGCTCAGTCGTGTCCAACTCTTTGCAACCCCATGAATCACAGCACGCCAGGCTTCCCTGTCCATCACCAGCTCCTGGAGTTCAATGAGACTCACGTCCATCGAGTCAATGATGCCATCCAGCCATCTCATCCTCTGTCATCCCCTTCTCTTCCTGCCCCCAATCCCTCCCAGCATCAAGGTCTTTCCCAGTGAGTCAACTCTTTGCATGAGGTGGCCGAAGTATTGGAGTTTAAGTTTCAGCATCAGTCCTTCCAATGAACACCCAGGACTGATCTCCTTTAGGATGGACTGATTGGATCTCCTTGCAGTTCAAGGGACTCTCAAGAGTCTTCTCCAATACCATAGTCCAAAAGCATCAATTCTTCAGCGCTCAGATTTCTTCACAGTCCAACTCTCACGACCATACATGACCACTGGAAAAATCTCTTCAACATGTTCTGTTCAGTTCTGTAGTACATGGCGAAGTATGCAAAGGAATCACAAGTCAGCGGTACCACAAAACACTTGGGGAGATTAGTGATTAAAGGATTGAAAGTAAATTTCGGTAAAGAAGGCCCCTTCTTAAGGATATATCCTTAAGAGATTTTATTCCAATTATGTAGCTCAGTTGTATGCACTGCAGTTTTTTTTAACCACTCTGCATACCCTCACATATGCACCCTCACCCTCACATAAATCCTCACATGTATTAACAGAAATCATGTAGAAAAGATTCATCGGTCATTACAGGTTTAGTCTGCTTCCCACTTTATCTTACGAGATACTCTGTAAGTATCTCATAAGATAAAATTATGGGTCTTTAATGTCATACTTGCAGCATTTCATATATGAAAACCTGTGGGTTGTATTTCTCTATGGAGCCTCACAAATGTTTGGGTATTTCCAATTTTTCTTTTATAATTTTATCTATTTAATAATAACACTTTTTAAAAAATTTAATGACCTTGAATGAGCCTGAAATCATGGTATACAGATTCTGGTTTTGCATTCTGTGAACTAAACAATTAACAGAACCTTGTGGTTACATTTAAGAAAAATCTGATTTTAAAATTGACTAGTCACTCTGTTTTTTGGAGAAAAATAGAAAATATTTGAGATAGTGTAGAACCAACTGGCTGATACAGTAAGAGCATTCTCATTGTTTTAAAACCATAAGCATTAAAATGTCAAATGGTGTTTATAAGAGTTACAAAAGTCTGCAAAGTAAGAAATTTCATTGAAAATGTGATTATTTTCTTTCTTTCCCATAAGTTCTTATTCCCTGATGCTGCTTCTGAGAAACCATTAGATGGGACTTCTTCAACAGACAATAGTAATCCTCCACTAGAGAGTGAAGAATATGTAAGTTAATGTTAAATATTTAAAATGCATTGAATTTCTAGGGATTTTGCTATATTTCTAGCAACAGTCATGAAATCTACTTCACAAGAATGGCTACTGTAAACAGTTTTATATCTCTATACCTGTCATTTAAGCTCTTCCTCAGTTTAACAAAGACTTGGATGAGGGAAACGTGATAATTTTCTAGCATTCACTATAAAACTTTCTCTGTTGTGAAATAAGGATCTTTTTATTGTAAAAATCACCTTAGGAAAACTTGAGTGATGATTATGGCCTCCATTCAGTGACCTACTATAGAACGTTAACATAGATACATATTTTGGGTAAAAGAAGTTTTCTGGAAATAATGAAAAAATATACTGTGTATGGTTATAGGCTATCCTTTAGTTTAAACTTTTCATAAGTCATCAAATTTATGTTTTGCAATGGATTCTTCTTTATATTTCAAAACTAGATAGAGGGTAGAAAATTCTTTAATTGAAGTAATGTGTAAAATGAAGTATAATTTTCATATTTTCCTTTTTGAAGTCTTTGATAAGTTGAGAAATAAGTTTAAATTGTGTAGAGATATATCAAATTGTTAATACTGTTAGAAAGTGATTTCATGAAGTGAGAGGGAAAAGCAGGGCTTTTCATTTTTAGTTTATACAGTTCTGATTTTATGTTTTTGGTTTTGGCAAGTGCGTATTCATTTGTAATCATAAGATTTTTATAACACATGAAATTTAGAGTATATCTTAAAGATTTCACAGAAGAAACTGAAAGCTGTACCTTTAGCCTTACTAAAATGTAGTGTCACTTTTTGATCCTTGTAGAGATCTTGAAAACATGGAGCTGCCTAAAAAAAATTTAGACAATAATGTTTTAGACAGTTGATAAAAGCCTGGCTGTTAGGATAGATTAATTTCAGGTATTAAAATCTCTGCCTACACAGTTTCTGATTATACATGTAAATATATTGGTAACAAGTTTTTTTTGTTTCTATTTTGTTAAATTTAGAATCTCTACAATCAGTTCAAATCTGCACCGTCTGATAGTTTAACATACAAGTTGGCTTTGTGTCTTTGTATGATCAATTTCTACCATGGAGGACTGAAAGGAGTGGCACATCTCTGGCAGGAATTTGTTCTTGAAATGCGTTTCAGATGGGAAAACAACTTTCTGATTCCAGGGTAATAATTTCAATTCCCGATTGTAGAGATAGTATTTTTATTTGTTCACAAAATTTGACTTCTGACTCATTAATTCTCCTCTTGTAGGAAATCTGCCCCAAGAAAATGGTAAGAAACTTAAGATATGATTTCTGTTCATTGGTGTTCACTATAATAGGAAGAAAAAGTTAATCTAATTATCAGACATTAATTTAGTTCAGTCGCTCAGTCGTCTCTGACTCTTTGTGACCCCATGAACTGCAGCACGCCAGGCTTCCCTGTCCATCACCAACTCCCGGAGTCTACTCAAACTCATGTCCATTGGGTCGGTGATGCCATCTGACCATCTCATCCTCTGTTGTCCCCTTCTCCTCCAGCCTTAGATCTTTCCTAGCATCAGGGTCTTTTTCAATAAAGAGTGGTTAAATAAATCATCATGTATTTCTATAATGGAGAGTTTTTTCCCAAGAATCCCTGTTAACATAGAAGATGATCGCAATATTTGTGGTAAAGTAGACTATAGTGTTATGTATACAGTGCTTTCAACTATGCTGATAGAGAATATTAGAAAATATAAAGAATGTATATAGAAATATGTATAGAAAAATAATGAAAAAGAAATACAACAAAATGTTAACAGTAGTTTAGTTGGAGGGAAAACATCTTTATAGAGTTCAGAAGTTTGGGTGTTAAATATTACCTATAAATTTTTTATATAGCTTACGTTGACATTTCATTTAAAGGGTTTAGCATATATATTGATACTGTATAGGTTACTGTTCATTTGCCCATCCTACTCAAACTAAGGGAGGAGAATCATGATATTGGTAATACAAAATGGTAACTGATCCAAAAATGTTTACTCCTAAGTCATTTGCCAGCCTCTACTTAACTGGATTCTCTCTTGGCTAATTATTGGGAACCACCTCATTTAGATTAGAGGAAATCCAGGCTCCCTTCAGCAAAAGAGAGGTGGAGATCAATGGATTTTATATTGAGAATCTACCGTAATGATTGAGAACTGAATAAATAGTATAACTTCCTTTGTAGTGTTTGAAAAACTGCATGCTAGCTACTTCCTAGGGTGGATTTCAAGGCTTTACATTTTTTAAGTTTCTGTTAGCGTGAGAGCTATCACTACTTTGCTGTTGCGTTTTGTCTCTTGTACTTGCTGTTGGTAAATTATGGACTAGGAGAATAAAATAAATTTTGATCTTTTAATTTTATTTGCTCCATCTAAGTTGCCTAATCTGTAGAAGTCTAGTTTTGCTTTCTTATCTATGTGATTTAAATATATGGTAGTATAAAAATACGCATATCTGAAGCAATTCTACTGATAAGCTTTTTTCTATTACTTTACTTGATAGATTAGCAAGTGGACCTCCAGATCTGAGATGCTGTTTACTGCATCAGAAGCTACAGGTAAAAATTTCCCAGTGGCAGTATATAATTTGTGACAGTGGTTAGGTCAAGTTATTCTGACATTAAATATAATAATAGATTATAGGCTGTTTTCATTGTGCTGCTGTAGGTTACTTAAGTCACTGTCATTCACACCAAGGTCCAGGGAAAGGGTGGAGACTGAAAATAAAATACTCAGGCAGTGGATAAATTTTTACTGTAACTGTCACTGGTGGAACAGCAATTTCCTCAGTCCTTGTCCTTGCAAAGGAAAAAATTCATTCGAGAGATATAGAGCAGTTTTAAGCAGCAGCAGTTTTGTTAAGCAAAGAGAAAATAAGCTGTCATGAAAGGATGAGAATGGGTAGTCTAGAAACCAGAAACCGCCCTGAAGTGGGGGTAGGGTTGGTTTTTAAGAGTGGTGGAAATTCTCTTCTGTGTCTTGTGTTATTTGACAAGTTGATTGACAGCTTTAGCTTATATAACTTGTATCCTTGTGCACAGGTGCTTACCCATAAGCACCCAAGCAAAACCCACAGAGGGCGGGCAAAAACTGCAATGCTGGTTTATTACAAACACAGTGTAATGAGCCCTGGGTTATTACTTGGAGTCACCTTTTAGGTCTTGGTGCCCTTGTGCTGGCAGTTTTTGTCTAGCTTTCGCCTAATAAGGCTGGTAACTTAGGGATCCTTGACCACAAAAGCAAGGGTCTCTGGGTATATTCTGATCACCAGTGTCCAGGATGGGGAAGGAAGAATAACTCTGTCCAGGATATGGCTGGTACCCATGCATGTCTAACTAACAATTTATATATAATAATAAATATAATAATAAAATAATAAATAATTTTGTTTCTCTTTTCTTAAGATGTTAAATTGTTGTATTGAAAGAAAGAAGGCACGTGATGAGGGGAGAAAGACAAGTCCTTCAGATAATGTGACTAATACATATTCAGGGGATGCTGGAAAATCTGGAGATCAGCTGGGGCCAGATAATTTGAGAGAGACAGATAAGGACAAAGGAGAGGTGGGAAAATCATGGGATTCTTGGAGTGACAGCGAGGAAGAGTTTTTTGAATGCCTAAGTGATACTGAAGAACTTAAGGGAAATGGACAAGAGAGTGGCAAGAAAGGAGGACCTAAGGAGATGGCAAGTTTAAAGCCAGAAGGACGACTCCATCAGCATGGGAAACTCACACTGCTACATAATGGAGAACCTCTCTACATTCCAGTGACCCAGGTGGGACGGGGACTGGTTCTTTAAGTTGTGTTGTTGTTGTTGTTGTTATTGTTGTTTATATAACTTTATCCTAGTAGGTGATGATTACTTCGGATAAAGGCACTTCTTTAAACAGTCTGTGTCTAAAGATCTATAGATTTGAAATCTAAATAAACTATTGGAGTTTTTAGGTCTACTATTTGTGCAACTAAGAAATGTTTTGAAGTTTCAGTAGATAGTACTTCATCATGTATACAGTGACCTGTTAGTTCTTCAGGTGTTTAAAAAAAACAAAATCCAAAAATATTGGTGGGAAGAACAAAAGTAAAAACGCTTGATTTGTGTAATTAGTTCTTATCTGTTCAATATATAGTTTGAACACATTTTATACCCTTAGGGAGTGGAATAGCAATAGCTCAAGACCTAAGGAAGAGCAATGGTTTTTGGATTTTTTGGGGTTTTTTTTGCATAGGTAATAAGTGAGTATATTTTATTGTGAAAATCTCAATCTAGAAAAAGTGAAAGTCACCACCCATTAATTCCAGATCTTATCTGTATAAATAACCATTATTATTGGTTTGGATTATAGTTTTCTATACCTATTTCTATGCATTGATGTATGTATACGTATGCATATGATACACAGTTTTGTGGATTTTTAAAAATCTGTGTATTGATATGTAGCTTTTTAACCTAAAAGCTTGAAGATCTCTTCATGTCATTACATACAGGTCTACTTCATCTCTTTAATTGCTGTATAATATTCCACAGGATGGAAGAGCCATAGTTTTATTCTTCCTCTCTTAATGCATAATATGTTATTTGAAGCTTATTGCTATTATCATGCTACAGTATAAATTCTTGTTTTTCAGTATTATCTGTTTCACATATGAGTGTTTCTCCAAGGGAGAAATGGAATTTCTATATAAACAAATATATAAGATATAAAATTCCTCTTCAAAAGGGCTGTACCTACTTTATACCCCATCATTGATGAGTATAGGAATAAGGGAATACCACTATCTCCCCAACTTTGTTTTCACACTTCCTTCCTTCCATAAATATGTGTTGAGTACCTAGTATATGTTAGCCACTGTCTTGGGACTATAGGATTTTAGTAGCAAAATTATATAGTACACTTCTTGAGCTCATGTTACTTGTATTCATATTTTATTTAATTTTTTATAAAAAACTGATATTACCAGTCATAAAAGCTTTTGCCAGTATGATGGGCAGAAGTGGTATCTCAATGTTCTAGATTGTATTTCTCTGATTTTGATGAACCTTAGCGTCTTCTTAGTATGTTTCCAGCCTATAAGTTGCATTCCATTTTTCCTTTAGGTTGATGTTCTATTCTTATTGATTTATATGATTCCTTTATATTTTAAATATAAATAATCTGTTATATACATTGTATATGTTTTCTCCTAGTTATTTTAAAAACATGTCTATGTACTTACCTATTGAATTATAAATTATAACTAAAGTGCACGAACTTCAAGTGACTAGTTTGAGTTTTTTCATATTTAGATACCCATTTAACTACTCTCATATCAAGATACAGAAAATTCTCATCATCCTAGAATAGCAATGATCAATAGAACTTTCTTTGAAGATGAACATGAGTATTTTGTGCTCTCCAGTATTATAGCCATTATCTATCTATATGTACTATGTTATATAACTTCCCTATATTATTATTTTTAATGTACACGGTTTATAATTCAAGGGCCAGAGCTTTCTCCCAGACTCAAGTTTATAAATTCTCAATTGACTTGTGAGGCCAGTAGGAGTACTTCTTGTCTAATTTGGTTTCTGGAGAGACTTCATTCAAGTCCTTAGTGGTCAGCTGATCAAATGGATTTATGTTCCTCATCTTCTCCAACTCTTTCTCATAGTCCTAAATCCTGGTCTTTGGGAGAGACAAAACTTCAGCACAGCTTTTCACATCTTCTTTTCTTCAGCATCCACCTGGGCAGTGTATTAATCCTCTGATATAGGAACCTTTGGACTTCCTTGGTATCTCAGCTGGTAAAGAATCTGCCTGCAATGCAAGAGACCCTGGTTCGATTCCTGAGTCAGGAAGATCCCCTGGAGAAGGGATCGGCTACCCACTCCAGTATTCTTGGGCTTCTCTGGGAGCTCAGTGGGTAAAGAGTCCATGTGCAATGCTGGAGACCTGAGTTCTATCCCTGGGTTGGGAAGCTCCCCTGGAGGAGGGCATGGCAACTCCAGTATTCTTGCCTGGAGAATCCCCATGGACAGAGGAGTCTGGCAGGCTACAATCCGTGGGGTTGCAAAGAGCTGGACTGAGCAACTAAGCACAGCAGAACCTTTAGGGCATTAAACTTCTTCTCAAAGTCATTCACCAAGCTAGCTTTTGCCACGTTTGCCTTGTAGTAAGCCCAGTCGATGGCAGGTGGCTTCTCAGGCAGAGTAGCCAACCTGAAAGTGAGGGTCTTATTCCAGGACTTCAAGGAGTTAGCCACGGCCTTCTGGTTTTAGGGGATGATCTCCCCAAAAGCTATCTAGTCAGTGGCTTTTAGAGCAAGTTTCCATCCAGCCATCTTAAGAACCTTCACCAGCCCCAGGTGGCCCACTAATTGGAGGATAATTGTTGCACAATGTTGTGTTAGTTTCTGCCATATATCAGCATGAATCAGCCATAGGTATACATATGTCCACTCCCTTCTCAGTACTCTTCATAATTTCAATCATTTTAATTTTTGCCTTTCTGGTGGTGGTTTGGTACTATCTCATGTTTTCATTTCTCTGATGAATAATAATACTGAATACATTTTCATATATTTATTGCCCATTTGGATGTTTTCCTGGTGAAGTGCCTGTTCAAGACCTTTACCTATTTTTCAAAGTTAGTTGTCTTTTTTCTTATTGTTTTAAAAGAATTCTTCACATATTTTCAATCTGAGTCCTTAATTATATGTGTATATGTGTGTGTGTATGTGTATATATATATATATGTAACAGTTTCTCCTAGTCTGTGCATTGCTTATTCACTTTCTTAATGATGCTTTTTGTTGAATAGATATTCTTAATTTTAATAAAGTCTGATCTACCAATGCTTTTCTAATGTAGATACTGCTTTTGTGTCCCATTAAGAAATTAACTACCCTGAGGTCCTGGAGATACTCTGCTGTTTCCTTCTGGAAGGTTTATAGGTTTGCCCATCATATTTATGCTTGTGATCCATCTTAGATTGACTGTGCTTGGTGTGAGGAAGAGGTTAAGATTCTCTTTTTCTGTAAGGATGTATAGTTGTTCTCCAACACCATTATTAAAAAGACCTACCTTTTTCCATAGAGTGGCAGTGATGTTTTTGTCATAAATCATGTGACTGTATGTGTGTTGGTTTATTTCTGGACTGTTCTGTTAGTCCCTTTGTTTATCCTTGTGTCAGTAATGTACTGTTGTTATTACTGTAGCTTTATAAAAATCTTTCTGTCTTATAGTATAACTTTTCTGACTTTGTTCTTCAAGATTATCTTGGCTATTCTTTTCATTTTTATGTAAATTTGGGAAACTGTCCATTTCCACATACAAAATTATCCTGTTGAGATTTTAATTTATCAGATTTAGCATTGCATTGAATTGGAGAGAATTGACATATTAACAATATTGAGTCTCATAATCACGAAATGTCTTTCATTTTATTTAATGTTTCCTTTGCTTTCCCTTATCAGTGTTTTTTAGTTGTTATTTTTAAAAAGGTTTATTTGACTGTGTCGTCTTTGTTGTGATACGCAGATCTTCATGGCTTCATGCAGGATCTTTCATTGTGGCACATGGACTCTCTGGTTGCAGCTTGTGGGCTCTTTGGTTGTAGCATGCAGACTTCAGTGTGTGGGCTCAGTAGTTGTCAGACAGACTTAGCTGCTCTGCAGCATGTGGGATCTTAGTTTCCTGACCAGGGATCGAACCTGTGTCCCCTGCGTTGCCAGGCAGATTCTTAACCACTGGGCCCACCAGGGAAGTCCCTGTTTTTTGTTTTTAATATAGAGGTTTTTGTATATTTTTATTAGGTTTATGTCACAGTGTTTTTGATTTCTCAAATAAGGTAAATGGTGTTTTTAAATTTAATTTTTAATTTTTTCCCTGATATATAGCAATAGTTGATTGCTGTATATAGACTTTGAATCTAGCGATCTTATTACATTCACTTATTTCTAGTAGTTTGTGGATTATTTAGAGTTTTCTATATACACAATCGTGTTGTCTGTTAATATAGACAATGTGAATTATGGTTTTCTGAACTGGGCACTTTTTGATTGTCTTTCATGTCTTATTGCACTGGCTAGGACCTCAGGTACAGTGTTGAATAATGGACATCCTCTTTTTAATTTCAGAATGAAATCATGTGACAGTCTTTGAGTGTATGTGATGTATGTATCATTTATTTTATGAAGGAGATTCCTATTCCTAGTTTCTGAGAGTTTATATCATAAACACGTGTTGTATTTTATCAAATGTTTGTCCTGCATATTGAAATAATCATAAAATCATTGAGTTTTAAATGAAATAGTGTATGATAAGTAAATGATACCATGTTTAATTCAAAATAACCATTCCATTTTTAGCTATTATTTTCTGAGAACTTTTTCTTATATAAGACATAAGAGGCTAGTATTGCTTCCCAGGATGCAAGGATTTACTTAAAAGCTTTTGTGACTAGTTTTCGTATTCTGAAATGGGTTGATCACTTGTAATAATTATGCAGTGGGATATTGGGGATGTTTGTTTGATAATTTGAAACATGAATTCTGTTAACTTTATTTCCTCGTTCATATTGTTTCTTTGTGAGGTGGCTGTTAGTTATGACATTAATTTTGTTTGACAGGCCTAATCTTTTTGCTTCTTTATTTGTTTTAAAAGTAAATTATGTTTTAGATATTTCATCACTAACATTTAGTATTAGGACAGAAATATTCTAATACTGGAAACCAAGTACTTATTTTTTCTAATTTTGTTAGGGTGCATGCAGTTGACATTGAGGTCTTGTGGCACAGACTGAGGTTTTGGAATCTAGCAGAACTAGATTTATAGCCTGGCACCACCAATTATTACTAGAAATGCTAGTACAAGTTATATTCTTTTCTGAGCCTTGTTTATCTCTCAAAAAATACATTAGTTTTCATTTTCTAGAATTTTATATAAATTTTATATAATTACAGTAACTTTTTTGTATGTGGGAAGTCTTTCAGCATAATTATTTTGAGATTCATGTATGTTGTGGAGAATCTTTTGAAGCAGGAGTTCTTAAGTAGTGGATTAGAACCAAACTAATAGCGCTCAAAGTCAGCATCAGATAGATATCCTAGATCTCTTTAGTTTGCTACTTTTATGACATTGGGCAAGACACTGTCTCCACACTGTTTCACTACATGTTAAATGTCCAGTTCACTTCTCAGTGATGAGATCGTGTACATGAGAAAGCTTTGGGTATATTCAGATGTGGTACATGTAAGAATTATAGTCCTGGGCTTCCCTGGTGGTTAAGAATCCACCTTGCAATGCAAGGGACACCAGATTGGTGCCTGGCCCAGTTAGGATCCCACATGCCACGTGGCAACAAAGCCCATGTGGCCACAAGTATTGAGCCCTGGCTCTAGAGTGGCAAGCTGCAACTGCTGAGGCCACTGCAATGAGAAGCCAGGGCACTGCAACTAAGAGTAACTGCCGCTCACTGTAACTAAAGAAAGCCCATGTGCATTAATAGAGACCCAGCACAGCCAGAAAAAAATAAGTCTTAAAAAATAAAGGAAGAAGTATAGTCTTTATGCTACTTGCCACTTATATTCCTCTTTTTTTTAAATTTATTTTTTATTTAATATAAATTTATTTTAATTGGAGGCTAATTACTTTACAATATTGTATTGGTTTTACCATCCATCAACATGAATCCGCCACGGGTATACACGTGTTCCCCATCCTGAACCCCCCTCCCACCTCCCTCCCCATACCATCCCTCTGGGTCATCCCAGTCAGTGCGCCAGGGCCAGGGTGGGATGATTTGGGAGAATGGCATTGAAACATGTATAATATCATATGTATTCCTCTTGATCATGTTTTTCACTTACATTTTATCTGAGTTCCCAGGTGGGAGGGGTAGTCAGTACCTCTTTCAGTCTCTTCCTTTCCTTTGGGAGGGGGCAAAATGACAATGAAAATCTTTTCATGGAAATAATGAGGGAGTCTGCTCTTAAGTATATTGTTTCATTGGAGATTCATGTAACTTTTGAATTTGAGGAATTTTGATATCATAGGGAAAGTAGAGTAAAAAGCTTATGATACAACCTAAGTATTTTGTCTATAATTGCAAACGTTTATTGAGTTTGTGCTCGAATTTGTTCTTTACAGCAGTGGATCACATAAAACTGGGGTAATTGCTCAAGGTAACAGATCTGGGATTCAAATACAGGCATGTTGCTTCTAGAGCCCAAGCTCTTAACCACTCTGTCATGCTGCCTTACCAGTTATTACTCACCCCCAAGTATCAGTGACCTTAAAAGTGATGTATGTTTATTGTAGAGACAAAACAAAAACTCACAATTCCATAATCCAGAGGTAATCACTGTTAAAGTACTTCCTTGCCCTTTTTTCCTGTATCTACCCATTTCCCTGTTATAGTGTACATTCAGATTCTTTGAATTTTCATGCTGTTATAAATGATGCTACAGTGATATTTTTAGAAGTGGAATTATTGGGTCAGAGGGCATGATCATAAATGCTTGCCATGTATTGGTGGCCAGATTGTTGTCCGGGAAGATTTATATTCTCTCCCAACAGTGTTTGAAAGTGCCCCTGAAGGGTTGTTTCAAAAATGAGGATGGGGAACACATGTATACCTGTGGCAGATTCATTTCGATATTTGGCAAAACTAATAAAATTTTGTAAAGTTTAAAAATAAAAAAAAAAAGAGGATGATAACAAGGGAAAAAGTTACTTTCACAAGAAAAAAAGTTACTGTCTTCTGTTTGTTGCTGTGTTTTGAATGCTGTACCTTTACATTTCTTCTACTTTATTTCTGAAAGATATCTGTGAAAATTACTTATCTCTGTGGCAGAGGTTCTCAACTGGGAACTATGTTTGGGCTCCCAGGGGTATTTGGCAAGGTCTGGAAGCACTTCTGATTGTCATGAGGTGGAAAGGTAACACAGGCGGTAGAGGTACTACTGCAATAGGCAGGAGCAGAGATACGCTGCTAAACATCCTACAATGCGTAGAAGAGGCTCCACAACAGAGAATTATCTAATCTAAAATGTCAGTAGTATGAGACTGAGAAAAAAACTTGCTTTATAGTAAGCTCCTGAAATCTAGAAGGAATCTATTTATTGACAAGACACTTACTTCTGCTGGGTCTTATCCTATTATCTAAGAATGAAAGAGTTCATGGTTTTCTGGTTTTAACAACAAAGCAGGCAAAATTTGTTTAGTTAGTCTCTGACTTGTTAAGTTCTTCATATTTCAAATATAAAATTGAATGGAATCTGTTCTTAGAAAACTTTCCTCAACCCCTCTGAGCAGTTTTGAAATGTTTCTATCACTTTCTTAATGATTCTACAGTTGTTTCTTCCTTTAGAGTTGCCTTAGCTGCTGTTATATTTGGGGTTGCCATTAAAATATAGAGTGTCTCTGATTCCCAAAATAAAAAACAACCAACTTCTTGTGGGAACTGATAATTTCAATGTATTTGGAACCTAAACTCAATGCAACTCTTCCAACATAAAACATAGTTATTTAGGGGCTTTTACTTGGCATTCAGTTCATTTACCTTTATTTTCATACATGTATCAATTTTCTTCTTTCACTAGTTATAATAAAAGTCTAGTTGCAAGTAATAATGACATTCATAAAAATATTTAAGACTTTATTTCTTTATCATTGTTGGTATTCAGTCACTCAGTCATGTTCAACTCTTTGCAGTCCCATAAACTGCAGCATGCCAGGCTTCCCTGTCCTTCACTATCTCCTGGAGTTTGCTCAAACTCATGTCTATTGAGTCTATGATGCCATCCAACCATCTCATCCTCTATCACCTCCTTCTCCTCCTGCCCTCAGTCTTGCCCAGCATCAGGGTCTTTTCCATTGAGTCAGCTCTTCACATCAGGTGACCAAATTATTGGAGCTTCAGCATTAGTCCTTCCAAAGAATATTCAGGGTTGATTTCCTTTAAGATATCATTAGTAGGGAGGAAAATGTTCAGTGCATCCAGTTCCTCTCAAGAGGAAACATGATGATCTTATCTTTTGGGGAGGGGAGCACTGAAATTCATGTTTATTCTTATTAACTCATTACTTTTTTGTAGGTTCCAAAAAACTTGAGAATTTCTTTGAATTCTTTTAAATACATATCTTGTGACTGCTAGAGCTGAAACAGTTGTTGTCTTTGTTCTATTTTTATAGTTCTGCTTTCTCTAAAAAAAAAGCTATTCATGAGCTTTGTCCTTTTGTGCTCTGCAGGAACCAGCACCTATGACAGAAGATCTGCTCGAAGAGCAGTCGGAGGTTCTAGCTAAATTGGGTACATCGGCAGAAGGGGCTCACCTCCGAGCGCGCATGCAAAGTGCATGTCTGCTCTCAGATATGGAGTCTTTTAAGGTGGGTCACACTGTCAGAGCTCGGGAGTCTGTTTTGAGCTATTCTGGGATGAAGCTGTGAAAGTCACTCTGTAAAGTGGTGTGAAGGCCTGAATGTCTTTTTTTCGTTAAATGTTTTGATTTCATTAGTAGTTACAACACCCTGCCTCCATCCCCTAAAGGTCACAGTCAAGCTTGCTTCTTGAATTTAAAAAAGAAAAGAACAATCTTTGAATAATAGTTGAAAGTTGAGAATTGAATCGTTTCTTTATGTGTATTGGGCTGTCTTCTTCCGTTGTGTCAGTCGATTTAATACAAGGCTTTTAGGAACCCCTTCAGATTTAACATAGGCTGGTTCGTTCAACAAACCTTTGATTGCCTACTTTGTGACTGGCACTGTGATTAGGTAATTAAGTATAATGGTTATCCTCAATTATAGTCTGTTGAGGTTGTGGGAGGGGATATGTAAATAATTATTAAGTGATGAGTTCTCTTAGGAAATCAAGGTCAAAAGGTGACTGACTCTACTGAGTGGGAATCATGGAAAGTTTCTCAGAAGAGTCACCTTTTAGGGTACGTAGGCATTTGCTACATGGAGAAGAATATTTTAGGCTTTAGATACAGGCCTGTATCTAGGACACAGAGGATTCAGAGAGTGGTGACACTTAAACCCAGGGATAAAAAGAGTCTTGTTGAATTACTTACTCTTGAAAGCAGAGGTACACCCACATACATTAAAAAGAAAACAGTGGGTAGTTCAGTGGGCCATAGGGTTTCCCTTTCCTGCTATTGATTTTCTGAGCTGTCTTTCATGCTCAGACTTCCTCCTTAACCTACTGGTACCTGCGATGGCCTCCATCTCTTCATTCCGTAGCCTCTCTTAGTGCTGCTTTTGTGCTATGTAGGCCAGCCTGAGTTTGGTATTTGAATGTAAACACTCCATGAAAACCTATGCCACTTGGATCTTGCCTGCTAACAAAGTTAAGTGACAGTAAAAGGGAGCTTTTTTATTCCCTGTTTTTTTTATTCCATTTTTTTGTTTACCCCATCATTCCTAAGAGAAGAAATCTTTAGTAAACCTCTTGAGCATTGCAAGTTTTCCTTAGAGATTAGAAAGATACAGAAAATCTCTGCATTTTGCTGAGAGACAAGAAAGAGATGTGTTGTTTTCAAACAGATAGTTGGTACAGTGGATAAAGAGAAGCCAGTTGACTGTCAGGGCCTGTGTTAAGTCAAAAAAGTAGAGAAGGGAATTGGCTTAGGGTTGTGCACAGTAGGAAGAACTGGCTCCATCGCAGCTGTTTTTTAACCCAACCGTTACCTGCCTTCATGATCATCTGTCCCTATCCTACTAAAGTGTCCTGTAGAAGCATGTGCAAGAGGAATTCCCAATTGGAACTGTAAATGCTTTTTCCCATAGAAACATATCTGCCTTGCATGGTAAGGTGCTGTATAATTCCTTTAACACTGTACTTCAATAAAACTGTGGTTCATTAGACTCTTTTGGACTAACCTGGGTAATGTACAAGTCTTTTACAGTGTTTTAACCAGAAAATAGATTGTATGTCAAATAACCAACTTAAATATCTGCCTGCCCCTATGTGGGAGTCAGATAACATATTTAAGGAAATACGTAGTCACTCTAAAATAGGTATGGTTCCCTTTCCCTTTTTGTATAGGGATGTACTGGGGCCATGGGACTTTCCCAGAGCTGTGGATAAATGCTGATATGTACCTGAGGTGCTTAACACGGCACAATTCCAGAAGGACAGGGCCTATTCTAGAGCATGCCCTTGGAGTAGATACCTGTAAGAGTAGAAAGAAGATAAGCCGTAGCTGAAGTGAATGTTGAACCTCTCTTGCTGACGCTGTGTACTGTCTGGTATAAGGACAGCCAGACAGAAGAATTCTAGTGTGAAATCTCTTCCTTTAATATATTCTGTAGTATAAGAGTTCAGTATTGATTTCTTTTTTAGGTTCACTCTCTTCACTCAAGGCCTGTCTCTCTATTTTCCTGAGATGCATTCATGTGGGTGTGGTGTTGCCTGGTTAATATCCAGTCTTATATATGAATTGTGAATCATGCAGTAATCTTGACCCATTACATTTCACAGCCATTTTTTGTTGCCATGATGCCATAGCTCTTAGAAGCTGATGTGGTTGACTGTCAGTTAGGAACCCTCCTCTGATTCCTCATCCCTGTGAGGGCTTCCTAAATTGGTGGGCATGAGTATACTGATAGCCAGTAAGCTCAATAAGGAGAAACTGGCATTTTTATTCTTCAAATTTAAGACTAACCATTCCTATCATGTTGGTTTTCATTTTTGTCTGAGGTTAATTTAAAAAAAAAGAAATTTAAAAAGAAAGAAAATGACTTTCTGCTTAGCACTTTTTAGTAATGCCTACGTAGCTATTTCAGGCAATTAAATATACTGTTCATAGCAGGATGAATATGTTGTGGTAGAGAATTATAACCAGAAAGGAATGTATTTAATGTGTGTACCCTTTGAGTACTAAAGGAATGACATATATGCCCGTCCTTGCTGATGCTGCTGCTAAGTCGCTTCAGTCATGTCCGACTCTGTGCGACCCCATAGACAGCAGCCCACCATCTGCCCATGATAATCCCGCCGTCCCTGGGATTCTCCAGGCAAGAACACTGGAGTGGGTTGCCATTTCCTCCTCTAATGCATGAAAGTGAAAAGTGAAAGTGAAGTCACTCAGTCGTGTCCGACTCTTAGCGACCCCATGGACTTCAGCCTACCAGGCTCCTCCATCCGTGGGATTTTCCAGGCAAGAGTACTGGAGTGGGTTGCCATTGCCTTCTCCATGCCTGCCCTTAGTACTCTATTAATACATTACTGGGCTTCCCTTGAGGCTCAGTGGTAAAGAATCTGCCTGCAATGCAGGAGACATGGGTTCGATCCCTGGATGAGGAAGATCCCCTGGAGAAGGAAATGGTAACCCACTCCAGTATTCTTGCTTGGGAAATCCCATGGATAGAGGAGCCTAATGGGCTGCACAGTCCATGGGGTCACAAAGAGTCAAACACGACTAAACAACAATGACGACAACGGTACATTACTGGACACTTGTAAAAAGACCTCCATGTCTTATTACTCACACTGTGAAACCTCTCTTATTCAGGCTTGGATGTAGAATTACGTAAAAAATTTTTGGCATGCATCATTGTTAATTCTATAGAGTTATCCACTAAATAAAGCTTTAATTAGTTTGGTTTCAGAAGCCTGAAAAACAGTAACTTGAATTCCAATTCCTTAATAGCACAAAAGCAGTTTATGTGATGGTAATTTGTTATATAAGGCACAAGAATTTGATGGCTGAATAGAACATTTTCGAGGTTAGCTGATGTTTATTGCAGTACCAGTATTGACTTACTGAGGGGAAAAAGCAAAAGTTTTCCATCATTGTGTTATTATTCTGATCATGTTGTGTATTATTTAATTTTCTTGACTTGAGCTTATTGATGCTTTTCTAAGTATTGAGTAGTTATTACACTATAATTTTAAACTAACTTATATAACTTACAGTCTGAGATTTATTTTCACTTTACATCAGATTTTTATTTCCAGATTCATCAAATGAAAATGTTTTCTTTTTCTATAAAATGGAGGCAGGAAAAACAAAGTACTTTGGTGCTTTAATATCTGATGTGATTTAATGGTGACATCCAAACTCAAGTCACGTACTAGATTTTGTGAAGATTAGTCTTTTTATGAAAATGAAAGAACGGTTTTGAAAACATGTTTATCAGTAACTGTTGATTTTTGATTCTGCTGAATTTTTTGTCTACTTTAGGCAGCTAATCCAGGTTGTTTTCTGGAAGATTTTGTGAGGTGGTACTCACCTCGGGATTATATTGAAGAGGAAGTGGTTGATGAAAAGGGCAACATGGTTCTGAAAGGAGAACTGAGTGCCCGAATGAAGATTCCAAGCAATATGTGGGTAGAGGCCTGGGAAACAGCTAAGCCAATTCCTGCTCGAAGGCAGAGGAGACTCTTTGATGACACACGGGAAGCAGAAAAGGTAACTGAGGTTTGGGTATCTAATGTGACTGCTAATTATTATTCTAATATTTAAAAAACTATGACAAGATACGAGAACTTTGAACATACTTGAGAAACAAAGGTTTGAAATGTTATGAGCCTTTTATATATCTAATATTCACATTTAAGGGTTTAGAACTGGTTACAAATAGACCGAAGAATAAGACCTGCATATTTTACGTAAAATGCTCATTCTTGGACCATCAGCATATGTCAAAGCCTTAAAAATGATCATGTCCTCTGACCTAGCAATTCTACTACCAAAAAAAATGTATTAAGGAAGTAATGAGAGAAATATATAAAGATCAATGTGCAACAGTGATGTTCGAGAAGTTTTTTAGTGAAAAAATAGATACAACCAAAGTTTCAAAAAATAGAGCGTTGTTTAATAAATTATGGTATAATCATTTAGGATTATTATTATTCAAGAGCCACATGAATCCAAAAACCCCACAAAGAAATGAAACTACTGCTAATTTAACTTAGGATAGAAGTAGAAGAAAAAAAAAACCATATCAAAAATAAAGACTAAATTACATAGTACCCACAGAAGAATAGGTTCATATTTATATTTAATAAAAGGCATTGAGGAAGAGCATTAAAATAACCAAGAGAAAGAAAATGAGATAAAGGAGTAAAAGGGATTAGAGAGAAAGTAGTAAAACTGAAAGATAGGAAAAGTAGAAATAACACTCATTTTATCAGAGTCCTTGAAGCAGAAAAATCAAAACACTGGAACAGAACTAAACACTTAAAATTGTAATCTAAGAAAACTTTCTGAAAATGAAATAAAATCTGAATTTACATATTCAAAATGCTCATTGGGTACAGGGGAAAATTGATTAGGTGTAGTGAACTCCAAATTTTACAGTAGTACTGTAGTACTACTGGACCTTAAATATTAAAAAAAAAAAAAAAAAAATTCTCAGACCTTGCAGGCAAAACATGAAAATAATTTACAAGGGCAAGAGAATTAGACAGTTGTCAGATTTTTCAGTAGCACAGCAGTGTGGGGCAGAGTTTTCAAGAAATAAAAGCAAAAAATACAAATTAAATATTTTACATTCCACCAAGATGTCCAAGTAATCAAGGCTATAAAAAAATGTTTTCTCCATGGTTTCACACATATAACTGTATACATAGGCCCTTCCTGAGAAATCCTCTATAGCTGACCTGTCCAGTAGAACTTTCTGCAGTGTTTAGAATAGTCATAGCTTCGCTGTGCAAATTGTAGCCCCTGGCTACACATGGCTGTGATGAGCTCTTGAAATGTGAGTAGTAGCATAGGAACTGAATTTTTAAATGGCTCTCTGTAGCAGGTGGCTGCCTTATTGAACAGCATAGTAGAGAAGAATAAATTTAACCAAGAGGATGACTAGGGAAACTGGCAAAGGGCTAACGGTGAGCATTTCATTTCTTTAATTTTAGAGCTAAAACTAAAACTAGATGGGGTCATGGGTAGAAGAAGAATATGTAAAAATTGTATATTAGGGCAAAATAGAATGCATCTAAAAAAGTTGGGATGGAAAAAGAGGAAGAGGAAAGTAGAATGCAGTCATTGACTGTTACATAGATAAGAGGTGTAATCAAAGGATACTATTTAGAATTATCAGACCATAATTTTATAAAGGAAAGATATAAAGATACAAAGTTCATAAAATAAAGATATAAAGGAATTAAGGGCAGTAGAAAAAGGTAATATCACAAGAATGAAAATATGAACCTTCCTAAGTACAATGGAAAAATTATTCACAAGCAAAGAACACACACCAAATAGAGTAATACACATTATAAAGATCATACTGCATACAGAGTAATTGCAAAGTAAGATAGTCTTATAAAACCCATGTCTGTGCTGTAAACAAGGTATTCTGTGACTCAAAAAGACTACAAAATAAACAGTGGACAGAGATTTACCAGAAAACATTAAGAACGCAGGGGTTATCATCCAGATGCCAAATAAAACAGAATCAAAGCAGAAAAGCATTACAAGAGATACATAAGGATGCTTTACAGTCTAAAAGTGATATTTCACAATGAGAGTATACAGTTGTCAATGTTTATGCACTGGCTAATGTGATCATTTGTATAAAACAGAAATCATGGGAGATGCGAGGAGAAATAGATCAAAACACACTAGTAGCGGAGTACTTTAACACACTCCCAGTGTACAAGACAGTCAAGTAGACAAAACTAAACAAGATCATCAATAAGGTTGATCTTTTAGATACATTGCAAATACTATATCTTGATAATAAAAACGGTCCTTCCTTTTCAAATGCACATGGAACATTCACCAAAACAGTATGTTAGGGTGCAAAGAAAACATCAGTGGGTTTCATGATGGAAATAACACCAGTACTCTGATTGCTGCATTAAAATTAAGGATAATGGGTTAGATTAAAAGTATTTGATCAATGTTAATTACATTCTTAATTTTAGGAAATACAGGTATTTGGAGATAGAGGGATATCCTGTATGGAACTTGATCTCAAATTATTTAGAAAAACAATGTTTATATGTATATATTGTATGGACCTACAGAGGAGGAGAGTTGCATGTGATAAAAAAAAAAGAGAGAGATGAGGTAAAAGGAGATGAGTGCAGACAAAGGATGTACAAATATTTTCTATTCTTGGAAATTTGTTTTTCTGTAAGTTAAGGAAAACAACATTTGTAATAGTGTTAACAAAAATGTTCAATAGTGGGAACTCTTATTACTCTATATAAGAATGAAAATCTGTTTAAATACTTAGTAAAACAATTTGGAATATGATTTCAGTATTTGAAAAATAATAATTTGGCATTGTTTGTTTTTAGATAGATACCCTGAAGAAATTCCTCTACATGTATGCCACAAACTTATGAAATAATATGAGAGAAATATTATTTTAATAGCAAAAAAATGGAGGGGTGCATTTTAATATATCAAGTTATATATACCATGTATTAATATCTATGCATCTCAGAAACAATGCTGAATGAAAAACAGGTCACTGAGGGGCATAACTAGAAACAATCTGTTTATACGAAGATTAAAACCAGGCAAAACTAAACAGCACATTGTTTAGGTCTATGTACATATGTGAGATAGCTATGAAGAAAAAGGAATGACTAGTAGTTACTTGAGTGGTGGAGTGCATGAGCGAGGGAGTCTTGATCAAGGCGAGCACGAGGAGCACTTGGAAAGTCCCAGTATCTTCTGTTTCTTAAGCTGATGGGTATGTAAACAAGTGTTTGTGTTTTCTGTATACAAAATACTCTGCTATGTGTAAAAAACATTTTTTAATTTTAAAAATATTTCAAAACATGAAGCCCTTCTAGGCAAATAAATTTTTTTTAATATTATTTATTTATTTATGTCTGTGCTCAGTCTGCCTTGCTTCATTGTGCGTTCTCTAGTTGCGGAGTGTGAGGGCTACTCTCCAGGTGCGTGAGGGCTTCTCTTGTCGCGGAGCACAGGCTCTAGGCATGCAGGCTTCAGTAGTTGTGGAGCATGGGCTTAGTTGCTCTGCGTCATGTGAGATCTTCCTGGACCAGAGATAGAACCTGTGTGCCCTCCAATGGCAGACAGATTCCTAACCACTGAACCATCAGGGAAGTCCCAAGACAAATAATTCTAAATCATAAGTCATTAAATGACCAGAGCAAGTTTTGAAATTGTGTGTATTATGAGCTTTTGTTAAGAAATCGCATACACATGTGTATCTTTGTGTTTAAGTAGGCATAGAAATAAGCCTGAGAAGATAAACACAAAACTGTGTTGTTCCTTAGGATGTAGGATTTCTAGAGAACTTCTGCATTATACTTCTTTGATTGTTTACTTTGAGATCTGTGAGCATTTTTCAGTCACAATGATACTATACTTCTTTTGTCTTTACTGCTGTTGAATAAAGAGCTTAAAGGTAGGGACCATGTGCTACACATGCCTTCCTGTGCGTCTTTTTAATCAGAAAAATAATAAATCTTCATTTTGGAGAAAACAATAAAACAAAACAAAATATTTAGAGGAACATTGCTAGCAATGTTTAGAAATCCTAAGTGAGGAAAGCAGGTTACAAAACAGTATTTTACATAATATTAGTTTACTTAGGTGGCACTAGTGGTAAAAAAAAAAACAAAAACCCTGCTGATGCAGGAGACATAAGAGACATGGGTTCTATCCCTGTGGGAAGATCCCCTGGAGGAGGGCATGGAAACCCTCTCCAGTATTCTTGCCTGGAGAATCCCATGGACAGAGGAGCCTGCTGGGCTACAGTCCACAGGGTCACACAGAGTCAGCCATGACTGAAGCGACTTAATACACATGCAAATATATGATGTATATTCAAAATCTTGAAAAATCCTGCAGTGAAAATGCTCCACCATTAACAGTTGTTATCTCAAGGTGGTATAATTTGCGGTTGGTTTTAGTGTTCTCTGTATCAAGAAAAAAACATTATGAGAGTATTCACCATTATTAAGGACTGAAGTTCTTAGCTCTTTCCAGTAACATTATTCTTACCTTTGGGAGTAGCAGCTACTTACCTGAAGGAGTAGGATAGGTACAAAGAGAAGAGAGCTCTTCTCTACTCTTGTTACAGGTATGAATTCAGGGGAGAGAGATCTTCTGTAAATGGCTGCTGTCTTCTTTGGCAGCTGTCTTGGTCATTTATCTAACTTTGTGTCTCCTTCAGGTACTGCACTATCTGGCAGTCCAGAAGCCGGCAGACCTTGCTCGGCACCTGTTACCCTGTGTAATCCATGCAGCTGTACTCAAGGTAAAGGAAGAAGGTAAATGTCTTATTTGATTAATCATTAGTTCATTTCCAAAATGAAGGTAGACTTTGCCTAACTTTCCAGTGGTGGCTTTGATCTTTTTAAAAACAGAAAGTCTAGAAAACATTTCTTCAGTGAAGAAGATTATAAAGCAGATAATATCCCATTCCAGTAAAGTTTTGCACTTCCCCAATCCGGAAGACAAGAAATTGGAAGTAAGTCTGATCTTGTCAAATGTTCTTCCCAGTTGGCAGTAATTTTTTAAAAAATACATTTTTAAAATGCTTTGCTTTCTTTTGCCTTTTTCCAATGTATGCTTCTCCTCTTTTGCACTGTTAGGAAATCATCCATCAAATTACTAATGTAGAAGCTATAATTGCCAGAGCCCGCTCACTGAAAGCCAAGTTTGGAACTGAGAAATGTGAACAAGAAGAGGAAAAGGAAGATCTTGAAAGGTAATTGCTATCTGACTAACTCATCTTTGTCTCCCGTAGGAAAAGCCACCATTTTCTTTAGAAAATTTTCAGTGTTGAGGTTCCTTTGTAGTGCTCCCATATTATTTGTAACAAGCGTTGGTTAGAGACAGAAATGTTTGTTTATTATAGGATTGACCTCTCTTGTATTTGTGAGTACTTGTCACTTGTTTCCATTCCTCCCACTTTAAGAATGAAGTCTTCCAAGTCTTCTAGGAATGTCCTTGTTTGCTCTTGGAGCAGTTGCCTCTGGAGGAACTGGCTGTTCATATTCACTCTTGTTACTGGAAACTTTGCTTCCCACTCTCACTGTTGTTAACTATAGGCAGACGTGTTCTGAAACTGTTTCTGCTCAACATTCTACTTACCAGTTCTAAACAAGAATTGTGATAGCAAATGTGCATATCCTCTGTCCCTTGTGAATATGTTTTGAAAGAGTGACCAGATGGCCTTTCCAGGATGAGGCAAATGATGGAGTCAGTCTTTTCCTCCTTCTGAGATTTGGACCGTTTCAAAGGGGGGCTGTCAGCACACAGCCTCTGTCCATTTTTGCCTGAGATACTTGAAAGGATGATGTTGTTTTAATAGATGAGAAAGTGTTTCCAGATTAGCTACTTCAGTGGGTTGAATTTGTTATAACTAAAATTTTCATCAGCCTTTCCAAGAGAAATAACGTTATTGATGTTAAATAATTAATATTATATGACAAGGCATTTGCTACAGCTTTTAACAAGTTCTTGTTTGAATATTATGTCTTTTGTTGGGTGAAATTTTCTCCCAGCCTTCTTTGCTCTTGAATATTCCTTCCTTTTAAATGAGGAGAATATACTCTAATCAAAGGAAGTTTCTAAAATAGTAGTTCGAGTTAGCGAGCAGGTGGTGCGAGCTTGGTGGCTCTGTGTCTTCGACTCTCTTAGTTCCACCATACGTTGTCTGTGGTATACTTGGAAGATGAATGCTTCCAGTACATAATGGCACAGTTTACAATTGAGACTGTGCCCAGCAAAACATATTTTAAGTGCATGCACACACACACACACACACACACACACACACACCTCTTAAAAGAACAAAAATGAAAAACAAGGATCATTGCTTTGCTGTCTAAATTAAATGTGGTTTTTGTTGTTAAAAACATTAAGAAAATCTTCCTTAGTATAACATTGTCTAAGCTTCTAGTCTGAAAGAAATAGACTGTTTCATCTCACACTTTGACAGAGATGGGCTTTTTGAAAAAATTTATAAAAAGAGTTGAAAGGCATGAAGCTTGTCATTTGAGCTGATTTTAATTCCAAATGTTGATCTGTCCTGTTAAATTTTCACTCCAGCCTTGATGTAGGGCTCACCAGTATGATTTTGAGTTTGTCCCCAAAATGAGTCAGGGAGGACTGACCCAGTGTGAACTGAGCAGCTCCTTTCCCATCCTTTCCTTCCCTCTTTCTCCCAGGTTTGTGAGTTGCCTTCTGGAGCAACCCGAGGTGTTAGTCGTTGGTGCAGGCCGAGGACACGCTGGCAGGATCATTCACAAGCTGTTTGTGAATGCTCAGAGGGTATGTGAGATTCCTTCTTGACTGTGTCATGCTCTCTCCAGGCCTCTGCTCAGTAAGGTACTGTTTTGATTCCCACACATGAAGCTGCTAAAGGCACTGGGTTCAAACATTGAAGAAATAATGACTCTAACAGTGACTTCTTAGTCTTTGAAATCCATCTGCTCTTTTACACATTTAAATAAAATGATAAGTTTATTTCTGAAATTTGTACCTAAGTTTCAGAAGTTAGAATGGTCTGAAATTCCTTGTTAAAGAATCCGATAGAGACTTGGGTAGCAATGACCAGTGCAGTGGTGTGGAAAAAATGTTTACTGCTGTCAAATTAGAATAGAGTTTAGTTTTACTGGTTTTAAACTCCATGTACTGCAAGTGGATTCACAACTTGGCTTGTGAAATTGCAAATCTTTACTATTTTTATAACAGTGAAAAGATATAACTTCAAAGTTTTCCTCAGAAAGAAGAGCAAGATTCAGATTTTTAGGACAGTGGAAACAGTCTTCAGCATAGAAAAAAAAGCCCAATTTGAAAACTTTTCTGTCATTACCTTTATTGATGAAAGGAAATGTTTAAAAATTATATGGTACCTTCTGACATTCTAAACCACTAAGATTTGAATTTTTTATGAGGTTGGTATTAGTTATACTCTATGTTGACTCTTTGTGTACAAATGTTTACTGGTTGTTTACTGGTTAAGAGGTGCTGGCTTTTTGCACGTGAGTCTCACATTAGGACTTCTTAAAGACTCTGATAAAAGTATTTTGAAGCATAGTAAATATAGGGTGCCCCTTCTGCAGTATTGTCATGACACTTAGGATGGCCCAGTTTTGGAAGTGTAATTTTTCACAGTCAAATAGGGAAAAGGATTTTCATGGGTTTATCCGTGAAAAAGAAACTTCATAACCTCCTTTGAGTCAGTCTGGAATGTATCTAGTTACTATATTCAAAATCATAACCAGATATGTTCATCTGAATTTTTAGCAAGAACTGAAACCTGAGATTATTTATGGGATGGCAAACTAAATTTAAGGATTTCAAGTTAAAAACCAAGTATTTCCTTATAAAGTTCTAGAAAACAATAGATACTTACTTCGATTTATTATGTTTCTGACTCTGGCATGAAACAAGAATCAGGTTTGTTTTCACATCCTGTAATATCTTTGCCAGTTTACTAGCCAAAGCCTCACAAATATATTTCCTTATTAACACCAATATGAATTTTCCTCATACTGCAGAAATTCTTTTCTTAATGTTTAAAACTTGTTTGTTAAGATTTAAAAATCTAAAGTATTTAGATTTTTAATGCTAAGAGTAGAACACTCTCATTGTTCTAAATAGTTAAGCAAAATTATTTTCCCCAATATGGAGATAATCTTTTCCCCCAAGATTGTAAGCAAACTCTTACTGTTGTAAAAATTTGGATAGTACAGAGAATTATAAAGAAAAATTAATGACCCTAAAAAAATTAATCACATTAATCTCACTACCCACTGATGATCACTGTCAACATTTAACATCTAGTATATTCAAATATATGTAAATTTTACAATATAGGATTATATTATTTGTTCTTATTTTCCATCTAATGTGATTATTTTTCTCATGGGTAAATATAGGACTATATCATCTTTTCACTGGGCTCATTGTATAGCTAATCTCCTTTAATGGATACTGAAATTGTACATTTATCCCACGTTATGTAATTTTCAAATATTTCAAGCTTTCAGACCTTGTAGTGAATGTTTTTTACAGATTCAACAGACTGTAATCCATATAACAAGCACCTGGTTGGTCTATTTTTAAACTCAGCTCTTAAATATTGGGTAATTAATGGAAACAATTCAGGTTTACTCATGTAATTTTTCATAATTAACTAATACTTTATATCAATTCTATTAAATCAAGATTTTAACATTTTTAAAGTTAGAAAATTTTACTGAAAATTTTTTATACCATAATTTTACATATTTCAAACTTTTCCTTAATATTAAATTTTAATAAACTTTCATCATGATTACATTTATCATTGTTATATCCATATTTAAATAGAATTCTGCAAACAAATCACTGATTGGATTTTGCTTTGGTTGTGCTAAATTAAGTCAGACATCTAATCTTAAATTCATTGGGTTATCTATTTTCAAGCCATGAGTACTTTGTTTTAGTATTTTTAATCTTGTGAAAGAGCTAGGTTTTTGCTGAACATTTCCTCATTAAGTGACATTCTTATGTTGCCTGTTGAGCCATCAGATGCATGAGTGGTGGGATTTGTCTGCTCAGCTGGATGGCTAGGTGTGTTGTATGTGGTGTGTTTTTTGTCTTGATATTCTTTTTGATAGGACCATGTTCCTTAACGTAGTGCATGCTGTCTCTGAAATAATCTTGAAATCTCTTGTCTAGCTCTTTTTAAACCCATCTTGCTTGTTTCCCTTTCATCACTGTTTCTTTTCTCACCCTTCCTCAAGCTGACTGAGTCTTCTGATGAGGTAACAAAATAGCCTTTGTCCCTTGTAGTTTCTTGTTTCTTGTTCCTTCCCATTTCTCTAACTTCATAAGGTCATTAAGACTAACCAACCTCCTCTTCAACAGTCTGGGTTTGGCATACCTTTCTTTCTTACATTTCATATTTCCATTGCCAAAACAACTTTTTTCCTGAAATTAATGGTATCGTGAAAGAAATATAGTGATCAGAGTTAAAATAAAAGCTCTTGTTGAATATATGTTTTATGCAATTTTAATGAAAAAATAGATGCCTTTAATGTTGAGAACTTCTCTTTTGTGGCCACTGCTACATTTCATGGATCTCTCTCACTTCTGCATCACATTAATCATCTGGCAAACAAACCAGTGTTCCCAGTTTTAATTTGACAAGTGAAAAGAATGGAAAGAATCGATAAATATCATCTTTCCAGACTCTGGAGAGCAGCAGTTCCTTACTGGACTGAGGACAGCAGACTTGGACTTCGGTCGTTGCTAGAAGATTTGTATAGAAACCAGAACAGCTCCATTTCCCCTCTTCATCAGATGTCTGAATGTGGCCCTCACTTTCCACAGCAGATTGCTTGGCTGTCATTATCCTCTGTCTCTGTCACCAATTTATTTGTAATTTCTGGCTGCTCACGTAGTGTTTCAAGCTTCTTGCATTTTCTGTGTTGTGATTTTTGAGCAATCATAACATAATCAATAGCATTACTGAGTAATGTAGAACATTTTTTCGTATTTATCATGCTTATTCATCTGTCCTTCAGAATGATCTAAGTTTAGCATTCAACTCGCTCTTGAATTTAGCATGTGATTCTCTTCAAGGCTGCAACCATGACTCCAGCGGAGGAGGAACTGAAGAGGATGGGCCCCCCAGAAGAGAAGAGGCAGAACTTGGCGGCAGACTTCCCTCCCCCCGCGGGCCGGGAACTCATTTTGCGCACAGCCGTTCCCCGCCCTGCTCCCTACTCCCGGGCTCTGCCTCAGCGCATGTACAGTGTTCTCACCAAAGAGGATTTCAGACTTGCAGGTGCCTTTTCATCAGATACCTCCTTCTTCTAGCTCTTCTTGAGTCCCTTCACTTGTGGCTTCGGAGACAGTGCTGACCCCTTCTGTGGGAAGGAAGCTGCGTCAGTCAGAAGCTGAGAGGCTGTGAAGAGGACCTGTCCTGTTCAGTGATTGAGTCATACCAGCATCTGAGAGACTTTCTGATGGGTTCCATAGGATCTTGGTGGGGGCAGAGGAATGGGCTTCAGCTCTTGAAAGATTTCTGCTCCAAAGAGATTGCCCTTGTTGGGGATGGGGAACAGGGAGGAGACAGCAGCAGTTCTCTGTACTCACTCCCTCAGGATTGCATTCATTTCTTCTCTGTGACTATCCCATAGGCTGTTGCCCTGCATTCATAGTCTCTATAACCACTTATGTTTATTAGTATCAAGTATGCAAAATGGAGTGGAGTATCTGTTAACCCAGATTTCCAGATATTTTGGTAGTAGCTTCTACTCCCAGAATCTGTGTTTTTAGAATCCTAAATGACATTCTGTTTATTCAGTCACCTGGTGGCAATCTTTATTGCACTAATTAAGTTTTGATGAGCATTTTGAATATTCTAGGAGAAAGCCTGAAATTTCACCTAGTCTGTGTTTTTCCATGTAACTGGGACTTAAATGTATTCCTTCTGATTAAAAAGAAAAGTATATATTAAATGTCACTGCAAATTAGTTTTATATATCTCTTGTAAGGTTTGTTTCTCTGACTTGTTTTGCCTTCAGTGGGCTTCTGTGGTGGCTCAGTGGTAAAGAATCCGCTTGCCAAGGCAGGACATGCGGTTTCAGTCCCTGGGTCAGGAAGGTCCCCTGGAGAAGGAAATGGCAACCTACTCAAATATTCTTGCTTGGTGGGCTGCAGTCCTTGGCGTCGCAAAAGAGTTGGACACAACTTAGCGACTGAACAATGACAACAAGCCCTGTAAGATACCACCACGAGGGTTGTTGTTCTCTTTCTTGCTGTACAGCATGCGTTCCTTTTTTTGTAGTTACTGGATGGATACTGTATTAATGAAGTAGAGATGAGCACATGCTAAAAATATAGCCTCTGTATATAGAGATTTTCATGCAGTTAGTATAATTTGGCATATGTGCTAATATAATTAATAGAAGATAACTTCAGTGAATTATTTTGCTTTTGTATTTTACTTAAAATGAAGATAATTGATGGGGGATGTGTGACACCCAGCGTAAGGATAACAGCAACATATTTCTAGTTACATGATCAAGATTTATCAAGTCTGTGTTGCTAAAATGGCCTCTGTTCAGTAATCTTAAATCTATTTTTAGGCCTAAAATTCCCACCTTAAAGTTAAAAATGATTATACTGAAGCATAGATCTTGGCTATGTAACTTAAAAGAATTAATACAACTCTGTAAGCCCTGTTACATTATTTTGTAAAAACAAATGTAAATGTGTGTACATATATGTATATATAAGCATATATGTATGTATGTATGAAGTGTGGGAGGCCCTGATTGATTACCTCTGGCCTTCACAGCACTTTACTCTGAGATACTGGTCTTTGCTGCTGGGTGAACCACATACTACAGGCCCGAGGACTGAGCGCAGTCCCAAGTATTAACGGAAAGCTTGTCTTTCAAGGACAGAGTTTGTCTGCTTTATAATGAGAAAGTTAACAACAAAGAAAACATTTTTCAAAGTGGTTGGACTTCAGAAAGGCTTTGTGAATCTAATAAAAGGGAAGGTATTGTTCTCTGGCTAATTTTCTCTTCTTTTTACCCCTCCATTGGCCATTTTGTTCTTAGTTAGTTTTATGCTGGTCTCAGATTTTCCTAAATAATTGCAGCCTTCTGAGTCTTGGCAAAGATCTCAAGAACACATTGTGCCTTTTTTAATGGCAGTTATTCCATTTTACTTTTACTGTATTTATATGTTTGTTTATTTTAAAATATTTTAAAGTACCTACTTCATATCAGGTACTGTACTAGGCAATGAAGATAAAACAGAAACCAAACATACTCCCTCCCTATCAGTGACCTTCCTGTCAGGCAGGGAAGGCTGTGGTTACATTGCCAAAAATGGAGAGTACAGTCAACTCAGTGGTATGAAATGAGGTCCAGGGTTTGTCATAGTAATTCATTGATTTGTTGTTATTGGAGACTAATACATTCAGTGATAGTGAATATAAGGGGTTATGGGAGACAGTTTTCATTCAGGCTGTAGGGATCAGGAAACTCTTCCTAGAGATGATTTCTAGATTGAGAGCAGAAGATGAATAGGAGCTGGGAAATTCCCTGGTGGTCTGGTGGTTTAGGACCCCACACTTCACTCTGGGGGCCTGGGTTTGATCCCTAATCAGAAACTAAGTTCCCACAAGTGGCCAAAAATAAAAAAGATGGTGAGTAGGAGCTAAGATAGGAAAGTATGATAAATTGCAAAGAACTACAATATTTTTACCATCCTTGTATGTTTGCCCCTAATATAATAATTGTGTCGCTGCTCCCAGGAAGTGGAGTTTATTTTTCCAGCTCTTTGTTCTGGACTTAGCCATGTCTGTCTTTGGTCATCAGAGTGTTAGCAAGCATACAGGGTTTGTTATGCAGCAAAAATTAGCTGATACGGGAGGGCATAGGAAGAGTGTTACAGGTAGAGAAAACAGAATGGGCAGAAAACTCAGAAGCAGAAAATGTATCTTTGGAGAATAGCCAGCATTTCACTTTGGCTGGGTGTGATACCCAGAGTAGAAAGAGGCAAGATATGAAGATGGTAAGGTCACTGAGGCTAGATGGAATTCTGGGTAAAACACAGTAAGAAGTTCAGGCCATTGTCTCCAGGGCATTGTTGAGTTGCTGGAGTTTGAAGAGAGGAAATGTGAGTTTTAGACCACACTAAATGGATTGGAGAGGCTAACAAAGTATTTACAGGTCCTAGGTCTGCTACTAAATTGGGAAGTAGCAATTATATCATCAGTGTTTCTTTCCCCCCCTCCTTTGTGCTTTGTAACGGTGTTTCCATTGTAACTGCTCATAGAACCAACAGGAAATATCCTCTCATGGGTCTTGCCACCTATATGTTCCTTTGTTATTATTGTTTAGTTGCCAAGTTGTGTCTGACTCTTTGGGACCCCATAGAGGGCAGCACACCAAGCATGTGATGTGATCTACTGGAAGAGGGAAATAGCAAGCCACTCCAGTGTACTTGGTGTGAGAACCCCATGAACTGTATAAAAAGGCACCACCTTAATAATCCAGATTTTTCTTCAGGATGGGATTTTTAAAACCCTCTTAAAATTTATTTTTATATTCCATTCATTAGTTTAGCACATCTTATTTTCTTGTTGTTGTTCAGTCATAAAGTCGTGTCTGACTGTGACCTCATGGACTGCAACATGCCAGTGTCCTCTGTCATTCACTATCTCCCAGAGTTTTCTCAAACTCTTGTCCATTAAGTCAGTGATGCCATCTAACCATCTCATCCTCTGCTGCCCTCTTCTCCTGCCTTCAGTCTTTCCCAGCATCAGGGTCTTTGCTAATGAGTCAGCTTTTTGCATCAGGTGGCCAAAGTATTGGCACTTCAGCAGCATCCTTCCAGTGAATATTCAGGGTTGATTTCCTTTAGGATTGACTGGTTTGATCTTGCAGTCCAAGTGACAGCACATGTTTACTGAATGCCAACTGTGTGCCAGGTACCGTTCTGGGCAAGGGATATAGCAGTGAACAAGACAGGTACAAGGCCTTCATATTTACAGTGAGGGATGAGTATAGTCAGATTATCTGAGTGAGGGGAGAATACTTTCTAGACAAGTGATAAGGGAAGGCTGTGAGGCAGTGACAGCAGAGACCTGAATGAAGTGAGGGAACTGGCCTTGTGGATGTCTGGGAGATGATCTCGGACAGGGGATAGAAAAGAAGGGGGTGTGAGGAACGTGGTATGTCAGAGGCTCTGAGAAAAGGCCAGAGTGGTTATAGAGGTTATAGTAAGTGAAGGAAGGGAGAGTAAAGGAAAGACAGTTGGACAAACGTGCAAGGACCAGATCTACACTAAACGTTAGGAGGTGATTCATTTTCTTAACTGAGAGGGAAAGTCAGTGGAGAATTCTGAATGGGGAAGGGAGGCATGGTGTCATGCTAGAGCATTTGGAAGCTTCACTCTGGCTGCTCTGTGGAGAATACACTGCGGAGGCGGAGGTAGAAGCAGCGACACTGGGAGTGTTGATGGCTTGGAGCAGAGTGGCAGCAGGGGAGGGCGTAAAAAGTGATCAGATTTGATATGTGTTTTGAAGGTGGAATGCACAGGATTTGCTGATGGAATTACTGAGGGTATGAGAAAGGATCATAGATGACTTGGAAGTTTGGGACCTGAGTGAGTGAGTGAGTGAATGAGGCTGTCATTTACTGAGATGGGTACGACTGTGAGATGGGCAAGTTTTAGGGGCTGATGTGAGTAAAGATTTTGAGTTAGGGAAATTCCCTGGCAATGCAGTGGTCAGGACTCTGCACTTCCACTGCTGGGGGCACAGATTCAATCCTTGGTTGAGGAACTAAGATCCTGGCAAGCCGAATGGACTCGCCAAAGGAGTTAAAAAAAAAAAAAACTATAAAAAAAGATTTTGAGTTAGGATATGTTAATTTTGAGATACCAATTAGTTACCTGTGGTAGCCAGCATCTAAGATGGTCCCAGGTATTCTCCACTTCTTCTGTCCAGATTCAAACCCTTCTGTAGTTCCCACCCCCAAAAAATTGTACCAAGACTGGTCTTTGCGAACAACAGAACATGGAGAAAGTTGGTATGTGACTTCCAAGATGACTTCCCTGGTGGCCCAGTGGTTAAGACATGCATTTCTACTGCAGAGGGTGTGGATTCAATTCCTGGGTGAGGAACTGAGATCCTGAGTGCCAAAAAAAAAAAAAGATTTCCAAGATTAGGTTATGAAAGACATTAATCTGAGTGCCTTTCTCTCTTGGATTACTCGTGGAAGTCTACTGCCATGTCACAAACAACCCTAGGGGGAGGCCCATTTCTGAAGAATGAGGGCTCTGCAAGTGGCCATATATGCTTGGAAGCAGGTTCTCCTCAGCTTCAGAAGACTGCAGCCTCCTGAGGGACCTTGAACCAGAATTACCCAGCTAAGCAGCTCCTGGATTGCCAACCCTCAAACACTGTGAGAGGATGTTTGTTGTTTTAAGCTTCTCAATTTGGGGGCCATAGGTTACATAAGCAACAGATATAATTGGTCCCATCACTTCATGGCAAATAGATGGGGAAACAATGGAAACAGTGGCAGGTTTTATTTACTTGGGCTCCAAAATCACGGATAGTGACTGCAACCACGAAATGAAAAGATGCTTGTTCCTTGGAAGAAAAGCTATGACAAGCCTAGATAGAGTATGAAAATGCAGAGATATCACTTTGTTGACAAAGGTTTGTATAGTCAGAGCTATGGTTTTTTCAGTTGTGAAAGTTGGACCACAAAGAAGGCTGAGCGATGAAGAATTGACACTTTCGAACTGTGGTGCTGTAGAAGACTCTTGAGAGTCCCTTGGACAGCAAGGAGATCAAACTAGTCCATCCTAAAGGAAATCAACCCTGAATATTCATTGCAAGGACTGATGCTGAAACTGAAACTTCAATACTTTGGCCACCTGGTGTGAGGAGCCGACTCATTAGCAAAGACCTTGATTCTGAGAGAGATTGAGGGCAGGAGGAGGAGTGACAGAGGATGAGATTGTTGAATGGCATCGCCGACTCAATGGACATGAGTTTGAGCAAGCTTCAGAGGATAGTGAAGGACAGGAAAGCTCGCCTGCTGCAGTCCATGGGGTCACAAAGAGTCAGACATAACTTAGCGACTGAACAACAGAACAACAGTCAAAAGTGATTAGATTGGAGTTTAAGGAGAAGGTTAGGGCTTGTGCTATAAGTTGGGAAGTATGGGCAGCTG
>NW_011494902.1:3810382-3816142 GCF_000754665.1 Bison bison bison
TATGGGCAGCTGTAGAACAGTACTGAGACCCTTCAGAAGGAGATGCTGTAGGGGCTGAGCCAGAGGTCAGAAAGAGGAGGAGCACAGCTAGAGGATACTGAGCAGGAGGATCCACTGAGGTAGAAGGAAAACTGGAAGTGTGATTTCCTAGAAGTCAAGAAAAAAAATCTTTGAAGGGAGTAGTTGATGAACTGTGTCAAATGCCATTGAGACATTGAGTAAGACGCAGACAAAGCACTGGCAGGTACCTGTGGTTGCAAAGTAACAAAGGCATCAGAGAGGGAATGCAGTTCTGGGAAAGAACAGAGGTGACTGCCGGAAGCCATGATTATGTCCCCTCCAACTGTGGGCATACTTAACACTTCTGCCCTAAGCTAGATGGGCTTTTGGTTGCTGTGCACTATTCCTTGCCAGGAACTGGAGAGCAGGGGGCAGGAGGATAGGATGAGGACTCAGGCAAGAGTATGAAGCTAGTTGAGTCTGTTACAAGCCAGCTGTGACCCACTCTGTTTGCCTGCATGCAGAGTAATGGATAGGACTGGGCATTCGGCAAGCAATGAATGAATGAGTGGATGCCTCTTGGTGGCAAAACTGTTGTGTTTGAATCTTCTCAACTCAATTTCTTTGTCACCGGGCACCATGAAACCAGAACATTGCAGAATATTAGCTCCTGAAAGCCAGAGGCCTGCTGCTGACATTGCTCCAGCCCTGAGAAGTGGGCTTGGCATCAGCCTACAAAAGTGGGCTCGCCTAACTCAAGAAATGCAAAATAAAGCTAGTTCGTATTCACATACATAACTTCTTTGCCAGCAGTGTTTCCCCTGGGAGCTTGTGATGTCTGACCCATGGTCATTGATAAATTCCCCAAGTGAAGGCTGACCTACAGCAGGGACCATTCCTAGGCTGAGCTTATCTGCTCAGGTAAGCAGCTGGACAGAAGACCCCTCCTTGGTCCCCACCCAGAGAGGACAGGACTTGGCACAGTCCCTGACTCGTTCTCTGGGGTCATGCTCCTTTTGGCCCCTCCCCAAGGCCAACCTCACTAGTTCCTGGAGGAGATCCTGATTCCGACTCAGAGGCACATGCCCTTCCCCCGACTTTCCAGCTGAGTGAGCCTCTCTAAGAAAAGTACATGTCTTCCCTAACAGGCTGAAAAAAAAGCTGAAATTTTTATTCCATGAAGAACCATGATAGAATGTTTGTTTTCTTCTTAAGTTTTGCAGATTTGTTTTCATCTTTGTTCCAGAACAGGTAAAGCGAATTACTTGTGAGGGAGATGTTTGCAGGCTGGGCTGGTTCGTGCTGGAGATGCTGTTAGTTGGGTTCAAAGCTGTTAAGTTTAGTGTCTGCAGTACATAGCAGGCTTGTGATAAAAACTATTTCCCAGAAGAGAAAAAGAATTCACCACTGTATTCATTTCCTAAGGTTGCAGTAACAGAGTATCGCAAACCGGATGATATTAAATGGCAGCAATTTATTGTCTCATGGTTCTGGAGGCTCCCAAGTCGGAAATTAGAATGTTGGCAGGACCCTGCTCTCTGAAGCCTGTTGGGGAGGAGGCTCCTTGCCTTTTTCTGGCTTCTGGTGGTCGCTGGCATACTTGGTGATCCTTAGCTCCCAGCTGCAGCACTTGAGTCTCTGCCTTTGTGGTCACAAGGCAGAATATGCCTCCTACCCCCGTGTGTCTGTGTCTCTTTTTATGGCACCAGCCACCCCACTCCAGTACAACCTCATCTGAACTAGCTACCTCTGCAGTGACCTTATTTCTGCACCAGGTCACAGAGATCCTGGAGTTAGGACATCAGCATATCTTTTTTTCAAAGGGGGCTGAGGTCACAATTTCACCCGTGAAAGCATTGCCCAAAAGCCATCCAGATGGACGAGGGCTGCTCTAGTTACTGGTGAGCCCTGGGACCTGATGACAAAGGCAGGGGCCTGGCTCCAGAATGTTGGGTTCCAAACCTCTGCCTTCTCATCAGCCACAGACACTGAGCTGCTGCTGAACCTCCCCCTCCACTTAAGTGGAGACAAAGTACCCAACAGATTGTTACAAATATTCAACAAGATGATGTCTGAAAAGCACCCAGCATGGCTGGGTACTTAGGTACTAAGTGGCCTAGCTGTGGATGCTAGTGACTGCTTAGCTGTTGGCTACAAGTGGAGACACATCCAGTGTTCATAGAGATGACAAAACAAGAAGAGGGACCCTGAAATCTCTACCCGCTCGTCAAGTGGGTGGTTTTCTTTTGATTCCCTTCCCCTTCCTTGGCTCACAGGCTCCATGGAACAAGTTACCTAAGTGTAAAGGCCAAGTAGACACTGTCGAGGCAGATGGCTGGGGTGCGCAAGTTGGGGAGAGTCGTGCCCCATTCCAGGCCTCGGGCTCATCTGCGGAGGCCCCCACCCCTGGTGCCTGTGCGGCCAGAGTGGAGAGGGAAGCAGCGGCTGGTTCATGATCCTCACAGGCCCCACTGGGGAGTTTGGAGCTGATTGAGTGAGAGCAGAGAAGCTCTGGAAATTTTTCAGTGGAGTGACAGAGGTGCAAGCCTAGACTCAGACCCATCAGAAACTGGTGATCACCACAGTGACCCCTGTGTGACGTGGTGGTGGCCTTGACCATGGTGGTGAGGCAGTGAGAGATTGAGCAAGCAACACCAGCAGGACTTGGAGAAGCCCGGGAAGGAGGCAGTGAGAGCCAGGGTGGGTCTGGATGTCTTGCTCTGATCCAAGGGCCCAGTTGCTTGGTTGGGAGAGGGGTTTGTGCCTTGTATCCAGCCTGGCACAGACACCTGCCCGCACAGCAGCCCCCAGCAAGGGCACTGCTCTGTGCGCCCCAGTGCGATCAGCACCCTGTCAGGTGACACAGGATGGGCTGCTGTCTCCTGAGGGATGCCCTGTGCTCACAGCGTCCAGGAGCCCCTGTCCCATCGCTGGCTGGTGATGGGTGGGAGCATGTGACTTTTCCTTTGCCTGAGCGAGTGGCCTTCACTGCACATGGACTCTCTTGTGTCAAACACTTGTCAGGAAGGTGACCTGGGCTGCTGCTGGGGGCCAGTCAGACCTGTCTAATCCATGGAGACATGGATCAGAACTTTTCTTAACTTCTTCAGCCATTTGATAGTTTGAGTAAATAATGACTTGTCAGTGCTATTTATTCCCATTCCTCTTTTTCAGCCCTATTTTTGGCCCAGAACACTCTTTATTTTTGTCTGTGTTACATAAGGAGGGAACAGCATTCTTAGTAACCCACTGTCACTCCTGTGTTATCTTGCCTACACGAAAAAAGGAAGTATTTTTAGAGAGTGAATTTCCCAAACGTTCTCAACTATTCTGGACTGGAGGGATAACGTCATGGTGGGAGGGCAGCGTGGGGAGAGGCCTGGCCGTCTTCTCTTTGGCTGGGGCTGACCCCTGCACCTCAGGAGCTGGCTGGACCTCCCGCCTACCTGATGCTGCCCTGGCCAAGAGGCAGGGGCTCCTCTCTGCACCGGTCTAACGTGTTCAGCTGGTTCTGGAGCCTAGGAATACCCTTAGTTGAGATTCTTCATTATGAAGGTTAGAGGGGGTACAAAACGAGTACAAGCAGTGAACCCCTCTTCTTCAGCATTCAAGTGACAGGCTGGATCCCCTTAGTGGGATGTCAAACCAGGGAAGCCAAAGTGCTCTGAATAAGTTTAAAAGGCTCCTTCCTGGCAGCCCTGGGAAGGCATATGTAGCTTAACTGGCTCTGGTGTCAGAAGGCAGCTTCCATGAAATGGGTGTGAGCTGGGCGAGCACAGTCCCAACAGGATGGGCTCGGCTGAACTGCAGAGTCTAAAAATTAAACCTGTCCAAAGAGCCTGAGAGTTTCAGGTCTTGCCATCTGATTGGAGAGCCGGACATGTTTCCTTGCTGTGTTTATGAGGTTCCGTAACAGTGTCCTGGTTGAAAACCACCCTCAAAGCTGGTGCACAGCCTCCTATGGGAAAAGCCTACTGCCCTCTAGGCACAGGGCTGCAGCTGGGAGGAGTCTGAGACGGACCTCCCAGGGTTGTCATGGGAAGCGTTCACCCAGTGAGTCCTGTGGGAGAGTCAGGATACTCAGGTACTCCCACCCTGAGGAAGTGCGCCTGGGCCCATGGGTGCAGGTGTTCTCCTAGCCCTCCCCCTACCTCTGTGCAAGAGGATGATTCTAGGTCTACCTGTGACCATCAAGTGCCGCTCAGGTTTAGTGATGGGAGGAGCTGGGCAGGGTGCAGCGTGGCTAGACTGTGAGAGCTGACGGGCCTGGCCAGATGCACAGGAACGCCAGAGGCTCAGTCCACGCACACGTCTCAGGTGCAGCATATGCTGGCTGTGGCATGTGTCACTTGGCTGATACATGGGTTTGAGTCATGCCTAGAAGCAAGAAGGTTAGTGGGTGACTCTAGTTGACCACCCAGCATCAGCCTATCCCTCAGTGTTCATATAGGTTTCATATGAAAAAACTGGCCCTAGAAAGAAAGCAAGCTAGAGAAGAGATTTTTTTTTAAGATTTTTATTTACTTTCGGCTGTGCTGGGTCTTCATTGCTGCATGTAGGCTTTCTCTAGTTACAGCTAGTGGGGGCTACTCTCATGGTGTGTAGGCTTCTCATTGCAGTGGCTTCTCTTGTTGCTGAGCATGGGCTCTAGAGCTCATGGGTGTCAATAGTTGGGGCTCGCAGGCTCTACAGCGTGAGGCTCAGTTGTTGGGCACACAGGACTGGCCACTTCTTGGCATTTTGGATCTTCCCAAACCGGGGATTGAACCCTTGAATTGCAGGGCAGTTTCCTAGACACTGGACCACCAGGGAAACCTGAGAGATTTAAATAAAAGGGTGACTGGATGTTTGTGTTCCCTTAGAATTCCTGTGTTGAAATCCTAATCCACAGTGTGATGGCATTAGGAGGTGGGGCCTTTGGAAGGTGATTAGGTCATGAAGTGGAACCTTAATGAATGGGGTTAGTGTTCTTACGAAGACACTCCAGAAAGCTCACTGTTCCTGCCACATGAGGACACAGCAGGAAGTCAGCAGGTGGCATCCCAAAAGAGGGTCTTCATAAGAGCTTGGCCATGCTGGCACCATGATCTCAGATTTCCAGCCTCCAGAACCATGAAAGATCGATTTCTTTTGCTGATTGGCCATCCAGTTTATGTTATTTTGTTAAAGTAGCCCAAGCTGACTTAAGACCAGCTGGCTTTACAGGGTGGTTTTCAAATCTTTAGTTGGTTAGTGATATGGTTAAAACAATATAATACAGCATTAATGGCCGAACTGTATAAATGACTTCAGGCTTATATTTACAAAATCATTAAGGATCATATATTTTTCAATTTCATGGGGAAAAGCATTGGTTAGTGGGATGCAGTTGGGTTATTTTGCTGGTAAGAAATAAAGGATCCCCAGAGAGCAGTGAGGACCATGGAATGAAATTGAGCCACCACAGGCCTGACCATGGAGTCCAGAACCTGGGTTTTGGGATTTGGGTCAGCTCTAGAGAAACTCGGCAGTGGGAATTCGCAGCTTCTCCTCCTAGTGTTTGACTATGAAGGCAACTTGGTTCTGAGTAACGGTCTTTCTGTCCCAGTCCCAGCTGGCCTCCTCTTCTTGCCCACCTTGATCCCTCTGGGAATCAATGCATGGCAACTTTTTTGCCCTTTACATCACCACCTTTCAGTACCAGTTTCTGTTGATAACTAGCTTGATCATTCACTTTGCCAGTTCTATAGAGAAACACCCAATCAGTCCAGTTTACCTTTT
>NW_011494902.1:3816242-3822726 GCF_000754665.1 Bison bison bison
TTTACCTTTTCATCCCAGCCCCATTTGGGCATAATTTGTGGGTCACTCTCCAGCCTTGGGTTGTCCCTTCAGCTGTGGTGAGAAGTGTTCATGGATGTGACATGGTCACTGCTCCCTTAGGAGGGTCATGAAAAGGAAAAAGTCCTTTAGAAAACGGTGTGAAAAAAAAAAAAAAGACGGTGTGGCCGTAATTCCAGTGTGCTTGTGTTTATGACTTTAGTTATTCCTGAAGGTTTTTATTTAACTTTTTGTTTGGAAACTTAGAGAGTTGGAAGGATAGTACAGAGAAGTCTAGAACATCCTTTATCCAAATTCACCCATTGGCAATATTTTGCCATTTTAGTTTTCTAGGCCAAGTTTTTAATACATCTGTGTTAGATAAAAACTATGACTCCTCCATCCCCCCTCTGTCCACCTTAACTTTTTTCCTCCCCACCATGTTCTGATGGAGAGAAATGACAAAAACTATGTTGGGTAGACTCTAAGGAAAGAACTTGTCAGAACAGTAATGGAGCTGATTTAGGAAACAGGTTTTCAAATTTGAATCCTCTTTACTATATGTTGTGTTACATATCTAGTGATATTCTTATTGCACATGACAAAATCAGTGCAATTAAAGTTTAAGGAAGATAAAGAAAACGGCATCCTAGGTACTCTGAAAAAACCATAAGCAACTGAAATCCTGGTTAAATATTCAATGTCTTTTTAAACGTATACTATACAACAGGAGATCTTGCATTATGAGATAATAAGACATTATAATGTTACAATAATTAGCACTGTTGACTCAGAGTAGTTCAACAGAACAGATAAGAGACCCAGACATAAAAGGAAACTTAAGTTCTGATAGAGTAAGACAGGTCAGTGGGGAAATAAGATATTCAATAAATAGTGCTTGGACAAGAGGTTAGCCTTGTATCTTAAGAGGGAAAAGAAATGAAATTTGACCCATACATCCATGCTAAAAAATAAATTTCTGGTGGATTAAAAACTTATGTAAAAGGAAAACACGAAATGTTTAGATTACTATGTGGGAAAGTAGCTTTAAATTTTTCAGGTAGTGAGGTCTTCTTAAATCTCTTCCATAAAGGAAAAGATTGATAAATTTGGGTACATTAACATTAAGGACTTCTGCTCAACAAACACTGTAAAGAATGAGAGACAAACTACAGACTGGAAGAAGATTTGTCACACTGAGAGACTATTTCACACTTACCAGATAGGCACAGATTTTAAAATCAGATGATACTCGGGTGTTGACAAGGATATCCAGCAACAGGCACTCTTATCCATTGCTGGCAAGAGTGCAGGTTGGTACAGCTTTGGAAAACAGTTTTTCATTCCCTGATAAAATCTGAACAAGTACATACCTTACAACCCAGTAACCTGCTCCTGAGCATGTGCTCTAGGGCGTGGCTCTCAAAGTATAGTCCCCAGGCCAGCAGCTCAGCATTTCCTAGGAACTTGTTGGAGATGCACGTTCTCCATCTCCTAGACCTGCTGAGCTAGATGCCTGGGGCTGAGGACAGTGGTTCTGTTTGTGGGAAATGGAAGACAATGTAACTGGGGGACAGCACAGGTGTTAAAGCCACTGAGGATGTTGGGTTTATTGCTGTTCATATGACTTTTAAAAAACAGTATACTCACTGGGAACTGAACGTTTCAGTCACATAAGATGTATGAGTGCATGCTGTGCGGTGTTCAGTTGTTTCCGACTCGGCAACCCTGTGGACTGTAGCCCGCCAGGCTCCTCTGTCCATGGAGATTCTCCAGGCCAGAAAACTGGAGTGGGCTGCCATGCCCCCTCCTCCAGGGGAACTTCCCAACCCAGGGATCGAATCGAATCCAGGTTTCCCACATTGCAGGTGGATTCTTTACCATCTGAGCCACCAGGAAAGCCCCAAAATACTGGATTGGGTAGCCTATCCCTTCTCCAGGGGATCTTCCCAACCCAGGAATCGAACCGGGGTCACCTGCATTGCAGGCAGATTGTTTACCAGCTGAGCTCCCAGGGAAGCCCTACCACGGCTGTGTGATTGAAAGGTAAATGAAATGACGAGCAAGCTGGCTCAGCTTGCCGGCCAGTTCTGGGGTCTCGCTGCAAGAGCCAAACTGGTCCGTGAGGCAGTTTGATGCCAACTTGTGGAGGCTTACATATCTACCTTGGCTTAAGTGTGGATGAGGACAGTTGTGGATCTTATCTCTGGGTGGGACTTCAGACGGATTTGTAGAGAGGGTTAAGAAATGTGGACGCCTGCTCTTAGAGCTGCCTGCCATTTTGCCACCTGCCTCACCTGCCCCTCGGTGTCTCCTCTCACACAAGATGACACCTGTGGCTAAAGGCCATACGGTGTCTTATATGCGCCTTCTTATAGGTAGGGAACAACAACAAAAGGTTTTGGCTCTGAACAGTCATTTTTAAATTCTCTTAGTTAATTTACATGAGATATTTAGAAAGGTCATCTATCTTTATCCCCGAAACCCTTGTAACAAATATTTCCCTGCAATAATGAGAGATGGTAAGTAGGTCATTCAGCCACATGACAGAGGAGATTTAACCTCTTAGCAATAATACCCACCTATAGGAATGTCTTCCAGACAGAACTTGAAAGTGTAACACTGCCACCTCGTTGGTGAATTCGGTCTCTCTCAGTAATTATCTTGGACTAGATCACTGAGCAGAGAGAAAACTTGCTGTTTGTAACCGCATACTTCTTTGAGTTTGGATTCTTAAAACAGTTCTTGACTCCAGACAGCAGGGAAATAGCCTGGATGTGGCACCTGCTGGGTCCTGTTGGCCGCCCACGACTCAGCCCCATGTGCCGAATCCCATACCCAGTGGAAAAGTCCTCTCTTAGGTCAGTGGGTCAGGTGGTATTTCCCGAACAGTCAGAAGAGACTCTCATTGGGGAACAAACATGGATGGAACAAGGATCAGAGTGCAAGTCTGAATGACATTTTCAACACTTTAAAGACAGTGTCCACTAGTTGGGGGCCCTTTTGGGCTCTCCCCTCAGACTCTCTGGGAGTGAACTGTCCACTTTGCCCCATGAGGGGTACTCTGCTTGGGTAGAAAAGTTTACAACACATTTCATAAGCAAGGTAGGGAGTGAGAACTCACTAACATTTGTCCTGCGATTAGGCTTTTAGGCCAACGGATTGTGAGTGAGAATGAGGAGAAGGCAGGTGAGGGCCCAGCCCGCCTCCTTCCTTTCCCCACAGAACAGCCCAGAGGATGAATTCCAGTGGTGACGGGAGGAGTAGGAGAGGGTTGCCTGACTCACCCTGGGCTTTCAGCAGAGAATAAGCCTTGTTTTGTTAAGCTACTGTGTGTGTGTGCATGCTCAGTTACTAAGTCATGTCTCACTCTGCAGCCCCGTGGACTGTAGCCCAGCAGGCCCTCTATCCCTGGGATTTTCCCAGGCAAGAATACTGGAGTGGGTTGTCATGCCCTTCTCCAGGAGATCTTCCCAACACAGGGATCAAACCCACCTCTCCTGTGTCTCCTGCATTGGAGGCAGGTTCTTCACCACTGAGCCACCTGTGAAGTGAAAGTCGCTCAGTCGTGGCTGACTCTGCCACCCTATGGACCATACAGTCCATGGAATTCTCCAGGCCAGAATACTGGAGTGGGTAGCCTTTCCCTTCTTCAAGGGATCTTCCCAACCCAGGGATCAAACCCAGGTCTCCCACATTGCAGGCAGATTCTTTACCAGCTGAGCCACAAGGGAAGCCCAAGAATACTGGAGTGGGCAGTCTTTCCCTTCTCCAGTGGCTCTTCTTTACCCAGGAATTGAACCAGGGTCTCCTGCATTGCAGGCGGATTCTCTACCAGCTGAGCCACCTGGGAAGCCCACTTAGGATTGTTTTTTTGACAGGGCAGCTGGTGTGAGTATCCTAAAGTGATTAATAATGGAAAACAAGGGAACTGATCCCACTGATGTTTTATAACGACCGTCCTCAGTGGTCATGTGGAGGGGATCAGAGGAGGCAAGCCTGGAGATGTGGTCCTGGGAAGATATGCCCACTGTCCCTCTCCAGGTATGTGGATGCTACAAGTCCCTGAGTGTCAAAGGTAAGTGCCGCCAAAAACTTAGTGTTTTGGGTTGTTCCTCATGGAGACTTCTATTGTTTGTAGCTTAGGTTAAAACAGTGATGTATACAAAAGAGCTGAAGTCTCCCAGAGCTCAGGAGGGATGGCCTTCCTCCCAGGATACGTCCATCCTTCAGGGACAACATCCAAGGCAAGTATTTTATGTGAGGACTGGGGTGGAAAGGACTGCATGAGCCCTTTCAGCGAACACCTTCCCTAACCGCCTTTTCCAGAGATCCTGTCATGGGGCTGCTGGCAGAGATCAGGATCTGAGGAACAAGTGAGGCATCTTGGCAGGAGGCTTCTCAGGGAAACGTCCACTAGGCATTCTTCCACAGAAGTGTCACATTTAACACCAGGAAAACGGTATGTAAGTTTCCCGAACTCAGACCTAGGATCAGGGTCAGGATGAGAAGGAGGCACCCAGGAGAGTGGAAGGAGCCCCTGGGCAGGCCCAGCACCTCCAGGTAGGCAAGCGCACTGATGCTCCTTGGAGATGCTTCTGTGCCACCAAGTATTTCTGAACAGGGTAAGCAGTCATTCAGCTGGCAAAATGAGGAGATGGTGTCTGCCTTTCGTTTGCCATAGCGTGCCTAACATTCGGGGCAGCTTTACAGCAAAGCTGTGCAATAGGTGAAGCCTATCTTAGATATCCTGCTGTTTGGGAACCCCACCCTTCTGTCTAGTCATCCAGCTCCCCAGCTGATCAGGTCCCTTCCTTATACACCCCATCCTGCAGGCCACCTCCAGTACATTTGCCCAGCTCTTCACAGCCTTATGCTAGTTAATCCAATGAGTTACCTCCTGCTAGTAGAGAGGAGGCCTGCTGTGACTGTCAGGACACGTTATACAATGAATAGAAAAGCTCTTTGATTCTGCTAGGTTGCAGAATCTTGAAGGGCATGGACCGTGTTTTACTTGTATCTTCCTTTAATCCATTGAACCTTTGCACTATATAGGACTATTCTGCTTTAAAAAAGAAAAAAAAAAAGTCGACAAAAAGTACATTTACTGTTATTTTTTTTTATCTAAGCCAGGTACCATTTTTACTATGAACTAGTTCAGATTCCAAACATGTATATGTTAAAAAGCACAAAGGATGCTAATGATCACCTGTAACCTGAACCTGGCTTTAGAAGGAGAGCATTTTCCAACATTGAAAGGCTCCTGTTCCCCTCCTTGATCGCGTGCCCTTTCCTCCACCCCCCAAATGTAACCACTCTCTTTGAGTTTCCTGTGAGCTAGGCCTTGCTAGTCTTTCTACTTTCACCACATAGGAATGTGTTCTACAGTCTCAGTGTACTCCTCATCACGTTTTGTGTGTATAGCAAAAACTGTATAGTCTTCCTGACCTGCTTGGATTGTAGTTTCTTTTGTGAACCACTCTTACGTTGATGTGCATGACCGAAGTTCACTAATTTTCACAGCTGTGCACTATTTCGTTGTGGAATATTTCCAGTTTATCAAGTCTTCTGTTACAAATATTTGGGTGGTCCAAGAGGTTTTGCTACTGTAAACGGGGCTCTGTGAACATTCTGGGGACGACTACTCGTCCACACCTCGTTTCTCCAGTGTATGTACCTGGTGAGGGATGTGATTCATCAGCTTCATTAGAGGATGTCATGTTGTTTTCCAAAGTGGTTGAACTAACCTATACTCCCACTCGTTCTGAATGAGACTTCTTTTTACTCCATATTCTTGCTAGCTCTCAGTACTGACAAAGATAATTTTTTATCAATTCAATTCATGTGAAATAGTATCTTATTATGGTTTTAACCTGCATTTACTGAGGTTTACCATCTTGGGTTCAGTTCAGTTCAGTTCAGTCGGTCAGTTGTGTCTGACTCTTTGCGACCCCATGAACCACAGCACGCCAGGCCTCCCTGTCCATCACCAACTCCCGGAGTTCACTCAGACTCATGTCCATCAAGTCGGTGATGCCATCCAGCCATCTCATCCTCTGTCGTCCCCTTCTCCTCCTGCCCCCAATCCCTCCCAGCATCAGAGTCTTTTCCAATGAGTCAACTCTTCGCATGAGGTGGCCAAAGTACTGGATGGAGTTTCAGCTTTAGCATCATTCCTTCCAAAGAAATGCCAGGGCTGATCTTCAGAATGGACTGGTTGGATCTCCTTGCAGTCCAAGGGACTCTCAAGAGTCTTCTCCAACACCACAATTCAAAAGCATCAATTGTTCGGTGTTCAGCTTTCTTCACAGTGCAACTCTCACATCCACACATGACTACTGGAAAAACCATAGCCTTGACTAGACAGAACTTTGTTGGCAAAGTAATGTCTCTGCTTTTGAATATGCTATCTAGGTTGGTCATAACTTTTCTTCCAAGGAGTAAGCGTCTTTTACTTTCATGGCTGCAGTCACCATCTGCAGTGATT
>NW_011494902.1:3823447-3823848 GCF_000754665.1 Bison bison bison
GTACTCTGCATATAAGTTAAATAAGCAGGGTGACAATATACAACCTTGACGTACTCCTTTTCCTATTTGGAACCAGTCTGTTGTTCCATGTCCAGTTCTAACTGTTGCTTCCTGGCCTGCATACAGATTTCTCAAGAGGCAGGTCAGGTGGTCTGGTATTCCCATCTCTTTCAGAATTTTCCACAGTCTATTGTGATCCACACAGTCAAAGGCTTTGGCATGGTCAATAGAGCAGAAATAGGTGTTTTTCTGGAACTCTCTTGCTTTTTTGATGATCCACCGGATGTTGGCAATTTGGTCTCTGGTTCCTCTGCCTTTTCTAAAACCAGTTTGAACATCTGGAAGTTCACGGTTCACGTATTGCTGAAGCCTGGCTTGGAGAATTTTGAGCATTACTTGGG
>NW_011494902.1:3823948-3831442 GCF_000754665.1 Bison bison bison
AAAAAAAAAAAAACTAAAAAAAAAAAAAAAAAGCTGAAGTTCTGTCTTGCTCATTCAGCAACATTATAAACAACTTTCTTTGAAGCAGCTGGGGTTCACAGGTCGATCCCCACAAACGGAGACAGATCTTCAGGGGTGTAAAGGGAAGCTGAGCTGCTACCATCATTGTTACTCAGAAGTGGTGGGCTCCTTGCTAGATTGAGTGTGAAAGTCTTGCTGCTTCTGAAATGGAAGGCAAGTCCCAGTGACTTGTGTAGACCCCAGCCCCTTCTGGAACCATTCACCCTGAAGATACAACTCATTCGTGTCTCATTTTATTTTAGTCTTCCCTATTTTTTCCTTAGTTAGCTTAGCTAAAGAATGGTCAGTTTTGTTTATCTTTTTAAAAAACCAGTTACTTTTGTTGATCCTTTCTGATCTATATTTCATTAATATCTTTTCTGATTTTTTAATTCCTTCCTCCTGTTAATTTTTGGACTTAATTTGTTCTTTTTCTAGTTCTTGAGGTGTAAGTTTAGGTTGTTTATTTTAATCTCTTACTGTATGAATTTTTGCTGTAAGCTTTCCTCTGAGAACTGCTTTTGCTGCATCCTACAATATTCAGTATGTTGCATTTTCATTTCCAGTTTTGTTTCTTCTTTGACCCAGGGGTTGTTTAGAAGTGTGTTTTTAGTTTCCACACACGTGTAGATAGTCGCACTTTTCTCTTATTTTCTTGTTTCATTTTATTGTGTTCAGAAGAAACAGCTGGATGATCTGTCATAAATCTGCCAGCATTTTTGTGTGTGTCGTCTATCTTGTGATCTAGCCTAGATGATGTTCCACATGCACTTGAGAAGGATGTGTATTCTGCTGCTGTTGGATAGAATGTTCTGTATATCTGTTAAGTCAGTTTGTCCCAACATGTGGTTCAGTTCCAACACTGCCTTTGATTTTCTGTGTGGATGATCTATCCATTGGTGAGAGAGAGGTATTGAAGTCCCCTACAATTACCGCATTGTTGTCTGTTTCTCCCTTAATGTCTCTTATTATTTGCTAATATATTTTGGTTTTGGGAGTCGGGAGCCTATCTATTTACAATATTGTATTTTCTTTTTAAGTTATTTTATTGAAGTATAGTTAATTTTCAGTGTTGTGTTAGTGATTCAGCAAAATGTTTCAGTTATACATGCACTTTCTTAACATGTGCTGTGCTTAGTTGCTCAGTCGTGTCCAGCTCTGCGACCCCAAGGATTGCGGCCCGCCAGGCTCCTCTGTCCACGGGGATTCTCTAGGCAAGAACACTGGCGTGGGTTACCATGCCCTCCTCGGGGGATCTTCCCACCCCGGAATTGAACCGTGGTCTCGTGCAGTGCAGGTGGGTCCTTTACCAGCTGAGCTGCCAAGGAAGCCCATATATTCTTAATACATGTTATATATATGCACAATATGTACACTTTCTCAGATTCTTTTCCATTAAGGTTGTTATGAGATACTAAACGTAGTTCCCTGTGCTATACAGCAGGTCCTTGCTGTTTACCTCTTTTGTATATAGCAGTGTGTATATGTTAATCCCAAACTCCTGGTTCATCTCCCCTCACTCCCCACTGTCCCCTGTGGTGACCAGAAGTTTGTTTTCTGTGTCTGTGAGTCTACTTCTGTTTTGTAAATAAGTTCATTTGTATTATTTTTTAAAAATATTCCACAAATAAGTGATATCATGATATTTGTCTTTGTCTAACCTACTTCAGTTAACATGATAATCTCTATGTCAATCCATGTTGCTGCAGATAAAATTATTTTATTCCTTTTTGTGGCTAACAGTCTTTGTATATACATATTTACCACATCTTCTTTACCCATTCATTCATCTGTCAGTGGACATTTAGGTGGCCTACATGTCTTGGACACTGTAAATAGTGTTGCTGTGAACACTGAGGGATATGTATATTTTTCAAATTTTTGTCTTTTCCAGATGTATGTCCAGGAGTGGGTCTAGATATTACAGTAACTATTTTTAGTTTAAGGAGACTTCATACTGTTTTTCATAGGGGTTGTACTAATTACCTTACTCCTAACAGTGCAGGAGGGTCTTTTTCTCCTCACTCTCGTCAGCATTTATCATTCACTATTTGTAGACTGGTGATGGTCATTCTGACTGGTCTGAGGTGATGCCTCTTTGTAGTTTTGATTTCCATTTCTCTAATAATGAGCAATCTTGAGCATCTACCTTTTCGTATGCCTGTTGGCCATCTGTATATTTTCTTTGGAGAAATGTCTATTTAGGTCTTCTGCCCATTTTTTGAATGTTTTTTTTTTCCACATTAAGCTATATTAGCTATTTGTCTGTTTTTGGAAATTAATCCCTTGCTGGTCGCATTATTTGCAGATATTTTCTGCCAGCCTGTAGGTTGTCTTTTTGTTTTGTTTATGGCTCCCTTTGCTATGCAAATTCTAAAATTTATTTTATTTTAAAATTTTTATTGGAGTATAGATGCTTTAAAATGTCTCTGCTGTACAGCAAAGAGAACCAGCCATATGTATACACATATCACCCCATTTTTAAATTTTCTTCCCATTTAGGTCACCACAGAGCACTGAGTAGAGTTTCCTGCGCTGTATATGTTAATTATGTGTTTTATACATAGTAGTGTATATATGTCAATCCCAATTTCCCAGTTCACTCCACCATCGCCCCTCCCCACCGGCTACACCCCTCATAGCCATATATTCATAAATAAGAAAAAAATAATGCCATTTGCAACAACATGGATGGACTTAAATATCATACTAAGTGAAATAAAAGACATATCATACGATATCACTCTGTGGAATCTAATTAAAAAAATGATACAACTGAACTTATTTACAAAATAGAAACAGACTTACAGATATAAAAAACAAATTTATGGTTACCAAAAGGAAAATGTGGGAGCAGGGATAAATCAGGAGCTTGGGATTAACATACAGTATGCATAAGATTAACATACTACTATATATAAGATAGATAACCAAACAAGGACCTAGTGTCTATAGGACAGGGAACTCAGTGTTATGTGATAACCTATATAAGAATCTGAAAAAGAATGAACATATATATGTATAAAGGAATCACTTTGTTCTACATCTGAGACTAACAACATTGTAAATCAACTACAATCCAATAAAATTTAAAAAATAGACCCACCTACCTACGGTCAATTAATCTGTGACAAGCAGGGGAAGAATTTACATTGGAGAAAGCCTTTTCATTAAGTGGTGCTACAAAAACTACATGCAAGAGTGAAATTTGAGCCCACTAGAACACCATACACACAAAAAACTCAAAATGGACCAAAGACCTAAATGTAAGGCTAGATAGTATAAAATTCTTAGAGAAAACATAGAACAATTTTTTTTTTTACTGTTATATTAGGATATAAATTTTCTTTTTTTTTTTTCTAATTTTATTTTATTTTTAAACTTTACATAATTGTATTAGTTTTGCCAAATATCAAAATGAATCCGCCACAGGTATACATGTGTTCCCCATCCCGAACAACAATTTTTGATATAAATTGCAGCAGTATCTTTTTTGATCTACCTCCTAGCATAATAATTAAAAATAAAAATAGGACCTAATTAAACCTAAAATCTGTGCATAGCATAGGAAACCATAAAAAAAGGAAAAGACAACCCTCAGAATAGGAAAAAAATATTTGCAAATGAAGCAACTGACAAGGGATTAATCTCCAGGATATACACACAGCTCATGTAGCTTGATATCGAAAAAACAACCTAATCAAAAAAATGGGCAGAAAAATGGTATGTTTGTTCTACTTTCTCAAGATTGCTCTGGCTACTGGTTCCATACACATTTTAGGATTTTTTTTCTATTTCTTCGAAAATGCCACTGGAATTTTGATAGGGATTGCACTGAATCTATAGATTGCTTCAGGTAGTATGGCTATTTTAACAATATTAACTTTTCTGATCCAGGAACATGGACTTTCTTCCATTTGTGTCGTCTTCAGTTTCTTTCACCAAAGACGTGTAGTTTCAGTGTACAAAGCTTTCATCTCCTTGGTTAAATATACCCTGAGTGAGTGAGTGAAAGTCACTCAGTTGTATCCAACTCTTTGCAACCCTGTGTAGTTGTCCATAGAATTCTTCAGGCAAGAATACTGGACTGAGTTGCCATTTCCTTCTCTAGGAGATCGTCCTGATCCAAGGATTGAACCTAGGTCTCCTGCATTGTTGGCAGATTCTTTACCTTCCGAGCCACTAGGGAAGCCCTATTCGTAATTTTCTGATGCTCTTATAGCATTTTTAACTGGCATTTTGAAATCTGGCAAAGAGAGAAACTATCTTCATGGGTCATTTCACCTCCAACTCTCATATAGTTCCCACACTGAAAATTTTCTCCCTAGAATTACCACTTTAGTTTGATCTAAAGAGCAAGCTCCACTCAAGTCTGACCTACTTAGACCAATCTCACTTGCACGTATCTCATGCTGGAGGAAAAGTAGCATGCTGGCTTCTCAGCTCTCAACTGTGAGAGATCCTTGGTTACCCTGGCAATGAGGCAGAAAACTGCAAAGAGCCTGACCAGCAAAGCAGAAAGAAGGCCAAAGAAAGCCCAACTGATTTTAAAACTGAACGGTAAAATCTGATCTCATACAAGGGGCTTCCCTGGTGGTGCAGGTAAAAAACCTGCCTGCCAGTGCAGGAGGCGAAGAGACGTGGGTCAGGAGACGTTTGATCCCTGTGTCAGGCAAGCCCTGGGGAAAGGGAATGGCAACTTAATCCAGTATTCTTGCCTGAAAAATTCCATGGACAGAGGAGCCTGGCAGGCTACAGTCCACAGGGTCACAAAGAGTCAGACACGACTGAAAACACGCATTACATCATGTCAATGAAATATTATAAACTTAAAAAAAAAACTGTGGAAGATTAATGATTGTATAATATTTATACAAATATAAGTCCTCCATGTTGTGAAATACAAGCTACTAATTAAAACTAAAGAGTACTCAAACTAATGTTACATCCAAACAGTATTTGCAAACAGGCCTTTTGTGAATGTGGTTCTTCCTTGACCCTGTACTTTGTGAGTTTTGACGTATTGATTCTGAGTCTCTCATGATTCTGACGTATTGCCAGATTATGTCTTGGTTTTCTTTCATCATCACTCTTTTATGTCTGAGTATCAATTACATTTTAATGTTACCCTTGCACTTTTTAAATATTTATCTCCATCTGATGATACTTTAGAAAAAGTGTTTTATCATCATCATCCCTTTTAAAAGAGATTTCAGGAATACCCTTTTAATAAAATAGGACTTCAAAACCAGAAAATGATAACCTTGAGACAAAGAATGCTTTGACAGTAAGTCTAGTTTTATGCATTAAGACAAATTAAAAACAAGTTTAAATGGCATTTTGATTTTTTTAAAACATGATTTAACAGTTACTTCAGCCAGAATCCCTGAATTGTCCACAAACACCATGGGTCTAATTAGGTTATTTTCAAAAGCATCTTTTCAATAAAGACAACTGGCTAAGAAATAAAAGGAAGACAACACTCAAAATATGCACCCTGGGTTCATTTTGGAGGCATTTAGTGAACAAGAATCTCTACTGCATACTAAGCAAGGAGGTCATGATTGGTCTAGAATTCCTGAAGAATGATTTTGCCTACAAAATTTCCCTGATGTCTTTACAGTGTTGCATTTTTGCATATAGCAGTCCATGACCAATACTAACCCAGCAGCATTTTTCAAGTAATTGAGAGTATATTTTTCAAAAACAATCTATGCATAATACAGTGATTAAGGTATAGTCAGGGAAAATTGAAAGCTTAACAAAACCTTACTGAAATATAATGGATATCAAGAAGATCATAGAAATATTTAGTATTGCATTTCAGTTTGTTAAGTACTTTAAAAAAGTATTAACACTAAAAGCATTTAACATGAAAAGGAAAGATGAATTCTTGATTTGTGTTTTGAAATTTTCCACTTTTAAAATATTAGACAAGCACAAAAAAATTTTGGTGAATTCTCCACATATAAACCATATGTCATCCATTTAAAAATGTTTATGCTTCATTTCTTTACCAAAAATCGTGTGATGTCTGATCCATGCTTTGATGCTAGAGATTGTCTTCTCACCTGGCTTCTTTCCTTGGCTTGTTGGGCAGTTCTCTAAAAGTTAAAAAAAAGTAAAGCATGTGTACATATGTTAGAATTAAAGTACCAGCTACAGCAACTCAAAATCTCTGTGAATTCTGAAAAAAATATACATTATCACCACACTCGTGTACCAGTGCTTTGCCCTCAGTGGGGTTACTAAGCCAATAACTCTGAGGTTTAGGTGCGTGCAGGGCCCGCCCACCTCCTGTTCTCTGGGCTTAAAAGCCTTTCCCAACCTAACAGCCAAGCCAGTGCAAAAAACCAAAATGAGTAGAACAGAATTGGATTCTTTTGCTAATATAAATAACATTTTTCATGAGACTCTAAAAAGGTGATTACAGAAGAAGGCACAGCATTCTCTTTTGCTGTATCTTAATTTTCTTACAGATCTTGACTGTGCTAACAGTTTGCACAGTTGAGAAATCAGATGATCTTTTGCCCAACTGAAGTCCATGTATGTGTGAAGTTATCCAGGTAGAAGGGGTACGGAGAGGAAAACAAGGTTAAAACTAAAACAAAGCCCTTTTTATGACATGATCCTATTTATGTAAAAGTTATTTACATAGTTTTTACACAATAAAATTTGTGACTAAATTGAGGAATCTGAAATATTAAAAAGAGGCTAAGAAAGTGCTCATATGATATGAACACTGGCAAAGGATCTGAACAATTCTCACAATGTAGATACAGTTGATTAGCATTTTCATAAATATCAGGGTCTTTAAAATAAAGTAAAGCCTCTAGGTTAGCAATTTGAAAACAATAAAAAATATGTTTCTGAAAAAGATTTTTTTCCCCCCTTACCTAACCCATTTTGAAAAAATTACAAGTAAACAAAATAATTCTTTTTTCACCACAGCTGCAATACCAGTGCAATTAAACAGGCACTTTTCACTGCCAGGATCGAAGGAGCATATCTGAGTACAATCCTTTTGGAAAACAGCATGGAGGGAATTCATCTCCTGCAGTCTCAAAACTTGACTCAAAATCTTAAAACTTGACTCAATGATTTTACAACTGAGTATCTTAAGGAACAACCTCGAAATGTAAAAAATAGTTTGTATACAAAAAAATGTGGTTGGCAGCATTGTGTATATGAACCAAAGAATGTATACAACTTCAGGTTCATCAGTATGGGAATGGCATAATTAACCACAGTAGAAGGCAATGGCACCCTACTCCAATACTGTTGCCTGGAAAATCCCATGGACGGAGGAGCCTGGGAGGCTGCAGTCCATGGGGTCGCTAAGAGTCAGACACGACTGAACGACTTCACTTTCATGCATTGGAGAAGGAAATGGCAACCCACTCCAGTGTTCTTGCCTGGAGAATCCCATGGATC
>NW_011494902.1:3831542-3831904 GCF_000754665.1 Bison bison bison
GATCCAAGGATTGAACCTAGGTCTCCTGCATTGTTGGCAGATTCTTCCGAGCCACTAGGGAAGCCCTATTCGTAATTTTCTGATACTCTTATAGCATTTTTAACTGGCATTTTGAAATCTGGCAAAGAGAGAAACTATCTTCATGGGTCATTTCACCTCCAACTCTCATATAGTTCCCACACTGAAAATTTTCTCCCTAGAATTACCACTTTAGTTTGATCTAAAGAGCAAGCTCCACTCAAGTCTGACCTACTTAGACCAATCTCACTTGCACGTATCTCATGCTGGAGGAAAAGTAGCATGCTGGCTTCTCAGCTCTCAACTGTGAGAGATCCTTGGTTACCCTGGCAATGAGGCAGAAA
>NW_011494902.1:3834486-3874103 GCF_000754665.1 Bison bison bison
CTGGAGAATCCCATGGATGGAGAAGCCTGGTGGGCTGCAGTCCATGGGGTCGCACAGAGTCAGACACGACTGAAGCGACTTAGCAGCAGCAGCAGCAGCAGCAGAGATGTACTCAATAGACTACTATGCAGCCATTTTAGATGATAAACACTGAATGCTTATCATGAGAACATGGGGAAATGCTTAAATTTTGCCATAAGTAGAAAAAAAGTTGGGTACAAAGTTGCACATTAAATGTATGCTGCTTTCTAAGATTATATCTTAACAGGTAGATCCTGCGACCTTTTGCTGAACTACCTGTTAAAAATTCATCCTAGTTGACAGACCATATTATGTTATTCTTTCCTTTCATTTTAGGCACTAGGTAATTGCTCCAAGATGTACCAAGATTAATAGGTTTCATATTTAGGTCAACAGTGTAATGCCTGTATGTGGAGCTGAGTTGGTCCTAGAGATAATTTATTCATGTTCTCAGATATTTCAGGACATATTTAGTTGCAGATGCAAACATATGCCACTGTCCCAATTCACTGAACTTCTAGTTTGAGGGTCTGGGTCTTTTAAAAACTGTGCAATATGTAAGTTGTATTCATTTCCTTCTAGGTAGTGGTGAAAATTTCCTGGTCCTAGAATAAATCGAAAGGGAAGCAGTTTCTTTTTCATCTGTGAATGAGAACTTGCATGCTGCTGCTAAGTCACTTCAGTCATGTCTGACTCTGTGTGACCCCACAGACGGCAGCCCAGCAGGCTCCCCCGTCCCTGAGATTCTCCAGGCAAGAACATGGGAGTGGGTTGCCATTTCCTCCTCCAATGCATGAAAGTGAAAAGTGAAAGTGAAGTTGCTCAGTCGTGTCCGACTCTTAGCAACCCCATGGACTGCAGCCCACCAGGCTCCTCCATCCATGGGATTTTCCAGGCAAGAGTACTGGAGTGGGGTGCCATTGCCTTCTCTGGAGAACTTGCATAGACCTCAAGAAAAAACTCAAGTGGTAGGTAATGAAAAGAATAAAACACATCTCAGATCCCAGACAGGATAGAGATTCACCCTATAATCCTCCACACCTGTATGCACAATTTCCAATTGGCTGTCTTAGGATGGAGTCAGATGTGTCTGCGAGCATCACTGACCTCTCTGTGGCAGACTGTGCAGAGGGTCTGCAGGTTGTCCAGGGAGCACTGCCCTCCTCCACCAGACACGGGCTTGATGTGGTCCACCTGCCAGAAATGCCCTTCCCCTGGGCTTCTTATCATCTCATTAAGCTGTAATAAGAACACAGCATCAGCAGTTTTCAACACACACTGTGGGAACTGTTGGTTCTCAATTGTGCCATCATGTTTACACAGCAAAATCACAGGGAAAAATACATTAGGGTGGTTTTTTATAGCTTTTATTGTGAGTAGGAAAAACCCTCTAGGTTAGCAATTTGAAAGCAATAAAAAAAAATGTCTCTGAAAAAGGTCCCCCCACCCAGCCCCCGCCCCACTTACCCAAACCCATTTTGAAAAAATTACAAGCAAGTATAAAATATCAAGCCTCCTTACAGACTGGGAAAAATCAGTTGCTTATGCACGTTTGAACTAGTTTATATAGTTACTAAAACAAAACTGATAAAAAGATTAGAAATGGAAAACTTCTGAGTATTACTGAACTCAAGTCTTTAATTGTTGACCTAAATGCATGTGTATTTGTACCAATGACAGTTTAATAGTGATCATCTAGAACTTTTGCAATTACCTGAGAACCTCCTAAGTTACATGGACTGGAATCAAATTTCTAGAACAAACTTCTGTAACTTGAATATTTAGAATAAACAAAGATATTCATTTAAAGTAGACATTACCTAGGTGAGTCCTTGTAGACACACTTTATATTTAACCAGTGATGATTGACGTTTAATTGGTATTATTTTAGCATTTGATATAAGGTCACAGCTCACAGCATAGCAGTGTAGATAGAGTTGTTTAAATGGGACAAAGATTAGTGTGAAAGTGGTTTTTATTTCCTTGGTCTTGAACAAGGAAGACTCTATAATCAACTTCATGGCTGCTGGCCATGGGAACCTGTGACACATCTCTGAAGCGCTTTAGGAAAGTTGTCAGGCCCACAGACAGCACAGGGACCTTAACAGTGTCTGGCCCAAGAGCACAGCCCTAGGAGGCAGCAAACTGGAGCAGTAAACGGTCTACCTGAACTCCACTGTAGATGGACTGACTTTCTCTCTTTTATACTGAACTTCCCAACTTCGGTTAGAAGATATATATTGATTTTTCTTTTTGAGGTTGGCATTGTTAGAGGCAATGTCATATGGCAGCCTTGTGCATAAAGCAAGTGGCATACTCTCAGGGAAAAAACATCCATTATGGTCGTCTCATTTGTAACCAAATCTTTTGCCCTGAGCAGTCTCCACTGTGACATTTTGTGATCCAGAAGGTGCTTCTTTATTCTTCCCAAGAATTCTAAATCACTTGGGGCCAGCTTTCTACGTCCTAAACTTACCTCTGGAAAGAATTACCCCTTCTCCCCCTGGTCGTCCCCATCTGTGCCCTGGGCCCTGCTTATTCCCTAAGCGCTCCTCTTCTAGACATGTGCTACGTTACTTCTGTATTCTTGGACAGACTAGATGTCCATGCGTCATTTCTTTGTGTCTTTTGGAAGTCTCCACATGGAGGCAGCAGACAGTAACTGGAGTCTGGCTGATGTTTCTGGGATGGGTGTCACATGCCGCTCACCAACTAGACTAGATCTCTCAGGAGCTCTGGATAATGTTAGGGGAATAGTGTATTTCTCTAGCTCTGAAAGTCATGCTACTTCATCTTTGCAGAAATGCTTATTAGTTAATTCAGCAATACTAAGTAAATAAAATTGTAGGATTTTTGCTGGAATTTATCCAATATTTTTGTAGAGTCATGTTTTTAATATGAAGCATACTACAAATTTACACATTTTGCTCTAGTTTGAAGTTTAGAGGTGCTTGGATCACAACATTGGAAACCCAACTGAGTTTTGGGAGTCAAAGTGGATACCAAGAATACTGTGCTGAGAAGAGTATTTTATAATAAATTACATTTTACAATGGGATAAACAAATATAAGTTTCTTTCACATTGTAATGAACTACATTTTAGGGATTATCTATTTACCCCTTGTCACTCAATATTAACATCATGAAAAGTGGAATGACCAGACCCTAAGTGCCTCCTAATGCAAAGCGCCATCTGTTAAGATCTCTTCCCAAAATAATCTAATGAGAATCTAGTTAGGGACTTCCAGTGGTTCAGTGGTTAAGATTTTGTCTTCCAGTGCAGGGGGTACAAGTTCGATTCCTGGTGGGGGAGCTAAGAACCCACATGCCTTGAGGCCAAAGAACCAAAACATAAAACATAAACGATACTGTAACAAATTCAGTAAAGACTTTAAAAAATAGTCACATTAAAAAATGTTGAAAAAAGAATCTAATTAAACTTCTAGATCGTATAACCATTATTCAGTAAGTCAGGAAGACAGAGAAACACGTCAAACGACATCATGAGGATACAGGTCCAACATGTGGACCACACACAAATCCAGAATGTGGGAAATCCTACAGGCAAATGACCGGGTTTCTTCAACAATCAGTGGCGTAAAAAAAGGAAAGGGGTTATGTTACAGATTAAATGAAACATAAGAGGTATAATGACCAAATGCAATGTGCAGGTCATATTTTGATCCTAATTTGAACAAAGCAATTGTAAAAAGGCATTTTTGAGATCATCTGGGAAACCAAACATGGCCTTATTGTAACTGGAATTATAATTATGTTGGGTGTGATCATGGATATTGGGCTATGGATTTATATTTAAAAGAGAAAGACAAAGGGGAGGGAGAAAGAAAGTCTTCATCTGTGAAAGGTATATAATGAAAGTATCTAAGGGTGAAATGAAATGCTGTATGAGATCTACTTTAAAATAATTCCAGGAGAGAAGAAGAATCGAAGTGAGGGAAACATGAAATGAATAGCAAAATGTTGGTAAAGTCGGTTGACAGGTGTGTGGGTTCATTATTCTGCTTTTGTAAATGTTTCTGAGAATTCCCATACTAAAAATGTTTTAAGAAGAAAATTAGTCAATATTCATCACTCAGTACAATGCTGTCTTTATCAGTCAGTGATTAAAACTTACCTGTTCTAATGGGAGCTTTGAGGTCCAGGTAGCATCCAGAAGACTCTTCCTCTGATTTTTAGGGGCATCTCTCAGACGTAAAAAGAGTTCTTGTGCATTCAGATTACACAGCTGACACACACCATGTTCAATTTCAAATACTTTGGCTCGCAGGTAACTATTATTAGATCGAATCCAAAACTCCTCCTGACATTTCAGAGAACAGAACCGTGAATCCCAAGCATCTGCTTTACGCTCTTGCTTAGTTTGGCAAGTGGGTTGCTGACAGCGAAGGCAAAGTGGATTTCCTTCATTATCCACAGCCTGCAAATAGCCTTTGGATGTAGAAGCCTTCAGAATGAGATCACCTTGGGCTGTGCAGGGATTTAGAAATGGGACACATTCTCCACCTTCAAGAAATTCTCTAGAAGGGGCAAAACATTGAATAGGTAATTAATTAAGGCTCACTCTATTTTAAATCGTTGTTACTTCATTTACAGGTCTTCAAAGTTTCTGTGCTGACAAACAGTAAACACAGGGCACGCAGATTCTGCGATCCACTGTGGAGACGAAATAGTAATAGCTATAGTCGGCACTCTGTTACACTCCAAGGAAAAGAGAGGATGGTGTGTTCAGAAAAATTAATTTGAATACAAATACGCTGCCTCTCTTTGGAACTTAGATGTCTTCAAGTTACACAGACTCTGAGGCGTCTGGAGAAGATGGAAAATGAAAAGTTAGAAAATCCTTCTTCAGTCTGGGAAAAGACAGGCTGCCCTGCTCACTCAATGTGTTGGGTCACACACTTCATTAGGACCAGGAGGCCATTACCAAGATTTCCATGAACATCTATCTGAATATTGCTGGCCTTCAGGAGACAGACTGTTCACATCCATTCAGTGACAGAACCAGGGAACCAGCAGTGCTGACAGGAATTAGAACGGGAGACTTGCTACATGTGCCTCCTACAGGTAAACTCAGACAGAATTAAAATTAGAGATGAAACATGGCAGGACATAAGCTCACTTTGTTAAACTAAAGGAAAAGGTACATTACTCAAGAATGTTGTAAAGTCCTGCATGGGAATTACAATAGCTACTTTGCTGTTAGAAGTGTTAAAAGAAAAACTTTTTATGATAGAAAGAACTCAAGACTAGGGGGCAGAGCCCAGATTGGACCTCAGGACTAGTATCTGGTAGCCTGGGGCACGTCTTATAACCCACTTGGCCTCAGGTACCTTCTTGATCTCTAATTTCTAAGAAAAGGGCATCAGGAGCCTCGCAGCATTGCTAGGACAGAAGAGCTATTACATTGTGAAAGCTTTTTGTAACGTGTAAACTGGCCACACAGTGGTAAACTATTGTTATAGAAATTAATACATTCATTTAAAGAAAGAGTCTTAGTACCACTACGCCTGACAAGTAAAAAACCTCTTACTTTGTAGAAGGGTCCCCTGGCTTGGGCCCCTTTGTGATCAGTCGGACATGGCCCCCGTCATTCTTCACCTTGTCCATCGAGGCTGCAGCAACATCTTCTTTCGTTATATATCTGAAACAAATACACATGAAGTGGATGTCCTTTAAGAGTTTCTCTATTTCATGTTCACATTGCTCCTTGCAAAAGCAGTAGGAGAAAAAGGAATATATAAGTCTATTCACCGTGCTAATACTTAAATTAGGGAACAGGAGTTTCTTCCTCTACATTGGTCCCCACGTGTGCTAAACACATCTCTTTGTGCCAAATAAGTTTTCTGAAGATTTATTTTTCTAAGAAATTCAAGAGTCAGTCAATATCCTTTGGACCAATTTTCACTCACGGGAAAAAAGGAGTGGGTGTGGGAATAAGAAGTGATCAAATTCATGTACCACTGACAGCTGTAGGTAAACTGCTTGCCAAGCCATGCAGAGCATCTCCAACTGCATTTTTACCTCCTCTTGGCCTTCTCTTCAAGGCTCCTCATTCATCTTAATCAGTTATAACAGTGTAGCGTCGTATTTGGATAAAGTTATTCTCTTTAATCAGGTTCAATCACATTGTGTATAATCTCAAGGTTGTTTCCATTATTATCAGCTCATACAGAGTTTATGGAATCCTCCACTGACATAAAGCCACTTTTGATGAGGGATTCAGAACCTTATTACACAACACTATCAATACCACATAATGGTTTAGGGACTGGAAGGAGAGAGGAAAGTTACTTCAATTACAGGTGATGGGGGATTTTAAGTAGGTGAAATGCAATTACCCAATTAATTCCTTCTAATTAGCATGGCCTAGTTTCTCGAATGGTTTACAGTTTTCTTTAAAAATTGCAGTTTTCTTTAAAAATTACTCTAAACGTGCATTTCTTCATATTCTCAAATACTTCATTTGGTAACTTGACAATAATACCAAAGTTAAATCACAATGGAATTGTGCAGTTTATAGGTAAATTTTTTTAAATTGCTTTTATATTGTTAAAGTATATTTAATAATTAACAGATTCCCTTTCTATAAAGTATGGTATTTTTGATTAGGTGATACAAATGCATATTTCAGAATTTTAAAGGCACACACTTCTGTATGTGGTGAATAATAAGCCTCCCTTCCATTCCCATCATTTTCTCCCCACTTCCCCAAACTACATCTTTTGCCAGCTTTCAATACATCCTTTTAGAAACAGTTCATTTTTTTTTTTTGTAAAGGTGTATAATTTGGGGGCTTCCCTGATGGCTCAGTGGTAAAGAATCCACCTGCAATGCAGGAGACACAGGAGACATGGGTTTGATCCCGGGGTCGGGAAGATCCCCTGGAAGAGCAAATAGCAACTCACGCCAGTATTCTTGGAAAATCCCATGGACTGAGGAGTCTGGTAGGCTACAGTCCACGGGGTCACAAAGAGTTGAACACGACTGAGCACAGGAGCATGCATACCTTTCTTTCTTTGTATTTTTATGGTCATATAATTCACATATCATAAAATGTACCATTTTAAAGTTTACAATTCAGTGCATTTTAGTACATTCACAAGGCTGTAACATCATGATTATCTAATTACAGAACATTTTTATAACCCCAGAAAGAAACCCATAGTCATGAGCAGTCACTCTCCAGTATATTTTTTATTTTTAAAGACAAATAAATGGGACCTAATTAAACTTGAAAGCTTTTGCATGACATAGGAAACCATAAACAAGATGAAAAGACAACCCTCAGAATCGGAGAAAATATTTGCAAACTAAGCAACCAACAAGGGGATTAATTTCCAAAATATACAAAGAGCTCGTGCAGCTCAGTATCAAAAAAACCACAAACAACCCAATCAAAAATGGGCATAAGATCTAAATAGGCATTTCTTCGAAGAAGACATACAGATGGCCAAGAAGCACATGAAAAGATGCTCAACATCACTAATAATTAGAGAAACGCAAATCAAAACTACAATGAGATACCATCTCACACTGATCAGAATGGTGTTTATCAAAAAATAATCTACAACAATAAATGCTGGAGAGGGTATGGAGAAAAGGGAACCCTCATACACTGTTGGTGGGAATGTGGAGAACAGTGTGGAGGCTCCTTTAAAAAAAATAAAAATAGAACTACCGTACGACCTTAGCAATCCCATTCTTGGACATATACCGGGAGAAAACCATAACTCCAAAAGATACATACATGCCAGTGTTTACTGCAGCACTATTTACAGCAGCCAGGACATGAAAGCAACCTTAATGTCCATCAACAGAGGAATGGATAAGAGGATGTGGTACATATATACAATGGAGTATTACTTAACCATATAAAGGAAAAAACCTGCCGTTTGCAGACACAGGTGGACCGAGAGACTGTCATACAAAGTGAAATAAGTCAGAAAAAGAAATACCGTATATAAATGCATATAGGTGGAATCTAGGAAAATGGACAGATGAACCTATTTGCAAAGCAGAAATAGAGACACAGATGTAGAGAACAAACATGGACACCAAGGGAGGGGGAGAGGGGGTGGGATAAATTGGGAGATTGGGATAGACATATATTTACTATTGGTACTGTGTATAATATAGATAACTAATGAGAACCTTCTGTATAGCAGAGAATTCTACTCAGTGCTCTGTGGTGACCTAACTGGGAAGGAAATCCAAAAAAGGCTATATGTATGTGTATTAATATAACTGATTGACTTTGCTGTACAGCAGAAACACAACATTGTAAAGTAGCTATACTCTAATAAAAATTAAAACGAAAACAAAAGAATAATATACACTAATCTTCACCTTGCTCTTTTTGCCTAAAGATACATTCTTGGAGATCTTTCCATATTAGCACACATAAGATTGCTCTATACTTTTAATGGTTTCATGTTATTTCATTATCTAACTAGTCTCTGATTAATGCCCATTTAGGTTATTCTAGACTCTGCTATCCTAAATAATGCTGTAATAAACAGTCCTATCCCAAATATCCCTATTTTCTATACAAGAACTATCTGTAGTATAAATTCCCTGAAGCAGACTTGCTAAGTCAAAGATCTTGGGTGCTCTAAGTTTGGATAGATTCTGACACATTGTTCTCTTCTGGGATGGTACCAATTTATACAGTGCTCAGTTGTACTCTTGCCTGGAAAGTCCCATGGACAGAGGAGCCTGGTGGGCTGCAGTCCATGGGGTCATGAAGAGTCGGACACTACTGAGCAACTTCACTTTCACTTTTCACTTTCATGCATTGGAGAAGGAAATGGCAACCCACTCCAGTACTCTTGCCTGGAGAATCCCAGGGACGGGGGAGCCTGGTGGGCTGCTGTCTATGGGGTTGCACAGAATCGGACACGACTGAAGCGACTTAGTGGCAGCAGCAGCAGAAGTTGTGCCTGACTCTTTGCGACCTCCTGAACTGTAGTCTGCCAGGCTCCTCTGACCTCTTGCCTCTAAAAATTCCCCTAAGGAGTTTTCCAAGCAAGAATACTGGAGTGGGTTGCCATGCCCTCCTCCAGGGGATCGTCTCGACCCAGGGACCTACATCTCCTGCACTGGCAGGTGGATCTTTTACCACTGGGAGGCCCTACCAATTTATAGACCCCACCAGCAGTGGAGGACAGTCCCTCACACTTTCACTAGCACAAGGGATAGCAGTTAAAACGTCTCTGCCAACAGTGACTGGTCTGCTGTTATAGCTTTAAATTTGAATTTCTCCTATTAAGAGGAACGATGACTATCTTTTCACATGTTTGCATTTCTACTTGTGTGTCTTTCTTAAAGCAAAAAGAGATCAGAGTGAATTCTTTTAGTATTCTTTAACTTGCCCTTTTAGCTCCTAAATTCCCCCTACACACACACACACACACACACACACACCCCATTTCTTCAATCATTTTGTTCCCTCCACAAAAGCATTTTGCTAAAGTATTCCAGCAGATTCTAAATGAACTTAAAAGCTTCCTAGCTTTGAGGGGCAATGAGATATTAAGCCTTGCCTTTGGTATTATTCAATGTTTAAAAGCTTAGAAACTTAATTCAGTAACTTTAAAAGATGCTGAGAAATTTATTCAGAGATTTAAGAACTAAAAATAACCTCTGGCTTTCCTACGAGACGTTTAAGTACAAATGTTTGGAAACTACAAGAAACAGATCAACCAGCCTCACAGTGGGTTTGTTGACAACTTTTCAAATGTAGTTGTGTTACCAATATTTAATTTTCCATTGAGGTTTGCTCAGTTCATAAGCATACCAACTCTCAAACGGATTATGGTGAATCCCAATTTTGACAAATAGTGAAGGAAGATGTCTCCTGAAGGAATTCTGGGATGAGGACGGTCATGGAAGATGGACCACGGAAGTTTTGCAATGAGAGAGGAGTGAGTTGGAAAGCAGCCTGCACCAGTGAGAACGGTGCTGGGCTCAAGGCTGCCGACCTGACCAGCTATGGCTATATGGTAAAAAGTTGGTATTCTAAACCCACAGGTTTCCAACTGAATCACGCCTGCCCTCCAACAAGTGGGAACCCACTTAGGAACCTATACAATGGCTGGTGATACTGGCTTTTAGAGTGAGCCGCTCAAAAGCTGACTGCAACCTCTGAGCTTGGGTGTAGCCTGCAAACAAGTGGACAAATAATCACTCTGGGAGACCTAGTTATTGCTTTTGGGAGAATTCCCCCAAAGTAATATATCTTTGTCTTCATTCTGAGGCTAGTCCATCTTTTCAGAGATGACTCCTCTAATCTCCTGCCTATTCTAAAATATGGCTGTTGGTGTGGCAGCTGAGCCAATCCAGGGATCTAGTGAGTGTAGTTTCTAGCGTAACACTTCTCTCTTTGTCTCCACTAAGCCTGATGTTTCCAAGACAGCTGCCTCTCTGGTATAGTTTCTCTGGAAAGAAAACTATATTTTCTTGGGCTCCAAAATCACTGTGGATGGGGACTGCAGCCACAAAATTAAAAGACGCTCTTTGGAAGAAAAGCTATGTCAAACCTAGATAGTGTATTAAAAAGCAGAGACATCACTTTGCCAACAAAGGTTTATATAGTCAAAGTTATGGTTTTTCTAGTCGTTATGAAGGGATGTGAGAGTTGGATTATAAAGAAGGCTGAGTGCCAAAGAATTGATGTTTTTGAACTGTGGTGTTGGACAAGACTCTTGAGAGTCCTTTGGTCTGCAGGGAGATCAAACCAGTCAATCGTAAAGGAAATCAACCCTGAATATTCATTGGAAGGACTGGTGCTGAAGCTGAAGCTCCAATACTTTAGTCACCTGATGTGAAGAGCCGCCTCACTGGAAAAAACTCTGATGCTGGGAAAGATTGAGGGCAAGAGGAGAAGAGGGCAACAGAGGATGAGAAGGTTGGATGGCATCACTGCCTCAATGGACAAAATTTGAGCAAACTCTGGGAGATAGTGAAGGACAGGGAAGCCTGGCCTGCTGCAGTCCATGGGGTTGCAAAGAGTCAGACACGACTTAGCAACTGAACAGCAACAGAAGGTAAACTGGCAGGACGGTGAGAGGGCGAGGCATCCAGCATCTGCCTGTTCCCCACACAGACTTCCATTCAGTGCTCTTGTGTTGCCCCTTTTACACCTGCTCTCAGGGAGACACACTTCAGTTCACTGCGACAAGGGTTCTGCAGCCAGAATCAGCATGCTTCCTCTGTCTTCACCCTCTGCGGAAGCATGTGTTTCATTTTCCTGGACATAAGTCCATGTCCCTGGAGCCCTCTCTCCCACCTCTCTCTCATTAGTGACCAAGGTCTTTGGATCTGTCTCCTTAATACCTCTCCTCAATTCCCATTTCTAATGCCTCAGTATAAGCCCCTATCTTTTTTTCCCAGGTCAACTGTAATTTAAAGATATCTCTGTCTAGGAGTCCCATCTCCTGATACTCAATTGAACACTCACCCAGGTAATGTTGCAAAGGGATTTTGCAGATGTAATTAAGGTTACTAATCAGTTAACCTTAAGAAAGGGAGCAATTCCGCCCCCCCCCAAAAAAAAACCCAAAACAAAACAGAAAGGGATTAATTCCAAGCATGAGAAATATTTGACACATCATTGCTGATTCTGAGACACAGGGGCCTATGTGCTAGAACTAAAAAAAAAAGCCTCTAGAAGCAGAGGGTGGCTCCCCTGTCAATAGTCAGCAAGGAAAAGAAAGTCCCACAGCCAGAAGAAACTGAATTCAGTCAAAAACCTGAATAAGTGTGGAAATGTATCCTTCCCAGACTATCATTAAGAACCTAGCCAGCCAGTATCTTTTTTTTCAGTCTATAAAATCCAGAGCAGAGAAACAAGTAGGGTCATTTCAGACTCCTGACTTAAAAAATTGAGAGATAATAAATTCCTGTTATTTTAAGCTGCTAAATTTGGGGTGATTTGTTAGGGCGGCAACAGGAAGCTAATGCCACTCGTCTCCCACTTCAAGTCTTGCCCTTTCAATCTAATCTTCCAACTGGGGCCAGGGGGAGCTCTTACTAAATACAAATCTGACTACTTACTCCACTGCTTTTTAACACAGCTTTATCTTTAATATATCACCTACATATAATATTTATAAATAATACTGTGTATCTGACTTAGGCTTGTACTGATTTTATGACTTTTGCTTTTACACCCTGACCAGCTGTCTTTCTTAGGCGGTGCTTCCATGTCTGCTGGAGAAGAAATAACAGGATGTGTTAGAAGTGGCTGGAATGAGCTGTAAATTCAGTTAAGAAGGGAACTATGATTGTGTAAAGAGAAGACCATACTACTATGGTTACAAAAATGGAAAGAAGGAGAGGACTGGAAGAAGTATTGAGAAAAACAAAATAGGTATGTTTTTTGTTATATGTGTGTAGGTGTGTGTATATGTATATTTTTATATAAAGTAATACATAGTCATGGAAAAAGCCAACCAGTACAAAAGAGTTGAGGCAAGAGTCCAAAACAGGCAGCTCATGGATAAATAGAACTAGTCGAAGGGCTTTACATGACTCATACAGTGTTTAATTTTTAAATCTAAATTTGTGTGACGTTATATAGGTTATTACTTTCTAATTTGCTATAGTTTTACCCCTACCCCATCCTTTTCTAGTTTTACACCTGACCTCATTCATTCGTGTATGGTTCCTTGCTTTATTTTTAGTCACATGAGTCTGTAATCCCAGCGGGAAGTATAAAGTCCCTACAATCTTCACAAATCCCCTAATCATATGGTCTAGAGTCAGATTTTGCAGCAGTGGCACCAGTGACATTGTGAAACAGGTAACTGTTTGGAAGAGTGGCCCTGTTCACTTCAGGATTTTTGGCAGTACCCCAGGTCTCAGCTGTATCCCCTAATCATGAAAATCTAAAAAATGACCCCTAAGATTGCAACCACAGAAGAAACTGCCTCCAGCTGAGGACCATGTGTTAGAAAAACCTCTGACACCAGTTCCTAAGCTATCTTCCCCAACTCTGTGTCGCTAATAGCAATTACATATATTTGTGTCTCCATCCTTTTTTTTTTTTTTTTTTTTACAGGCCTCCCAAGTGGCACCAGTGGTAAAGAATCTGCCTGCCAATGCAGGAGATGTGGGAGATGTGAGTTCAACCCCTGGGTCGGGAAGATCCTCTGGAGGAGGGCATGGCAGCCTACTCCAGTATTCTTGCCTGGGAAATCCCATGGGCAGAGGAGCTTAATGAGCTTTGCAGTCCATGTGGCTGCAAAGAGTTAGACAAGACTGAGTAACTGAACACAACAACCTTTTTATACACTTATTTTTACCCTTAACGATTTTCCATGTTCTCACATATGATATTTTGAGACAGCAGAAGAGGTCTTCAAAGTATAAGGATTTAATGTACTTAACCAACTGTATTGGATACAGTTAATGGATTTCTGTCACTCATGTGCATAGAAAAAGCTAGAGATGATAAAAATGCTAGATGTGAGGATGAAGAGAGATTACAGGTATATGAAGAAAGCAAGAGCTAAAGAAAGGGCCTTTTCCTGCCAATAGTGCTGCTTGGTTTGGTGCTTTGTGATCTCTTCCAAAACGAGAGCTGGGCTATAGAACAGCTGCCCGCTTTTCCTGAGTATCTTTGCTTCACGCTGACAAAGAGTCTACAGAGACTGGGGATTTCAGATCACACAAGGGGATGTCTCTGTGAGGCAAAGATGGTGCTGCTGTTGCTGCTGAGAAAGGAAATGGAGTGTGTACAGATTTGAAAGGCAAAGTGCATCATGAGAATAGACACTTACTCCTTGGAAGAAAAATTATGACCAACCTAGATAGCATATTGGAAAGCAGAGACATTACTTTGCCAACAAAGGTCCGTCTAGTCAAGGCTATGGTTTTTCCAGTGGTCATGTATGGATATGAGAGTTGAACTGTGAAGAAAGCTGAGCGCCAAAGAATTGATGCTTTTGAACTGTGGTGTTGGGGAAGACTCTTGAGAATCCCTTAGACTGCAAGGAGATCCAACCAGTCCATTCTAAAGGAGATCGATCCTGGGTGTTCTTTGGAAGGAATGATGCTAAAGCTGAAACTCCAGTACTTTGGCCACCTTGTGCGAAGAGTTGACTCATTGGAAAAGACTCTGATGCTGGGAGGGATTGGGGGCAGGAGGAGAAGGGGACGACAGAGGATGAGATGGCTGGATGGCATCACCGACTTGATGGACGTGAGTTTGAGTGAACTCTGGGAGATGGTGATGGACAGGGAGGCCTGGCGTGCTGCGATTCATGGGGTCGCAAAGAGTTGGACACGACTGAGGACTGAACTGAACTATCATGATGAAGGTGAAACAGTTACAAACCTGAGATATTCAACCTTTCCTATTACTTTGTTTCCAACCACGGGCATGATAATTGCCACCTTCCCCTAGTAGGGGCTTCCCAGGTGGCGCAGTGGTAAAGAACCTGCCTGCCAGTGCAGGAGACACAAGAGACACAGGTTCGATTCCTGGGTTGGGAAGATACCCTGGAGGAGGAAATGGCAACCCACTCCAGTATTCTTGCCTGGAAAATCCCATGGACAGAGGCGCCTGGTGGGCTACAGTCCGTGGGGTCACAAAGAGTTGGACGCAGCTGAGCACACATGCACAGCTTACTTGGGTGGTGGAATGTCAAACAGAAGCAGCTACCACGCTGTATCGCACCCAAGATTCACGTCCCAAGGGCACGATCAACCTGTGAGTCTGGCCTCTCTCTTGATGAGCAGGACTCATAGTGAGTAAGATCCAGACACTTTGATTTTCCCCAGCAGATGTGACCAAATTCACAAAATATCTAATTATGTTGCTACAAAATACGCTGTCTTTTTATGTATTCTCTTAATCCATCAGAATTTTGTCAGTGGTTACATAAAATGTCTGACACTCCTGTGGAAATAACTATGACAAACAATAAAATACGAAATGAAGAAAGACAACTCATACCTCTTAGTACTGTTTTGTTTGGTTTGCTGCTTTGCGATCTCTTCCAGAGCCAGAACTGGGCTGCGGAACAGCTGCCCGCTTTTCTTGATTATCTTCTGCTTCATGGCAGTTAGACTACTCCATTCTCGAACAAACCTCAAGATCTGGCGGAAATTGAGATAATGAAAAGAGTGTACAGCTCGCCAGGCATCTTCCTTTGAAAGCGAGGCTACGTATAGCATCTGAAAACGGATGTTTTATCATAACCCCAAACAGGCTTTGAGTCTCACAGTTTAAGGTTTTCTTCAGTTTGACGCAGTTTTTTGTGAACCATCTACGGCCAGTTGTGCAGAGGTCACTTCCAAGCCATCAGCTGTCTATAGACACCATTTAGGACACTCAGCACATGTCCTTCATGCACAGAGACCAACAGCAATAACGTGCTCGCTGACTCCAAAAGCACACATACCCCAACGGTGGCCGAGGCAAAACTGGATTCTGGGGACAGTGGATCTTTGGTGGTGACAACGCAATATCTGGGCATCGTTTGTACCTGACTGCCTAAACTCTCACGGGAAAAAAGCCATCAATAATAAATCTGGGACATTTTATTAGGGCTACTGTTACTTATTAGTCAGTTATACATAATTGGCTATTTTCTGGTAATCTGAGCATCAGCATTAGATGACACCAAAGAAAACAGCTCATAGCTACTTTTTCTTTTAAGATGGGTGCAGCCGACCATGGCCAATGTTTTCATTTCTGCTCAAATGCAAAAACATAATCACTGTATTCTTGTAAACAGCACCATGCTGCATGCTGGCTCAGCCCCCACACACGTGGACCCTCCTTAGCAATGAAGATCAATCAGCACAGATCAGAACTAAGGCCTCCCCAGCAGGTACATGGCCTGTGGCTGCTTCCCATAAGGAATGGAGTCCCCCCACATGGTGTTATCCCTGCTCTCAGAGCTTGTCAGTGTTAGAACTTAACCTACAAAGATAAAGTGTGATTCTGTCAGACACCAACCTCACAGCTGCTAATCCTGTGAATGAGGAAATAAATGACGTGAGGATGAGTCTATCCACAGAAACAGCAACCTGAGGTGTGATCGTTCGCCAGGCTAACAGATTTCACATTTATCCTGGTAATTCATAGGCACTGCCTGGACTGATTAAAGTGCACCCAGTGATCTGACTGCAGCAGGCCACAAGCTGCTCTGCTTTTATCAAACTCAAAAATGGTCTTTAAAATTACTCAACAAATTTTCATTCAGAACAAATGTGCAGGATGGTTCTTACCAGGGAGCGATTTTGTTTCAGCTGAAAGCTTGCTGGTAAATCTTCCCACAGGTCTAATTTTATATCCAAAGGAATGAAATTACAGTTCATCTGGTTTCCATCCTGATTATAGATGAGGAAGGCAGTATTAATCCATTTTGTCTGTAGGCACTAATAATTATTTTAAAAGTAAAGAATGCTATTATTGCATTTCATGCCCAGTCTTCTAAACTGATAAACTGAGGCAGCTCATTCCAGACAAGATTCCACCCGTACTGCCCCCACTGAGAGGATACGGAGCCCAGGAGGGGGCCAGGCCCTCTGAGAGCCCCCACTACATTTGGTCTAAGGGTAAGCCATACCATGTAGAGAGGTGTCATCAGTCAAACATGAAGTATTTTTTTTATAAAGCGAAAGAAGAATCTCTGTATATAGAAATCTACTGTATAAACAAAAGTTGAACCCATATTCTGCCTAATTCTCTCAGCCAGAAAGAAACGTTACAGTTACCACAATCACTTTGGGGAAAGAAAAACACACAAAAAGTACTTACATAGTGATTAAAAGTTCAGATGTGTAATTGTTATTCTGGCTGGGGTTCTGGCTGAAGTGAACTCCCATTAGACACGGGGTTCTGGCTGAAGTGACAGTTTAGAGGTATACTACTAACATGACATAAGATGCTAAACATCTGTTACTGCTCTTCCTTTTAAAGAGTGTTCTTTTAGGCACTGAATGGGGGTTTTTATATGAATTTCTGTTTCTAGATTTTATTTCAGGTCTCCTAAGGTGAACAGAAAAGCTTTCTTCTGAACTCTCCTGTAGCTGTGAAAATCCCTGTTGACATTTGACCTGCTTAGTGTCTCCAGTTTGGAAACTTGATTGAATAATGTTTCATGGCAAGGGGATACATAAGTATTTAGAAGAGTGGTAAAAATGCACTCGAGACTGTTGAGAGAGGTCAGGAAGGTGGCTGAGCTATTTGCTTGGTGGCAGGCACACTGCTTTTCATACTGCTCAGGGGTTCTCGTAGGATGTGAGTTGGACCATAAAGAAGGCTGAGCACCAAAGAATTGATGCTTTCAAACTATGGGGTTGGAGAAGACTCTTGACAGTCCCTGGGACAGCAAGGAGATCAAACCGGTCAATCGTGAAGGAAATCAACCCTGAATATTCATTAGAAGGACTGGTGCTGAAGCTAAACCTCCAATACTTTGGCCACCTGATGCTAAGAGCCAACTCATTGGAAGACTCTGATGTTGGGAAAGATTGAGGGCAGGAAGAGAAGGGGGCACCAAAGGATTAGATGGTTGGATGGCATCACTGATGCAGTGGACCTGAGTTTGAGCAGAGTTCTGGGAGATGGTGAAGGACACAGAAGCCTGGTGTGCTGCAGTCCATGGGATCACAAAGAGTAGGACACGACTTAGCAGCTGAACTACAACGAAGGCATGCTCTACCGTCTACCATTTGCAGCTTCTCTCCAGTCTCCAGCAGAGGAGGAAATACCCCGACATGATGATCCAGGATGCAGAGCCTTCACCGTGCACAGTAAGAAGTTTAAGGGCTTCTGAACTTGTGTGTGTGCTCTGCCTGGGGTCTGCCTTCCGGATTCTTGACCTTCTAGCCCCTGGGAGAGCCATTCTCTGTTATTCTTAGGTGATGGTCTCACAAGGGGCAGGAGGTGGCTCAGACACTTAGACCTGTCTCTAGAGGAGTGGAGGGCTTCTTGGTGCTCCCCGAGTCAAAAGTTCCACATGGCAGACCAAGGCTGAAGCCTTTAAGGGAAACGTGTCCTGCCTATTTTCATTCTTGATGTTGCTCTTGGCAGTGGTCCCACAGTGGAGGCTGCTTGGAGCTTCTGGTATTCATGATCCTAGCCGTCTCCTAATCTTCTAGCAGTATCTTCTAATATTCAGTTAGAACTAGAGATTATTACATGGTACAGCATCTATCTGTATCTAATAATTTGGTTTAGCAGAAAACCCATAATTGAGTTTGGGCAGGCCCAACCTAACTTATCTTTAAAATGACATTATTTCAATAGAATGGCCCATGTGTTTAAAAACTCACAAATCCTATTTTATGATACTTGTAAAGATTAGAAGTTTGAAACTATAGGTCAAGCAAAAGTGTTCATAAATCTCAGTAATTTTTTTTTTTTCTCAAATACTTATACTAGTGAACCTTGGCCAAAGATTCTCACATGGTCTCCAAGACCCTTTCAGAAGATCCAGAGAGACATAAGTTTTATAATACTAGTGCAACACCATTTGCCTTTTCCACTGTTATTCTCTTAGGAATGTCCAGGGAAGTTTTCCACGCAGAGGCAGATCTGAGAATCCCACTGTCTTCTATTATGACTTCAGGAGAAACTGCTAAAGATGTAAAACAATGCCACTCTTCTCACTAAACATTGTTTTGGAAATTATAATTATTTTTCACAGAGATATGCTTCTTATATCAGTATACAGTGGATTTATTATTGCTAGTTTGTTAATTACTGTTTATTCCTTTATTTTTGGTTGTGCTTGGTCTTCGCTGCTGCGCCAGGCTTTTCTCTAGATGTTGGGAGCTGCTCTTATGGGCACAGGCTTCTCACTGTGGCGGCTCCTCCTGTGGCGGAGCACAGGCTCCAGGCGCATGGGGTTCAGTCGCTTCAGCGCGCGGGCTTGGCGGCTGACGCTCGCAGCCTCTAGAGCGCTTGTGGGCTCAGTAGTTGTGCAGCACAGGCTTAGCTGCCCCACGGCATGCGGGATCTTCCTGGCCCATGGATTGAACCCGTGTCCCCTGCATTGGCAGACGGATTCTCATCCACTGCACCACCAGGTAAGCCCTGTTACTGCTAGTTTCACGTGGATAAATATTTTAAAGTGTTTCTATTTTAATTTCACAAGAGATATAACCCACATGGGGTTTCCCTGGTGGCTCAGTGGTAAAGAATCTATCTACCAATTCAGGAGACATGGGTTCCATCCCTAGGTTAGGAAGATTCCCTGGAGAAGGAAATGGTAACCCACTCCAGTATTCTTGCCGTAAAATCCCATGGACCAGAAGCCTGGTGGGCTATGGCCCATGGGGTTGCAAAAGGTCTTTGGGTCCCCAACAAATTTTAGGAGTGCTAAGAGGTCCTGTGACTGAAAATTTTGAGCACTGCTAACTCAGGCCATGAGCAGTCATATTATTAAAGCTTCCTAGAGTTACTCAACCCACTCCAGTGTTCTTGCCTGGAGAATCCCAGGGACGGCAGAGCCTGGTGGGCTGCTGTCTATGGGGTCACACAGAGTCGGACACGACTGAAGCGACTTAGCAGCAGTAGCAGAGTTACTCAGCATGTGTAGGCAGGCTTAGGCTTCTGTGAGGATCCTACTGCTGCTGTTGCTGCAGGATCAGTGCAGGAGGCGACTCGGAGTGAGAGTTCACCAGGGCCAGGCACTGTGCTAATGGCCTCCCAGGGGTTAGCTTATTTTGTCCTGGCAATGACCACTCCATATTTTACAGCTGAGGAAACAGGCACAAGATTCCACAGTCAGTAACAGATCTGAACCTAGGCACCCTGGCCCTAGAGTCTGCACTCTAACTACGAAGCTGTTTGCCGCTCTTTGTCTTTAGATTTAACAGAGGAATCTGAAAATTAGCTTTAAGTAGGAAAAGAACTCACTACCCATTTCACTGCTAATAAAATTATCTCCATTGGAACATTAAAAAAGGAAGCCTTGGGTATGTTTCCAGAATCCACATGATGCCTACCTTAGTATAGACGTGAATCCGGTCAGTATTCTTACTTGCACAAAACATCAGGGTATCATACACTGGCCAGTTCTTCAACTGTTCTAATGAAGAAGATAAAAAAGAACCTGAAGGCATATCTACCCTCTACCCAGAACAGCTTACTTTAATCCTATGTGGGTTAGGATAATGAAAGAGTTTTATCAAATATATCAGCACACTGAACAAAGAACATGTACCTGGGCATGAAATAAACATGGCAGGTGATCTAAGAGCATACTGGTTTATATGGTAACCAGTTGCTTTGGAACTTTTGCTAATGACCCAACAAGAAAAAAAAAAAACGAAATTCAGCATTTGCTTTATAAAAGATAAGCATTAGGCATAAGGGAGAATTTCTTACCCTGAAAGAGTCCCTATCAGTCTTGAAAGAGTCTAGAATCTATTCCTATTGCTACAGAGGGTTTAAGTTGAGACCGAATGAACACCATTTTGATTATCCGCAGCAAGACTACCATGTCGAGGGCTACTTAAATGACTGATGCCTTATGGCCTGGTGCCTCACATTCACAAAAGGAGATGAGTGAACAAGACGTCTTTCTCATCGTCTCTGTTTATTTTTTTCTCAGTCCTACTGACCAATATATTCTGTGGAAAGGATAGGGTTATCCAAGCAGATCTAAATAATAATTAGTTAGCACTTATCAAGCACTAACAATGAGCCCGGTACTGGTCTAAGTACTTATATTAACACCTCTCAGAAACAAGTTGTGCGTCTTACAGAGGAGGGAAGCAAGGCACATCAGTCTGCCCAAGGCCACTGGTAACAGAGTCCAGTAATCTGGCTCCAGAGCCTATGCTCTTAACTTCTGCCATGGTTCCTCAGTGACCCTTTCAAGTATTTTTCCAGATATACAAGTCTATGATTTATTTGCAGTATCATCTATTTGAATATTTCTAATCGAGACATCAGTCACTTTACAAACTTAGACTGTGGATTATCCCCATATTTCATAAATTCAAAAATGCATGCTTTCCCCACACTTGAATATCTCTGAAATTGGCATGTCTTCCAGTCAACAGCCTTGGCATTTTACAACTATGCTTGGCCAGGTGACAGCTGTAAGGTAGTTTTCACTGCCTGGGCATGAGCTTAGTCATAACTACAACACCGTTTTCACTTCGACACTACGCTTGAGATATATGCATTGTCATTTCTGAGTGTTGATTTTGATTACCTTCAAAATGTCTTCAAAATGTTTTACTGTGGTTTGGGATTTAAATGAAAAGTTATCATGTACACCAAAAACTTGCATACAGGATGAGAAAGCATAAATTTGTTATTAAAGAAGCAAACATGCATCGCTGCAGGGATAACCAGTTACTGTGTCATAGCGAAACCGGCAGTTTGTTTCTTTATTTTGGCTGTGCGTCTTCATTGCTGAGCAAGCTTCTCTCTAGTTTTGGCAACTGGGGGCTACGTTCTAGTTGCAGTGCTCAGGCTTCTTATTGGGTTGACTTCTCCTGTGTGGAGCACAGGCTCTAGTCTATGGGCTCAATAGTTGTGGCACAAGGGCTTAGTTGCCCCAGGGCACGTGGAATATTCCCAGACTGGAGATTTAACTTGTGTCCTCTGCATTGGCAGGTGGATTGCTATCCACTACACCACCAGGGAAGTCCCATCTTTTTCTTTCTTAATGTACATAAAGTAAGTGCCTACCATAATCACTGTCTCCAGATTTGAAGAACTGTGGTTAATGCTTAAAGATCAGAAGTCACTCTTTGATAAAAAGCCTTATGAGAACAACTCCAAATCAGCTGATGTTTTTTGGTAACTACTAGTTACATCAGGGAATGTATTTTTCATTTTTTTCATGTAGTATAATTTAATGGTTCCAAACACCAGATAGCATCTTATGAAGATACGGCCTTCCTTCCAGACCCTTAGAATTCCAGTTAGAATGAAGCTGCAATTCCAGAGTGGTATACGTCACTCTGGTTCTAAAAGAGCATATGTGGGTAGAAGCATCTTACTACAATGTCCCTTCTCTTTCTTGTTTTTTAAGGAAATCCATGTCAGTGGGAAGATGTGAAGAATTACACTTTTGCAGCCCAGTGATCTGAGAAGTAAAGAGAGAAAAAAAGAAGAGGGAATAGGTGTAGGGGAAAATACCAGCATTGTTTACTGGATGAGGCCAATGCAAATTTCACCAGCAGAATAGAATTCCTAAAAGTCTAGTGATTTTCGAAAAGAATGTGTAGGTAAAGCTAACATACGTCTTCATCAAGGGACCAATTTGTAACTAACAAGCATTTCCTTGCTGTAGATGGAGAGTCTCATGGCCCAGCTGACAACAACTGCCAGTCGCTGATTCTGGGTCTGACGTTTTGTTCACTGACCTGGACACTGTCCGAGAGCAATGGTTTCATCCTCAATGGGGGCACTGTCAGAGTACACACAAGGGAACTAGAGACAAGACGCCTGAGTCCAGATTGTCTACTTAAAGGCTGCTAAAATTAACAGACCTGAACAGAATCTATTGTGAGATAGTTTTGGGAAGACCTTGAGGAATTAGAGGAAAGGAAAGCTGAGCACAGAAGGAAGATGCCTAGAGTTTAGAAATACTTAATAAACATTTCATTTTAGAGCTATGAATTCAACATGGAATTATATCTATGTTTAACTTCCCTGGTGGCTCAGACAGTAATGAATCTGCCTGCCGATGGGAAGAGCCCTGGGGGAAGGGAATGGCACCCCACTCCAGTATTCTTGCCTGGAGAATTCCATGGACAGAGGAGCCTGGTGGGCTACAGTCCATGGGGTTGCAAAGAGTTGGATACGATTGAGTGACTAACACTTGTATCTTTTTAGAGCTAGGAATCCAACTCTAAACTATATCTATGTTTAACAGCAACTAACTTAAAAACTTTGACAATCCATCCTGAACACTTTGGGGTTGTTATAATGAAACATCAACCTGTTGGTTACTATGGTCACAAACTGAGTAACAAAGAAAATAACCCCACAGTACTCACAATCTTTTGCCAGCTGGCCCATAAAGATTGTGATGGATGACATACAGGCTGGTATTTGCCAACCACTGCAGCCATAAATAATGAATGGAATCAAGGAAAGAAGTAAATAAACCTGAGACACTACATGGTTGGTTGGTCATGATTCACATAGTCTTGAAATTATGTTCCTTAAAAACATTTTACTTAAAAAAACAACAACCCTCAAAACTCAAAATATAAAATATGCTGATTAATTGTAGCCACTTAAAAGAAATTCATGTGTATGGGTTCATGGTGGTACAGTGGTTTAGAATCCGACTGCTAGTACAGGGGACACAGGTTCGCTCCCTAGTCTGGGAAGATCCCAGATGCCGCAGAGCAATTAAGCCCGTGCACCACACTACTGAGCCTGTACCCTTGAGCCTGCGCACTGCAACTACTGTGCCCATGTGTTACAGCCTGTTCTCCACAGCAAGAGAAGCCACCGCAACAAGAAGCCTGCACACCACAGTGGAGAGAGGCCCCAGCTTGCTGCAACTAGAGAAAGCCCACATGCACCAACAAAGACCCAGTGCAACCAAAAATAATAAAAAATAAAAGAAATTCACTTGTAAAGGATGAATGATCTCCTAAGTGGCTGTCAATCATCTGTCAATCTTAAAGCAATCCATGGTGTCCAAAAGAACCCCCAAATATCAAAACCATGCTCTCACTGCAAGAATGGGCCGAGCTTGGTGGAAGCTGGGCAACAGGCCGGAGACAGCACATGTAGCCCATATGAGTTTAGCTCTCTCTGTAACATCTGAATGCCAACAGCTCTGCTTTTCTAGCCATCTGGTGTTTATGTATGTAGTTACAAATGGTTGGTATTTTTAATATAAAAGGGAATACAAGGAACCTGGAACAAGGTAGTAATCGCAAACCTATTAACAGTGTTCCACGTCTAAGCATATGGTTATTACTTGGATCCTGGAAATGGAAAGACTTACCATCACCTGGCTGGGGGGTGAGTCTGTCTTCACTCTCAGTTGTTGAAATTTCTTCCTTGCTCTTAGCTAATGGTTCAGGTGTTGAATGTGCCAGGACTTGTTTCTCCCCGTCAGAACTAGTCTGAATTTTTTTGGAGGTGTCCTGAGAATCATCTTTCTCGTTTTTGTTTTTATTCTGTGTCTGGCTGAGGCTATCTATTTGTGGAACAAATTTGTACAACAAACAAAATAATTCATGAAAAACAAATAATTTACACTTATATTTAGCTAAAGTCGTTGTGTACCCTAAAGCCAGTACAGAAAGTAGAGTTTAAAAATGTCACAGCTAAGTTGTACAAAAAGAAACAAAGTCAGCAACATCTGTTCATTCTTTCTAAATATTTATTGGGGATCACCAAGTACCACTCTAGGTGCTGGAAAGGCAGAGGGAACAAGTCAGAAAGGTCCCTGCTTCCTAGAGATTCCATTCCAAAGGCAGAGATAAACAGGCAAACAGATAGGATCTTTTTTGCTAAAGAGAATACATGAGTTAGAGGATGGGGTGGGAGGCTCCCTGGAGCTGAGAGCTGCTCAGGGATCTGGGAAGCCTGGCCCCAGGGGGCCTGTATTCTTGACTTAGAGCCTTAGTGTCACTGGAAGCCATTAAAGGGTTGTAAGCACAGGAATGTAATGATCTAAGTTTTTAAAGGCTCCCTCCATCTGCTGTGGAGAGAAGGACCAGCCTCAGGGAGGCTTCAGAGAGATGCTGGTGGCTTCCAGTGTGATGGTAGCAATGAAGATGTAGTGACTGGAATCAAGGCACTTTGTAAAGGTTACACTAGCGGAACTTCATGAAGATGGGAGGACAGGGAAAAATCAAAGATGCTGCCTCCAGGTTTTTAGCACAAAGTAGGGAAGACGGGGGAAGAGAAGCTTTGGTGTTAGATGTAGTGACTGTAAATCAAGAATTCCATTTTGGACATGTTAAACTTGAGGTACCCTTTAGACATCCAGGTGGAGATGTTATGTAGGTCACTGCATACATCCAGTCTGGAATTCAAATGAGAGATACAAATCTGGGAGTATGAAGTATAAGATGCAGAGGATAAGCAATAGATGTTAAGAACAAAGCACAAGAGAAATGTTACATACTGACAACTCTAGTGATCAATGCTTTTGAATCGTGGTGCTGGAGAAGACTCTTGAGAGTCCCTTGGCCAGCAAGGAGATGAAACTAGTAAATCCTAAAGGAAATCAACCCTGAATATTCATTGGAAGGACTGATGCTGAAGCTAAAGCTCCAATACTTTGGCCACCTGATGAGAAGAGCCAACTCACTGGAAAAGATCCTCATGCTGGGGAAGATCGAAGGCAAAAGGAGAAGGGGATGACAAAGGGTGAGATGGTTGGATGCCATCACTGACTCAATGGACATGAACCTGATCAAACTCTGGGAGACCATGAAGGACAGGGAAGCCTGGCATGCTGCAGTCCATGAGGTCACAAAGACTCAGGCATGACTTGGTGACTGAACAACAGCAAGTATCCAATGTAAGCAAATTAATGTACTAGCTAACGTACTAGAGACCACTAGTTAACAGCTTTATAAGACTTTCCAGTCCTGTATCCTAATATTGCTCGTTTAATGTTTTGAATTCACTGTTTCCTCAAAGTGTTATGTGGCAGGTATTGATTTTAAAATTTAGATGAATTGGAATTCTGCTTTTTAATACTTTGGGGATGCATCCAAATCAAGGTTGGAAATGATTATGTTAAACTGTAGTATTATTAATCTAATAATTATGACTACCAGATATGGTAATATCACTGTTACTTGGAATATGTATTGTTCTTATATCAGATTGTTTCATATTCACAAAAGGTGTTTTGTTTTTTTAGACTGCTTGACAGTTTGCTTATTAAATCATGGTTCTAGAAATCTTCATTGTTGCTCTTGGTATCATAAAGAAAAATCAGAACTTATAAAACCCTATTAAACCATGATTTTTATTGCTCAGTCATTCAATTTATAGACTTTGTGTGAACTAATATTATTTTGTAGTCATGAGATACTTTATTTTTATTGCCTGTAGCAGTTGGAAATTGAATGAGATAATGCAAATTGTGGGAGATATTATATGGGATAAGCTTGTGGCTCCAATTTAGTTCATAGACAACAGGTGTCCACGTTACAAATATAATCACCCAGATGGCAGACTTGTCAGTTTTGGGAGGAACACCCAGAATCAAAGGAGGAAAGACTCAGCTACTGATTACATTTTCTTTCAGATCAAAATTAAGGCAGAGGAGAGCAAGGCAAGCAGGAAGGAACTGCAGCATTAGAGCTGCTATCTTTGCTGAGACTCTGTTAATGTCAAGACTCTGGAGAATTCACATATGATGGGAAAGTGTGTATAATCATTACACACTTTGATAAGATTTTATTTATAATTTCTTCTAGTTTCCAAAACCATACACTTGGCATTTTTAGTGACCATAAAAATGGTCTCTAAAACTGGAAAAAAAGGAATACTGATGATGATTTTCTTAAGACAACCACAGTTGTTAACAGTCACTTCAAAAATAAAACACCAGCAAGCATATCATATCACGCAAGCAAAACATACTCTGAGGTATGTTTATGATTTCTTTTAAATAGCATGTTTTAGAAAAGAATAAACTCATAAAACAGACGTGAGATTTGGTTTTTAAAAGAAGATCAAGAGAGGAATTTTTATGATTTTTCATGGGAGAAACATGGCACAATAAATATTTCAGTAGGCGAAGAAGCTACACTGGATTCATTCTGCTATTTAAACAAAATAATCTACAATTTCTTTAAAAACAAGTATATTCTACAGAGGAAAGAAAACAGCAGGTCTATGGCTATAAGGCATATTTGCTGCCATAGCAACAGAGCTTCTATTCCTGCCCACTGAATCCACGTCCTGCTGGCATTAATCAGAAATGTCCATTTGTGCCAAATTAATGCCATGTCACAGACGCTGGGGGATATATATTCTTGACAGAACTGGGAGCTTTTCACATTCCACAAGGGGATAAATTCACAGTCTTCACTGTGGAAGCTCTTCCTCCAGCTTAAACACTGAAGTTGGAACCCAGTCATGGATCTCTGATGACAGCAGTTGTCTCTAAACACACAGGTTATCTGAAGACACCACTGCTACCCGCCTCACGGTCGCCCTCCATGTACTCACCAGCGCCGCCCCGTGGATTCTCACACATTTCACAGTAAGGTAACACTGAGTTATTGATGTAGGTGCAGAAAGCACACTGCCAGCCCTCACCACAAAAGGCTGGGGTAGTGGCCTGGGCCTTGGCCTTGCAGATCCCGAACGTGAGCAGAGCTTCGGCCTGCCCAGGCCGGCATGGCTGCTCCTCAGGGGGCCTGCAAGGGTCATCGATGGCGACCGATTTCAGTTTTTTAGCTTCAGGTTCAAGATCACTTTCATCACCTCTGGTGGCTGTTTTTACAGGGTCTGCTGGCACTATAGTATTTTTCTCCTGGGATACCCTTGATTCATCACAGGAGGTCTCCAACTGTCTTTTCTTAGCGTTTGGTAAAAAGAATGATCGAATATCACGCTGTTTTTCTTTTTCAAACTAGGAAAAAACAAAGTTATTAAATTAAGAGGCTATTGAGTGTGTTCTTCCTAAATGAAATAGCTTAACAAACTTGTCATTAACGATATTCCTCTATCTTTTGAATACCCTATTGGAAATGAATTCAACCCTGTGATGACTCTTCATATATACATACGTGTAGAATACCACTATTGTCTCCATGTACTTTGTGTCTAACTTTTTTTTTAGCACTTACAACGTGTGAAGCATTTTATGTATATCAACTCATTTAATCTTCATGCTAGCTCTGTGAGGCAGGTAGTATTACTCTTCCCAAATTTCAAATGACAACACTAAAGCATTAGAGAAGTTAGGTCACTTGGCTATTGCTATTGCTAAGTCACTTCAGTCGTGTCCGACTGTGTGTGACCCCACAGACGGCAGCCCACCAGGCTTCCCCATCCCTGGGATTCTCCAGGCAAGAACACTGGAGTGGGTTGCCATTTCCTTCTCCAATGCAGGAAAGTGAAAGTGAAGTCGCTCAGTCATGTCCGACCCTCAGCGACCCCATGGACTGCAGCCTTCCAGGCTCCTCCAACCATGGGATTTTCCAGGCAAGAGTACTGGAGTGGGGTGCCATTGCCTTCTCCGCACTTGGCTATAGAAGTCATATAATAAAAATGTACTTTGGCCTCTAGATATATGTCAGGGAAAGGAAGCAATTGTGTGTTTAAATATTTCAGGTCAATAAAGACTTGAAAAATGTTTTCATGCCCAAACTATAAACACAAACAATGTTCATAAACAATATATTTTTCATATTAAAATAGTTTCCTGACTAAGGAATATTTTCAAATAGCAGTAAAGATATGAATTAGAACAGTTTCTTTAATAGAGATAGTTTAATAATTATCTTGTTCCTAAGAAACAGATTTCTCTTTTCTAAAAGCAGCAACTTCATGATCTCATGTTTTCCATCTTCTTTTCAACATGTAAATTTCAACCTCCTAATTAAGAGAAAGGATAACAGCCATTTCCACAGCTGATTAGCCAGCAGTTAAGGTAAATTAAAGGAGTTAATTTTAGAGAAGTCCTGCTAAGGCCTGAACTGGGTACATGGTGGACACACGCTGTGGCAGACTGCACAAAAATGGCCAATTCTTATCCCGTTTAACACACTTGTCTCTCAATGTCACACTGACACACCTACATTTAGAGGTGGGGTCTGTGTTCCTTTCCCTAGAACCTGGGTGGACCTTTGTAACGGTGTCAGTCAGCAGAATGCCATGAAAGCACCGCTGTGTGACTTCTGAGGCTCAGTCATTGAGGCTGATAGGGCTTCTGGCACTCTCCCCTTCTCCTTATCTTTCGGGAGGGACACTAGCCTTTGGAACACAGCCACCGTGTTGTGGGGAAGCCCAGGCCACACTGGAGAAACCACGTATGGGCATTCAACTCTTCAGCCGCACATGGGCCCCCCAGTGACGGTCAGCATCAGCTGTCAGACACGTGAGTGAAGAAGCTTTCAGATTCCAGCTCCCAGTCTTGGGATCGATCAGCAAAGGCCCCACTTCTCAGGCAGCAGACATGTCATCTCCATTGTACCCAGGCTGGATTCTTTATCCACAGAAACCATGAGAAAAAATACACAGCTATTGTGGTTTCAAGGCACTAAGTTTTGGGGTAAATTGTTATGCCACAATAGATTACAGATACTATAGTGACATGCAAATGTTGCAAAGAGAAAGTTTACATAATAAATCTTATCTGTATTCTTTAGTAGTGCTGAATAAGAAAGATTTTAGCAAATTAATCAAGACAGAAGGAATAGTGGTTACTGGGAGCTGTGAGAAAGGGAAAAATAGAGTTATTGCTAAATGGTTATGGAGTCTCTGTATGGGGTTTGAAAATAGTGGTGTCAGTTGCACAACACCATTAATATAATACACGTCATTGAATTATACACTTAAAATAGTTACGATGGCAAACTTTATAATAATGTACATAATCACAAGTATTTTAATTTCTAAAAAAGGAAAAAAGGTAGGAAGAGAAGAAAGAATACTTATGTTGTTCCTATATTGGAATAATTAAAACATATATTTTAGGAAAAAAGTCCTCCTCAGTAACGTACAACTTTGATTTTGTATGACTACTATTTATATACTCATATACTATTGCAATGGCACCCCACTCCAGTACTCTTGCCTGGAAAATCCCATGGACGGAGGAGCCTGGTAGGCTGCAGTCCATGGGGTCGTGAAGAGTCAGACACGACTGAGCGACTTCACTTTCACTTTTCACTTTCATGCATTGGAGAAGGAAATGGCAACCCACTCCAGTGTTCTTGCCTGGAGAACCCCAGGGACGGTGGAGCCTGGTGGGCTGCCGTCTATGGGGTCGCACAGAGTCGGACACGACTGAAGCGACTTAGCAGCAGCATACTATTACAAAGTTATCTAGAAAGTTGTGGAAGTTACAGAATTTAGACAAAAATATAAAGAATGAAATCAACCATGAGACAAGATTTTTAAAACCACGCACAAGAGAAATTCTAAGAAAAGGGTGGAGGAAAGCAAGGAGATTATCAGACTCATGGAGTTTGGTGTTAAAAAGGTAACAAAGAAACAAATATAGTTATACATGTAAAGAGAATGTTCTATTTCATACAACAGCACTGCAGAGAACTCCTTGAACTTTGAAAATACTGGCAAATATTCAGCAAATGTGAACAAATTCTACCAGCTATTTCTAGTTAAACAACAATGATTTTACAAGAGAGGTTAACTTTCTGAGTCCTTGTACATGTCTCAAAATGACCTGATTTTGCCCTAACTCTTAGTAGTTTTGCTGGGCAAACAATTCTCAAAAATCTTTAAAGAAATTGCTTGATTTCTTCCAACATCTGATGATACTGACAATGTTCCTTTGTAGTTGCAAACTCTTTCTTCATTTTATAGAGGCTTTTGGAACCTTCTTTTCATCCCTGGTATTCTAAAATTTCACAATGACCTAAGTCTACATACTCTATCTGTGTCATCTGTATCTATATGATTTCTGCTCAGCACCTAGGATACCCTATTAATTTTGTATAGTATTGATCATCTCTAGTTCTTGGACATTTCTATTCTTTTTTGATAGTTTCTCCCTCTTCATTTTCTCACTTCTGCTTTTCTGGAATTCCTGTTAGCAGAATGTTGGACCTGGACATTTACGTCATCTTTTACTTTCATATTTTCCTTCTTTGTGTCTTTTTACCCTCTAAATGGGTTTAGCTATTTTATCTTTCAATGCTTCCATAAAATTAGTTTGGCAGTCATATTTTTAACATGTAAAATTTCCTTCTTGTTCCTTTTTCATAGTATTTTGATTTTATTTGTATGTGCAGTATCATCTCAAATCTGAAGATACAAATTAGTTTTTTAAAGTTATCTCCAGGATCAATTTTTGTACTAGTTTATTTTGTTCAGCTTTTCCACACCACAGATTTCCTTCTCAAATGTCCGATGACCTCACACAGAAGAACGATGGAATAGGAGGGCTGCCTGGGAAATCAGGACACATGGGCTACTGACTGAACGGGAGGGGTGCGGAAGATGGAAGGGACTGGAGTGCTCCTCAGACTCCTAAGTTTCTGACTTCTGACACTGTATGGATGACATTTTGAATTATCATAACAGAGAATATAGGAAGATAAATGGGCTTATTATTGTCTCATTATCTTAGAATAGAAGGCAAAAAGAGAAGAGATAAGGAAATAGAAGTTTACTTTTAGATATGTATGAGGACTGGTGGGTGCCAGGGTGGTGAATTCCAGGAAGCAGGTCCACAGTTGAAGGGAAAGAAACATCTGGATGCCTGTGTGGGAACCAGTGACAAGCAGAGGTGGTTCCAGTCAGAGGCCTGGATGTCACGAACAGAGGGAGGAGGAGGTAAGAAGTCATGGATGGAAAGCAGAGGGATGTTGAGAGTGGAATGAGGAGGAAGAGATACCAGGGAAGGAAACAGTAGGAACAGTAAGAGGGTGGAAAAGCCAGGGGATCAGTGGCTCCTGTGTTTTGGTTTCTACTCATGATCCCAAGCACCCAGAAAAACCCATGTCCTTCAGATATTTTTAATCAGATCTGGGAGATTTTCTTATATTTTTTTCCCTCTGTTTTTTATTTCTGGAATTTCTATTAGGGAAAATCTTCTGAACTGATCATTTGATTTTCTTTGCTTTTTCTCACATTTTTTTCCTACCTCTGTTGTTCTACTTTCTGTATGATTTCCTCATTATCTTCCTTTTAGTCCTTGTCAGATTATTATTTTCTGATGTTATAGTTTCACTTTCTAAGAGCTTTTCCTTGTTCTTTGATTATTCCCTTTCCTTATTCCTGTTTTGTGGGTACAATACTTTTACTTCTTGTGAACATGAATAGAAGGTTTTTTGTTTTCTTCAGTTTAGTTCAGTTCAGTCACTCAGTTCCAACCCCTGGAGGGTGAGTTGCTAATCTGAATTTTTTTCAGCCTGAGAACTTGGGACACAGTTCAGGGCTTGTGCTTCCCAGAGGTGTGCTTCTCTTGGGCCGTGTCTCCACCGGAAGCGAGCCCTGTAACCCTCTCTGCTGCTCACTTTGGGGTGAGAAGTAGGAAAACCCATTATGGCCTTGGGTTTTGGCTGGTTTCTTTCATACACCTTTTTACCAAATTTTCCTGGGGTGCTTTCAGGCACTTACAGGTCTATTAATAAAGCCAGTTCCTTTTTATTCACAAGGCTATTACCAAATGGAAGTCCCCTTTGTCAGGGACTCCCAGCTGGAGTCTGGGGTACTGAACTCCACCCTGAACTCCTAACAGTGATAGTGGTAACCGAGAAAGAAAAACTGCAGACATTTCACAGGTAATATCATCACAGTGAGGCCTGGGAGGAACTCGGCAGCAGGTGCAGGAGAAGCAGAAGGAATTGAAGCGGGCATGTAAAGGAGATTCCATAACTAGAGGCATGCAAGTAGGTAAGGGCAGGACAAATGGAAGCCACGGGAAGTGATCCAGTTTAGTCTAAAACTGAAGAGTCCATAGCAGAGGTGTCTGTGTGTGTGCTCAGTCGCGTCTGACTTTTTATGACTCCACAGACTATAGCCCACCAGGCTCCTCTGTTGAAGCCTGGCTTGGAGAATTTTGAGCATTACTTTGCTAGCATGTGAGATGAGTTCAATTGTGCAGTAGTTTGAGCATTCTTTGGCATTGCCTTTCTTTGGGATTGGAATGAAAACTGACCTTTTCCAATCCTGTGGCCACTGCTGAGTTTTCCAGATTTGCTGGCACATTGAGTTTTCTTCAGCTCATTACAATGTTTCTGCTTCTTTTCTATCCTTTTTTTGTTTTACATACTAGTCCTCACATATTTTGGTTTCTGCTTTGCCCATGAGAGGATTTCTTCCAAACCTGGTGACCTTCACTGTCTTTTCACAGTTTTTTTTAAACTTTTTATTTCATATTGGAGTATAGCTGATCAACAATGTTGTGATAGGTTCAGGTTGAAAGCAAAAGGATTCAGAAATACATATACATGTATCCATTCTCCCTCAAATCCCCTCTCATGCAAGCTGCCACTTAACACTGAACAGAGTTCCCTGTGCTATACAGTAGGTCCTTGCTGGTTACCCATTTTACATATAGCAGTGTGTCAGTTTGGGATTGACATGTTCCCAACGGAGTTGTTTTTTTTTTTTTTTAATAAATTAATTAATTTATTTTAGTTCAGTTCAGTTTAGTCATGTCCGACTCTTTGCGACCCCATGAACTGCAGCACGTCAGGCCTCCCTGTCCATCACCAACTCCCAGAGTTCACCCAAACCCATGCCCATTGAGTCAGTGATGCCATCCAACTATCTCATCCTCTGTCATCCCCTTCTCCTCCTGCCTTCAATTTTTCCCAGTGTCAGGGTCTTTTCCAATAAATCAGCTCTTTGCATCAGGTAGCCAAAATACTGGAGTTTCAGCTTCAACATCAGTCCTTTCAATGAACACCTGGGACTGATCTCCTTTAGGATGGACTGGTTGAATCTGCTTGCTGTCCAAGGGACTCTCAAGAGTCTTCTCCAACACCACAGTTTCAAAAGCATCAATTCTTTGTACATCTTTCTTTATACTCCAACTCTCACATCCATACATGACTAATGGAAAAACCATAGCCTTGACTAGACAGACATTTGTTGACAAAGTAATGTCTCTGCTTTTTAATATGCTGTCTAGGTTGGTCATAACTTTCCTTCCAAGGAGTAAGTGTCTTTTAATTTCATGGCTGCAATCACCATCTGCAGTGATTCTGGAGCCCCCCAAAATAAAGTCAGCCAGTGTTTCCCCATCTGTTTACCATGAAGTGATAGGAGGCTAATTACTTTACAATATTGAAGTGGTTTTGCCATACATTGACATAAATCAGCCATGGGTTGTACATGTGTTTCCCATCCTGAACCCCCCTCCCACCTTCCTCCCCATCCCATCCCTCAGGGTCACCCCAGTGCACCAGCCCTGAGCACCCTGTCTCATGCATCGAGCCTGGACTGACAATTTGCTTCACATATGATAATATACATGTTTCAATGCTATTCTCGCAAATCATCCCACCCTCGCATTTTCCCACTGAGTCCAAAAGACTGTTCTATACGTCTGTGTCTCTTTTGCTGTCTCGCATATCGGGTCATCATTACCATCTTTCTAAATTGCATATTTATGCGTTAGTACACTGTATTGGTGTTTTTCTTTCTGACCTACTTCACTCTTTATAATAGGCTCCTGTTTCATCCACCTCATTAGAATTGATTCAAATGCATTCTTTTTAATGGCTGAGTAATATTCCATTGTGTATATGTACCACAGCTTTCTTATCCATTCGTCTGCTGATGGACATCTAGGTTGCTTCCATGTCCTGGCTTGTCTATTCACATTTAAAAATAAGACATTAAAATGCCAATGTAAGCTCCAAGTGGGGGACCTCACTAAAGGTCATTGGTGACTGCTAGTCCGGGGATTCCTTTCAGGCTCCACAGCCTTTTCTTGGTCCAGTCAGTTTATCCAGAAAGGAGTCCTCCAATCTCCTGCCTGGAGGATATAGCACTAGCTAACCAGTGACCTGGAAGTTGATCAGAAGTGAAGTGATCAAGAACAGGGTGCTAAGGATTTCACCACTGATTAAGGAGTCTTCCAGTTAATGTGTTTGTTTTCAATTTACTGTCTTACCCCACTCCCTCAACTGGTTCTTCTCTTACATCTTAAAAGAGGAACAAATAAAATAGCTAAATAAATGAATAAAATGTCAAAAACAAAGACTACAAAAGATAAAATATACAAAGCAGGGCACTGTCATCTCCACTGAATAATGTTTAATAACACCAGCATCTTTTGTCTCCTTCTACATTTCAAAGAATTTGATTCCAGTTGTTTAAAACATTTTAAGCTCCCCACCAAAAGATAAAACAAAAGATTATTTCAGATTTGTTTATAAAAGAACAATACAAAACAGAAACGTAAGAAATCTTTCATTAAAAAGTATTCTCGGAGGTGGTTGTAAGATGGTGGAGGAATAGGACAGGGAGACCACTTTCTCCCCCACAAATTCATCAGAAGAACATTTAGACGCTGAGTAAATTCCACAAAACAACTTCTGAATGCCGGCAGAGGACATCAGGCACCCAGAAAAGCAGCCCATTGTCTTCAAAAGGAGGTAGGAAAAAATATAAAAGACAAAAAAAGAGACAAAAGAGGTAGGGACAGAGCTCCATCCTGGGAAGGGAGTCTTAAAAAGAGAGAAGTTTCCAAACACCAGGAAACACTCTCACTGTCGAGTCTGTGGCGAGCCTTGGAAGCACAGAGGGCAACATAACAGGGAGGAAAAATAAATAAATAACTAAAACCCACAGATTACGTGCCCAATGGTAACTCCCCCAGTGGAGAAGCAGCACAGATGCCTGCACCTGCCACTAGCAAGCGGAGGCTGGACAGGGAGGTGTGGGCTGCATTGCTTAGAGTAAGGACCAGGCCTGAATGCCTGAGGGCAATCTGAGCGAACTAACTTGGGCTAGCAAACCAGACTGCAGGATAGCTACCACACGCAAAGCCCTAACCTAAGACATCACCAGGCCTGTGCACAGAACTAAGGACTGAACAGAACTAGCCAGCTACAGACCATCCCCCTCTGGTGACAGGCAGCCAGAGCCGGAAAGGGGCAATCACAGCCCCAGAGAGACATTATCTACCAACCTGCAAGCAGGCTTCTTTGCTAACTAAGACTTCTTGTGGTTCTGGACATCTGCCTGCGAAGGTGCGCTGGTTGTACACCCAGAAAACCGAGCAGCAGGGACTGGGGAGGCGTTAAGTCACAGCGACCATGCTTGCCAAACACCTCATCACCTGAGCTGCTCGGACCTGGGAAGGGCACAAAACACAGGCCCAACTGAGTCTGCATCTCTGAGGACTACCCGAGCGCCTGGACCTGAGCAGCTTAGACCTGGGAGGTGCATGCAGCCCAGGGCCGGCCTCAGACGGTTCCCGGTGGAGCAACCTAGAGCCTGAGCAGTATGGGCAGGGAGGGCACAAGCGCCATGACGGGGGCAGGCCCAGTGTGACTGAGATACTGTGAGCACACGCCAGTGTTATTTGTTTGCAGTGTCCCTCCCTCCCCACAGTGCGACTGAACAAGTGAGCCTAAAAAAAGTGTCCACCACCACCCCCCTTGTGTCAGGGCCGAAATCAGACACTGAAGAGACCAGCAAACAGAAGAAGCTAAAACAGAGGAAACCGCCTTGGAAGTGACAGGTGCAATAGATTAAAACCCTGTAGTTAGTACTGACTACATAGGAAGGGGCCTATAGATCTTGAGAAATATAAGCTGGACCAAGGAACTATCCAAAAAAGAACTGACCCCACCCTGCCCACACCACCACCAGAGAAAGTCCTAGATATATTTTTACGATCATTTTTTTTTTAATTTTTAAGTCCTCTATTACTCTTTTAATTTTCATTTTTATAACCTACTATTACTTTGCAAAAAAAAAGACCTTGTTTTTTAAAGCAAACTTCATATATATATATATTTATAATTTTTGTGACTTTTTTCTTTAATATTGAATTTTTGAAAATCCAACCTCTACTCTAGATTTTTAATCTTTGCTTTTTGTTATTTGTTATCAATTTTGTACCTTTAAGAACCCAATATTCAGTACCCATTTTTACTTGGGAGTGAGATTACTGGCTTGACTGCTCTCTCCCCCTTTGGACTCTCCTTTTTCTCCACCAGGTTGCCTCTGTCTCCTCTTTCCCCTTTCTCTTCTCTACCCAACTCTGTGAATCTCTGTGTGCTCCAGATGGTGGAGAACACTTAAGGAACTGATTACTGGCTGGATCTGTCTCTCTTCTTTTGATTCCCCCCTTTTATCCTCCTGGCCACCTCTGTCTCCTTCCTCCCTCTTCTCTTCTCTGTATAACTCTGTGAACATCTCTGAGCGGTCCAGACTGTGGAGTGCACATAAGGAAGTGATAACTGGCTAGCTTGCCCTCTCCTCTTTTGATTCCACCTCATCTCATTTGGGTCACCTCTAACTCCCTCCTCCCTCTTCTCCATGTAACTCTGTGAATCTCTCTGGGTGTCCCTCACTGTGGAGAAGCTTTTCATCTTTAACCTAGATGTTTTATCAACGGTGCTGTATAGAAGGAGAAGTCTTGAGACTACTGTAAAAATAAGACTGAAAACCAGAAGCAGGAGGCTTAAATCCAAATCCTGAGAATACCAGAGAACTGACTCCAGGGAACATTAATCAACAGGAGCTCATCAAACGCCTCCATACTTACATTGAAACCAAGGACCACCCAAGGGCCAACAAGTTCCAGAGCAAGACATACCACACAAATTCTCCAGCAACACAGGAACACAGCCCTGAGCTTCAATATACAGGCTGCCCAAAGTTACTCCAAACCCACTGACATCTCATAACACATTACTGGACACTTCATTGCACTCCAAAGAGAAGAAATCCAGCTCCACCACAAGCTTCCCTAACCAAGAAACCTTGACAAGCCACCCGTACAACCCCACCCACAGCGAGGAAACTCCACAATAAAGAGAACTCCACAAACTGCCAGAATACAGAAAGGCCACCCCAAACTCAGCAATATAAATGAGATGAAGAGATAGAGGAGTACCCAGCAGGTAAAAGAACGGGATTAATGCCCACCAAACCAAACAAAAGAGGAAGAGATAGGGAATCTACCTGATAAAGAATTCCAAATAATGATAGTGATAATGATCCAAAACCTTGAAATCAAAATGGAATCACAGATAAATAGCCTGGAGACAAGGATTGAGAAGATGCAAGAGAGGTTTAACAAGGACCTAGAAGAAATAAAAAAGAGTCAATATATAAAGTCAATATATAATATATAACGCATAATGCAATAAATGAGATCAAAAACACTCTGGAGGGAACAAATAGTAGAATAATGGAGGCAGAAGATAGGATTAGTGAAATAGAAGATAGAATGCTAGAAATAAATGAATCAGAGAAAAAAAGAAAAACAAATTAAAAGAAATGAGGACAATCTCAGAGACCTCCAGGATAGTGTTAAACGCCCCAACATTCGAATCATAGGAGTCCCAAAAAAGACGACAAGATCTTTTTTCATCTTTAACCTAGATGTTTTATCAACGGTGCTGTATAGAAGGCGAAGTCTTGAGACTACTGTAAAAATACGACTGAAAACCAGAAGACTGAAAACCAAAATCACAGGAGTCCCAAAAAAAGACCATGACAAAATACTTGAGGAGATAATAGTTGAAAACTTCCCTAAAATGGGGAAGGAAATAATCACCCAAGTCCAAGAAACCCAGAGAGTCCCAAACAGGATGAACCCAAGGTGAAACACCCCAAGACACATATTAATTAAATTAATAAAGATCAAACACAAAGAACAAATATTAAAAGCAGCAAGGGAAAAACAAATAACACACAAGGGGATTCCCATAAGGATAACAGCTGATCTTTCAATAGAAACTCTTCAGGCCAGGAGGGAATGGCAAGACATACTTCAAATGATGAAAGAAAATAACCTACAGCCCAGATTACTGTACCCAGAAAGGATCTCATTCAAATATGAAGGAGAAATCAAAAGCTTTACAGACAAGCAAAAGCTGAGACAATTCAGCACCACCAAACCAGCTCTCCAACAAATGCTAAAGGATGTTCTCTAGACAGGAAACACAAAAAGGGTGTATAAACTCAAACCCCAAAACAATAAAGTAAATGGCAACGGGATCATACTTATCAATAATTACCTTAAATATAAATGGGTTGAATGCCGCAACCAAAAGACAAAGACTGGCTGAATGGATACAAAAACAAGACCTCTATATATGTTGTCTACAGGAGACCCACCTCAAAACAGGGGACACATACAGACTGAAAGTGAAGGGCTGGAAAAAGATATTCCATGCAAATAGAGGCCAAAAGAAAGCAGGAGTAGCAATACTCATATCAGACAAAATAGACTTTAAAACAAAGGCTGTATGGAACAGTCTTATGGACTCTGTGGGAGAGGGAGAGGGTGGGAAGATTTGGGAGAATGGCATTGAAACATGTAAAATATCATGTATGAAACGAGATGCCAGTCCAGGTTCAATGCACGATACTGGATGCTTGGGGCTGGTGCACTGGGACGACCCAGAGGGATGGTATGGGGAGGGAGGAGGGAGGAGGGTTCAGGATGGGGAGCACATGTATACCTGTGATGGATTCATTTTTATATTTGGCAAAACTAATACAATTATGTAAAGTTTAAAAATAAAATAAAATTTTAAAAAAATGAAAAAGAAATAAAAACACAAAGGCTGTGAAAAGAGACAAAGAAGGACACTACATAATGATCAAAGGATCAATCCAAGAAGATATAACATAAATATATATGCACCCAACATAGGAGCACCGCAATATGTAAGACAAATGCTAACAAGTATGAAAGGGGAAATTAACAATAACACAATAATAGTGGGAGACTTTAATACCCCACTCACACCTATGGATAGA
>NW_011494902.1:3875397-3892938 GCF_000754665.1 Bison bison bison
GAAGAATGGAACTGGAGGAATCAACCTGCCTGACTTCAGGCTCTACTATAAAGCCACAGTCATCAAGACAGTATGGTACTGGCACAAAGACAGAAATATAGATCAATGGAACAAAATAGAAAGCCCAGAGATAAATCCACACACACATATGGACACCTTATCTTTGACAAAGGAGGCAAGAATATACGATGGATTAAAGACTATCTCTTTAACAAGTGGTGCTGGGAAAACTGGTCAACCACTTGTAAAAGAATGAAACTAGAACACTTTCTAACACCATACACAAAAATAAACTCAAAATGGATTAAAGATCTAAATGTAAGACCAGAAACTATAAAACTCCTAGAGGAGAACATAGGCGAAACACTCTCCGACATAAATCACAACAGGATCCTCTATGACCCATCTCCCAGAGTAATGGAAATAAAAGCAAAAATAAACAAATTGGACCTAATTAAACTTAAAAGCTTCTGCACAACAAAGGAAACTATAAGCAAGGTGAAAAGACAGCCTTCAGAATGGGAGAAAATAATAGCCAATGAAGCAACTGACAAACAACTAATCTCAAAAATATACAAGCAACTACTACAGCTCAACTCCAGAAAAATAAATGACCCAATCAAAAAATGGTCCAAAGAACTAAATAGACATTTCTCCAAAGAAGACATACAGATGGCTAACAAACACATGAAAAGATGCTCAACATCACTCATTATCAGAGAAATGCAAATCAAAACCACTATAAGGTACCATTTCACGCCAGTCAGAATGGCTGCGATCCAAAAGTCTACAAGCAATAAATGCTGGAGAGGGTGTGGAGAAAAGGGAACCCTCTTACATTGTTGGTGGGAATGCAAACTAGCACAGCCACTATGGAGAACAGTGTGGAGATTCCTTAAAAAACTGGAAATAGAACTGCCTTATGATCCAGCAATCCCACTGCTGGGCATACACACTGAGGAAACCAGAAGGGAAAGAGACACGTGTACCCCAATGTTCATCACAGCACTGTTTATAATAGCCAGGACATGGAAGCAACCTAGATGTCCATCAGCAGATGAATGGATAAAAAAGCTGTGGTACATATACACAATGGAGTATTACTCAGCCATTAAAAAGAATTCATTTGAATCAGTTCTAATGAGATGGATGAAACTGGAGCCTATTATACAGAGTGAAGTAAGCCAGAAAGAAAAACACCAATACAGTATACTAACACATATATATGGAATTTAGAAAGATGGTAACAATAACCCTGTATACGAGACAGCAAAAGAGACACTGATGTATAGATCAGTCTTATGGACTCTGTGGGAGAGGGAGACGGTGCGAAGATTTGGGAGAATGGCATTGAAACATGTATAATATCACGTATGAAACGAGTCGCCAGTCCAGGTTCGATGCACGGTACTGGATGCTTGGGGCTGGTGCACTGGGACGACCCAGAGGGAGGGTATGGGCAGGGAGGAGGGAGGAGGGTTCAGGACGGGGAACACAGGTATACCTGTGGCGGATTCATTTCGATATTTGGCAAAACTAATACAATATTGTAAAGTTAAAAAAAAAACAAAACACAATGAGGTACCATTTCACGCCAGTCAGAATGGCTGTAATCCAAAAGAATTTGTAGAATCCAAAAATTCTACCAGCAATAAATGCTGGAGAGGGTGTGAAGAAAAGGGAACCCTCTTACACTGTTGGTGGGAATGCAAACTAGTACAGCCACTATGGAGAACAGTGTGGAGATTCCTTAAAAAACTGTAAATAGAACTGCCTTATGATCCAGAAATCCCACTGCTGGTCTTACACACAGAGGAAACCAGAATTGAAAGAGACACATGTACCCCAATGTTCATCACAGCACTGTTTATAATAGCCAGGACATGGAAGCAACCTAGATGTCCATCAGCAGACGAATGGATAAGAAAGCCATGGTACATATACACAATGGAGTATTACTCAGCCATTAAAAAGAATACATTTGAATCAGTTCTAATGAATTGATGAAACTGGATACTATTATATAGAGTGAAGTAAGCCAGAAAGAAAAACACCAATACAGTATGCTAACACATACATATGGAATTTAGAAAGATGGTAACGATAACCCTGTATGCAAGACAGCAAAAGAGATGCAGATGTATAGAACAGTCTTTTGGACTCTGTGGGAGAGGGAGAGGGTGGGATGATTTGGGAGAATGGCATTGAAACATGTATAATATCATATAAGAAATGAATCGCCAGTCCAGGTTCGATGCAGGATACAGGATGCTTGGGGCTGTGCACTGGGATGACCCAGAGGGATGGTATGGGGAGGGAGGTGGGAGGGGGGTTCATGATCGGGAACACGTGTACACCCGTGGCAGATTCATTTTGATGTATGGCAAACCAATATAATATTGTAAAGTAAAAAATAAATAAATAAATAAAAATAAAATTCAATGTAAAAAAAAAGTATTCTCAGAGCCTTGAAATATCAGCTTTTACAGTTGATATCTTTGTTGTTCAGTTGCTATGTCCTGTCTGACTGTTTGCAACCCCATGCACTGCAGCACATTAGGCTTCCTTGATGTGATCTTTTTTTTTTCTTTTCTTGATGTGATCTTTAAAGATCATTAAAGCTGTTTTAGAAGAACTGCTTTTACTATGTAAGCAGTGACTAGAGTTTTGGAAACTAGCATTTGAGAAAGTCGCATGAATCAGAAGCAGGTTCAGAGTAAAGTTTAGCAGTAACTGACAGCAAAAGGAAACTGATTGTGTATCTCTGCCGGGAGGAGGGTTAACTTACAGTGCCTGCGAGAAGTCAGCAGAGGGGCTATTTTGAAACCACTGCTGCTTGGGTAATAATAAAGAGACTGGAGAACATGAAATCCAGAAAAGGACTTGTGGGTGGAAAGAGAATCATTTTATATAATTTTGGGAACCAAAGGATACATTTGGGGTATAATTTTAGAAGAAGGACAGGACAAGACTTTAATGCTGTGATGGCTAAATTGGACAATGATGATTGTGGTTTCAGCTAGTGGACTGAAGGTCCAAGGTAGTGCCCTGGCCACAGGGCTGGCAGAAGTACAAGCTTTAACAGGAATAATCAAGACTTCGTCTGAGATAATCAATTAGAAACCTGGTGCATATTATCAGTTATGTTTTCAGATTGAAGGCTTTGAACAATCAGGCATGAAGCTGGCTGGTGTGGTTTCTCTGAAAATAAGTGGCTATAACTGACAGAGAAACAGGTGAGAAGATCTCCTGGACACATCCTGACGATAATTACATGCATCAGAAGGTGAAGGGTTGAAGGTTTACTGAACATGAGTTAAGACTTAAGATCCACGGGCCTCTCACAAGACCTCGGATGACCTTCAGTGAGCCTGAGAAACCCCTGAAATTTTCCATAAAATGTTGTCTGTACTGTATGTGCATTTTTGGAGAGCAGTTCTTTACTTTCTCTATGGTCTCAAAGAGATTCGAGAGAAAAGTTAAGAGCCACTGGATTAGAAAATGCACGTGCAGTTTGATTAGCTCCATCTATTTCTTAATTTTCTGTTGGAAAAAGAGATTGAGGGTTCATTTGTGAACGTACATTTGAGTGGTGAACAAACGCTTTTAAGTGGAAACAAATACATAAGTTCTCTTAAATTCTTAATGAGAATCTCTCTCACATCTCTCAATACTTAAAAAAATGGATAATACCAGGGCTTCCCTGGTGGCTGGCTCAGTGGTAAAGAATCCACCTGTCAATGCAGGAGACACAGGTTCGATCCCTGATCCAGGAAGATCCCATCTGCCGCAAAGCAATTGAGCTTGTGCACCACAACTACTGAGTCTGTGCTCTAGAGCCCGGGCGCGGCAACTATTGAGCCCATGTGCTGCACCCACGGAAGCCCATATACCCTAGAGCCCATGCTCTGCAACGTGAGAAGCCACTTCAATGAGAAGCCTGCGTGCCTCAGCTAGAGAGTAGCCCCCGCTTATGGTAGCTAGAGAAAATCCGGTGGAGCAATGAAGACACAGAATAGCCAAACATAAAAAAATAAAATTATGTATTAAAGAAAAGCTGAATATTAAAGAATACCAAATGGAGTGACTTCTGTGCAGGCATGACACATCACTGAGCTCATTTATCTGTCCCTCTAACTGGACTCTGAATAGTAAGAGAGCAAATGACACGAGAGTCTCACACAGTCAAAAAAAAGAGAAATCACTGATGAGGTGAGAAAAAAGCACATGAATCATAATGACTGGGGAGTGATAGGAGACACTGCTGTGCTGGCAGGACTCAAAGGCGTAATGTCACATAGGTCAGCTTAAAACAAAACACACCCTCCGTGATGTTCTGAGACAAGGGTCTATCATCATCAGCTTTCTCATGGAGATCCCGGCAAGCATTTGGGACATGTCTGGTTAACAAGAAGGAAATGACCCTCAACAAGATTTGTAGACTCAAATATTAAACATGAATGCAAAAGTCTTGCATTTTAGTAAGATGATGATATAATTACCTTTCTTTTGTCCTTTTTCTATTAATTTTCATAAAGTGGTAGATCTACTGATTAAAGCATCTGAATAAAAGGGGATAAGAAATGATTGCAAACAAAATGTTCCCCACATAAGCATGTTTTCTAAAAAAAATTAAATTTATCAATAAATGACATGACTCCTTAGAGGGACAAACTTAATCAGGCTCACCAAAACAAACTAGAAGCCCCAAGTTACAACAGCCATACTGACAGTTATATACTCAGCACCCAGACTCTTGTGGCAGATTTATGATTGAAAAATTACCAACTTTGTTCATGTTATCAGCATTTCTCAGTGGTAAAGATATCAGGAACACAGAAAGACAATACTTTTATGACTTAGGAAAACTCTGTTACTTAATAGCAAGATTGAGCTAAGAAGTCTTTTGTCTTTTATAACTACATTCTAGCATTCAGAAGAGACAGTATAGGAGCAAATTACTGACAAATGCTTTAACTCATCATGACTGTTCTTATAAAGAAATAACTATATTAAGTGACCCTTTTAAAATACGATAAAAAGGAACTTAAAAGTACATGTTTCTAAATAGGAAGAGTAGTCTAAGCTTATGGTAATTTTTATCACAAGGCTTTGGGGAAAATATAGTTAAGTCAACATGCCCGTGTAATAAGAAGTGTAGGAAAGAGAAGAACACATTCCTCTCCTCAGTTATAAAGCTGACACTGAGTTATTATGTTCCTGCCTTTTGTTCAATATTGTTTTTGAAAAGCAAAAGAAAAAATATTGCTTTTGGTGAGAAGCGCTGGGAACAAAACCTGCAAAATGCTTAAGGTGGCGAAATGTGTGTGTTTATTTGAAAGGTTCAGGGACCTAAGATGTTTGTTCCATTTTGCACCATGGTAAACAACTGCTCTTTAGAGACAAATCCCCTGCCATGATGACATGATTAAAAGTTAGTTATTAGAACTGAAGGAAAGGAAAAGCAAATCTGGTAAAACTCATACAAAAAAACAATAAAGCACTTCAAAGCCTGGTGCCATTCCAGTGCAGCACATGCCACCAACAAAAGCCCTGGTGTCGGGTTTAATGGACTTTGATCAAAGGGCAGCTCTGGGAGAAAGCAGCACCGCCTCATGCCTGTCCTCTCCCGCTCCCCAAAGAGTGAACAAAACCATAGTTTACAAGTGGGCGACCATGATATCTTGCTGGTCTCCAGAACAGTGGATGATTGACGATTGGAACTGGAACTAAACAACCAGTTCACTAACACTTATAAACAAGCCAGGTGATATTGAGTGAGAAAAGTAGAGTGGCAATCATCTGACTGAAGAAATGAATTTAAATTCTCCTAAAAAAGAAATGACTTTTTCAAATTTCGCACAACGTCCATTCCCATGTACTAATTAAAATTTTGGCAGTGAGCAGAACCTAGGCACAGCACGTTTTCTCTGTGGGCATAGAAGAAACCAATGAAATGCCTCAAAGACATCAGCTGAGCTGTTCAGAGGTGCCTCAGACTCCAGAGGGGCTGAGTGGGTCTTCACCCTGTCCGCAGACCTGCTCACTTCCCACCATCACAGTCCTTGGCTCTTCCCTGTTTATCAAATTAACATGAAATCCTCTGTTATGGGGCTTCCCAGGTGGCACAGTGGTAAAGAATCTGCCTGTCAATTGCAGGAGACCCGGGAAGACATGGGTTTGAGATCCCCTGAAGGAGGAAATGGCAACCCATTTCAGTATTCCTGCCTGGAGAATCCCATGGACAGAGGAGCCTGGTGGGCTATAGTCTGTGGAGTCATAAAAAGTCAGACGCGACTGAGCACACACACAGACACCTCTGCTATGGACTCTTCAGTTTTAGACTAAACTGGATCACTTCCTGTGGCTTCCGTTTGTCCTGCCCTTACCTACTTGCATGCCTCTAGTTATGGAATCTCCTTTACATGCCCGCTTCAATTCCTTCTGCTTCTCCTGCACCTGCTGCGGAGTTCCTCCCAGGCCTCACTGTGATGATATTACCTATGAAATGTCTGCAGTTTTTCTTTCTCGGTTACCACTATCACTGTTAGGAGTTCAGGGTGGAGTTCAGTACCCCAGACTCCAGCTGGGAGTCCCTGACAAAGGGGACTTCCATTTGGTAATAGCCTTGTGAATAAAAAGGAACTGGCTTTATTAATAGACCTGTAAGTGCCTGAAAGCACCCCAAGAAAATTTGGTAAAAAGGTGTATGAAAGAAACCAGCCAAACCCAAGGCCATAATGGGACTTCCTACTTCTCACCCCAAAGTGAGCAGCAGAGAGGGTTACAGGGCTCGCTTCCGGTGGAGACACGGTCCAAGGGAAGCACACCTCTGGGAAGCACTAGCCCTGAACTGTGTCCCAAGTTCTCAGGCTGAAAAAAATTCAGATTAACAACTCACCCTCCAGGGGTTGGGGGAGGAAGCCCTTAGGATGGAGACAGAAAATCCCTTTACCACAGACTCAAACTGGATGGGAGGGAGGCAGAAGTAATCCATTCCCCAATTACCATTGCCTCCAAGAACCTCTGTCTCTTCTCCCTCCTGTTCATTTCCCACACTGCCATGAGGAGTATCTTTAGAAAACAAATCTGATCATGCTATTCATCTGCTCAAGAGGCTCTGATGACACTACACTACTTCTAGGATAAAGTCCAACTTCCTGGCAGGGCATGCATGGGCCCCCCTCCATCTGATCAGTGCCAAAGTTTCAGGCTTCCTCTACTTTGACTCACTTCTCTTCACACGCTCACATTTGCACGGAATTCCCATTGTCAGGATGTCTGTTCCTATCACTAGGCTTTGGCACATGCTTTCAGTGTTTCTCTGCCTGAACCAGGACCCATTTCTTTATTATTATTTTTTTAAGTGAAGGAAACACACTTTATAAACAAGATGGGGGCCATCTTGGAAGGCAAGAGAGGCACCAGGGTATGGGACTGTCAGTTTTTATAGGCCTGGGTAATTTTATAACCTAATGAGTTGGAGGAGTCTTCCAGCTATTTTGGGGAAGGTCTGGGGAATTCCAGGGATTGGGCATCACCCACTTTTTGACTCCTTTGGTTGGCCTTGGAACTATCATGGTGCCTGTGGGTGTGTGGCTCCAGTTTCTTTTGATCTCATCCTTCATAATCCAGCTCATATGCTTCCCACAGGTAGTTATTTATTCTATCCTATGTTCCCAGAGCCTGTTTTCACATTTATTACACTGCATTAAAATGATTCACTTACAATCATCTCTCCCAGTTAAAGAGTAAGCTCCAAAAGAAAGTTAGTTGTTTTCCTTATCTTTGCACCTAGGAGACAGTCTTTTTAAAACAACAGATGTAGTGAGATGTAATCTATTTATATACTATTACTAATTAACTCATAAAGTATCCAATTCAGTGCCTTTTAGTATAATTATGTAACCATCACCACTCTTTACTTGTAAAATACTTCCATCACCCTCAAAAAGAAACCCCAAACCAAGTAAGCAGTCTCTTTCTTTCCCTCCCTCTCTCAAGGCCCTGGCAACTACTAATCTATTTTGTATCTCTATGGACTTTCCTATTCTGGCCACAAAATATAAATGGAACCAAATAATATATGGCCTTTTGTGTTTGTCTTCTTTCACTTAGTATAACATTTTCAGGGTTAAGCTATGTTATAGCATGCATCAGAACTTCACTCCTTTTTATGGCTGAATAAGATTCCATTCTATGGATGGATATATATATACACATATGTATAGGGCTTCCCTAGTGGCTAAGACAATAAAGAATCTTCCTGCAATGCAAGAGACCTGGGTTTGATCCCTGGGTTGGGAAGATCCCCTGGAGATGAGTATAGCTACCAACTCCAGTGTTCTTGCCTGAAGAATTCTATGAACAGATGTTCCTGGAGAACTACAGTTCATGGGATCACAAAGAGTTGGACAGGACTGAGCAATTAACACACACACACACGCCATATTTTGTTTATCTGTTAATCAACTGATAGACATTTGGACTGTTCTCAACATTTGGCTATAATGAGTCATGCTGCTATGACATTTACGTGTAAGTTTTTATGTGGATATATGTTTTTAATTCCCTTAGAAGTACAATTGCTGCGTCATACATTAAATTTGTGTTTTCACACTTTAAGAAACTGTCAGGCTGTTTTTCAAAATGGCTACACCATTTTCCATTCCTAGCAACAGTGTATTAGTGTTCTAATTTTTCTACATCTATGCCAATACACATTGTTTCTCTTAATTTTAGTCATTCTAGTGGGTGTGAAGTGGTATTTGTGGTTTTTGATTTGCAATTCATATAAATTTTTTAAAATTAATTTTTATTGGGGTATGGTTGATTTGTATATATTTATAGTATTAGTATTACTCTTGCCTGGAAAATCCCATGGACGGAGGAGCCTGGTAGGCTGCAGTCCACGGGGTCGCTAAGAGTCAGACATGACTTTCACTTTTCATTTTCATGCATTGGAGAAGGAAATGGCAACCCACTCCAGTGTTCTTGCCTGGAGAATCCCAGGGACAGGGGAGCCTGTGGGCTGCCATCTACGGGGTCGCACAGAGTCGGACACGACTGAAGTGACTTAGCAGCAGCAGCATAGTATTAGGTTCTGCTGTACAGCAAAGTGAAACAGTTATATATAATAATCTTAATAAATGTTTATATAATGAATAATCTTTGAATGCCCTGTGGTAGGAGAGACAGGGTGGGACCTGGGACCCTTTGCTGCAGCCCTTGCAACTGGACAAATGGCTCCTTGAGCAACAAAATACAAAGAAACTACAAGGGACTGAAAATAACTGTGTGCACTGTGCAGTTGGGGCAGGACACAAAAAGATCAAACAACCCAACTGCTACTTCTCAAGACCAGGAGCAAAATCTGGGTGTTGGGAGCAAAATCAGGGTATTGTGCATGCCCCCTGTACTCAGTACTACCAAAGAAGCAAACTACCTAAGCCACCCCTCCAGCCAAACCTCTGGACACACCCCTGTTCTCACTCCAGCTTGCTCCTCCTGAATGGGAGAGCTAGCAAGGGAACCTGTTGCATATTCTTGCTCCCTTCTACTGCAGCAGGGGTCCCAGGAAAGCTTTGTCTGACTTTCTTGTCTGGTCTCTGATCAATTTCTGTTGATTAAGGAGGCAAAAAACCCTGGTCCATAACAGTAGTACACATCCTATAGACACTGGTTAAAGAACAATTTCAGTTTTCTTTTCATTCCACAAATAACTGGGGATCCACAATGGGCTAATGCATTTGGTATAATTTGGCAAGGTTATGAAGGTATTAAAAGATGCTTACTCCTTGGAAGGAAAGTTATGACCAACCTAGACAGCATATTGAAAAGCAGAGACATTACTTTGTCAACAAAGGTCCGTCTAGTCAAGGCTATGGTTTTTCCAGTGGTCATGTATGGATGTGAGAGTTGGACTGTGAAGAAAGCTGAGTGCTGAAGAATTGATGCCTTTGAACTGTGGTGTTGGAGAAGACTCTTGAGAGTCCCCTGGACTGCAAGGAGATCCAACCAGTCCATCCTAAAGGAGATCAGTCCTGAATATTCTTGGAAGGACTGATGTTGAACCTGAAACTCCAATACTTTGGCCACCTGATGCGAAGAGCTGACTCATTTGAAAAGACCCTGATGCTGTGAAAGATTGAGGGCAGGAGGAGAAGGGGACGACAGAGGATGAGATTGTTGGATGGCATCACCAGCTCAATGGGCATGGGTTTGGGTGGACTCCAGGAGTTGGTGATGGACAGGGAGGCCTGGCGTGCTGTGGTTCATGGGGTCACAAAGAGTTGGACACGACTGAGCCACTGAACTGAACTGAACTGATGAAGGTAGACTTTGTAGCTGAAAGCCCTGAGTTCAAATCCAAACTCTGCTACTTACTGGCTACATGAACTTAGGCAGGTGATCTTTAATCTTTCTGAGCTTTATTGGGGCAGGGTAATATTATCTGACTCTGGTACTGCCCTGAATGTTAAATAGTCTTGAGTTTTTAAGGGCTTGGAATACTGAGTACAGTACATGTTAATTATTATCACCGAGTGAACTGAAGTTACAAAGGCAAACAAGAAAAATGCCTAATAATAGCACTATGTGATGTAAGCTGTGACAGAGATATTTATATGTTTCCACAGTAATGAGGCTACCCTCTTGTCATTATTAGGCTATTATGCAAACTAATTACATCATGTTTACATAGTGGCTTGAATTCTAAAATACATACTAAATAAATATTCTGATTTAAGATGTGTTACCTTCAAGAAGATCCAACCAGTCCATTCTGAAGATCAGCCCTGGGATTTCTTTGGAAGGAATGATGCTAAAGCTGAAACTCCAGTACTTTGGCCACCTCATGTGAAGAGTTGACTCATTGGAAAAGACTCTGATGCTGGGAGGGATTGGGGGCAGGAGGAGAAGGGGACGACAGAGGATGAGATGGCTGGATGGCATCACTGACTCGATGGACGTGAGTCTCAGTGAACTCTGGGAGTTGGTGATGGACAGGGAGGCCTGGCGTGCTGTGATTCATGGGGTCGCAAAGTTGGACATGACTGAGCGACTGAACTGAACTGAACCTTCAAGAAAGTAGTGCTTTAGCATACTGAGAAACAAGAGATTTTTGGATAAGAATGATTTATACTTCATGAATAAAGAGCCCCTGTGATCAATTTTCTTTTTTGCTGTCACAATTTTTTTTCCAACTAGACAGTACGTGGGAAACAAAGTAATTTTTTATATGTATGACATGATTTCTTATTTGCAGTTCTTAGGTCAACAAAACAAACATTTTTTACAATGTTGGCATTTAATAAAAAACGTAAAGTTTGTTTTGAATTTGGAGTGCATATTTTTAAATTTCAGTGTGCTAAAGAGCTCTCCTTTTCAGTTCCATAGAATTTTTTATCAGCAGACTGGTAAGCATTCTATAGATTTTTAATGCAAATATGGGTGTTTTAATGCAAATGTAAATTTGCCTTGGGTGAAGGCCATTCTAGATGGCCTTGAGGAGAGTAGACCAGGGGACTTGAAGACTATGACAGAGAAAAGGCAGGCTGTGAGCCAGGTCAATGATGAAGTTCTACGGCAAGGAAAGAAAGATGAGACAATCAAGGAGAGGCTTGTGAGGAGAAAGAATTAGGAGATGTTGAGCTAAAAGCCTTCAAAATGAAAACAATGGCTGAGGGAAAGCAGAGACTGCAGTGTGACTGAAACTGGAAACTGTCTGGAGATTTATTCCACAATGGAAAGAACTGCTGTCTGAAGTAATGAAATAGAAGCAGCTCTGGCTCAATGGGGCTTCCCCAGTGGCTCAGATGGTAAAGAATTCACCTGCAATGCAGGAGACCCGGGTTTGAGCCCTGGGTCAGGAAGATCCCCCTGGAGGAGGAAATGGCAACCCACTCAAGTATTCTTGCCTGGAGAAACCCATAGACAGAGGAGACTGGAGGGGCTAAAGTCCACGGGGTCACAAAAGAGTCAGACCTGACTGAGCATGCACATGCTGGCTTAGTGAGAGGAGAAGAGAAGCCAAGCCCAAAGAAGATTTATCCTAAGCAGGAGCTGGATTTGTTACCCATATGAAGTTAGAGTCCTTTCTTTTGCTTATCTGTGAATCTCTTATGCACCAAGTTTCTCTTCAGCTATTTTATTTTGTATACATATATAATGAATGAAAGGGACCTCAGAGCCATCTAGTGATCTAGGGACTTAAGTAGCTGGGCAAATGATGCTGCTGGCTCTTATGCATTAAGAGCCAAAAGAGGATGAGAAAAGAAGAGGTGAAGGGAAGGGCCCAATTTCCCACAGCTGTCGCTAAAGCAAGAGACACCCATGAGATGATGGCAGGAGAAAATGAAAATTATAGAGGCAGGCTTTTTATATGATTACTCCACTCATTCTATTTTATCCAGAAACAGCTTTTAATTACTTGGAAATGACAATATAGACTGCTATAGCCCATACCTTTCTCTCCTTCCATCTGGAGACGCCCTACTTTATCACTCCTTGGAAGCCAATGTAGGAAAATCGAAACACTGCAAAACCAAGAGAACTGAGAAGTCATGTATGTGGAAGAAGGTGTAGAAAGAAGGAAGAATCTTGAGAAAGTGGATCCTATCTGAGACAGTGACCTTGGTGATGGCCTCTAGAAGGAATTGGTTACTGAAGGGACAGCCAACTGGGCTGTGCAAAGTCACCCTGCTTCGTGGTGGTAGAAGTACTTCTTTTCGTTTGAGTTGGACTTCAACTTGAGCTTCATTTGGGTTAATAAATAATCTTTTTAAAATGTAAATATATCTAGGATGGGTAAAGAACTGTGACTCATACATTTATATGGATTAATTTTATGCAGGGTGTTATTTAAATACTTAATAACAGCTACAGCAGAGGTATTAACCAGAGTCCTTGAGGCCAAGGCTGTGAAGGATCACGGGAGGTCCAGGTGGTGGGTGAGGGAGTACAACGAAGGGATTGAAGACGTGGCTGTTTACTGTTACCAAATACTTAACATTTAACAGCCAGTACACTTATACCCATATACACTGGTATAGTGCTAGCCCTGGTTCCATACATTTTTAATAAGCTGAGTTCTGTGACAAAATATTCTGATTAAGAGAGGAGGGAGACAAAGATAATGCCAATGTCATTCTGAATGAACACCAGGGGAGAAAGAAGACAAGAAAGAACAAAATTAATATAAAAATTCTGTCCAGGAAAATATTCTTTCATTTTCCTCCTCTTCCCAATCACAGGTCTCCCTGTACCCAGGACCCATAATCATACTAATACTAGCTCTATATCAATCCACAGGGAACAAATTTGCCAAAAGCCCATATGCTAAAGACTAAGCCAAGGTGTCTCAGACAGTAAAGAATCTGATTGCAATTCAGAAGTCCCAGTTCAATTCTTTGGTCAGGAAAATCCCCTGGAGAAGGGAATGTCTACCCACTCCAGTATTCTTACCTGGAGAATTCCATGGACAGAGGAGCCTGGCAGGTTACAGTCCATGGGGTCGCAAAGAGTCGGACATGAATGAGCAACTAACACTTTCACATGCTAAATGTCAGTCCACCTGAAACCCAAATCACTGGAGACCAATTTGTCAGATGCACCACATTCACTGGCTTTCTAAAAATCATTCTTAGAGTCCACAACGTTTTGAATGTGATGAACTGGAAGAGTTAAGATGACTGTGGCGAACCAGGGACCCAGGCTCCTTCCTGCCTGGGTTCATCTTCTCTCTGCCCTACAGGTTCTCTCTCTGCTCCTTGGAGCCTCCAAGTCTCCCTTACTCTAAAGCTGACAGCCTGGGCAAGTCTCACACTAACGAGCACAATCTATTCCTCTGGCCTTGGGAGGTCCTTCTTTGCCCTAACTCTAACCTCCAGATGCAGCAGCCACACGCTGGGACAGAGATAAAATGAACATTCCTTAAAATGCTGACACTACAGAAATATTCGTAAGCTATTAAAAACCATCCAATTAGAACTGTTATCAACATTTCAGTTAAACAAGTTTTTGATGACAGTGGGCAAAGTTAATTTGGCAAAGTTTAATCGGTAAAATTGGAAGTATCCTAAAAATGCTAAATGTAGGCAACTTTTTTAAAAAAGGCTTTAAAAAAGGATCTGAAAGACATCAGTATAAATAGAAAAATTCCCATAGGAAATGCTGAAATTTTGGCAGCACTCAGAAGAACATGTTGGTTAAATTTCCTTAGGATTTCTCAACAAATTGAACATTTCTTAAGATGCATGAAGCTGGAGGGTATAAAGACAAAGGGATAAGCAGCTACCTCACCTAAGGTCCTTAAAGCACACTTCACACCTTGGCCAACAAACAAGGAAACAAATACAAAGCAAATCGAATAAAATGGTCTCTTCTCATTTTAAGATTCCCGTCTATACAAAACCATCTATGTAAAAGGCATGCATTGAGAAATCTGTGTGAGTTAACACTAACCTTTTGAAAGGTTAAACACCTAATTCAAGAAAAGCAAGATTTGCTAAGGGTGATAGGTGATTTTTTTTTTTTAACTTTCTATACAGATACATAATTTTCTTTGGAGACACCTAAAAACAATAAACATATATATATACACACACACACACACATATGTGGGAACATGTGTTTCAAGTTCTTAATATTTATCTTAGGAAAGAACTCAGACATAGTTCAACAGGAAATTTTAGTGGAAAAACAGCTACAAATCATGGTTTTAGTTATATATTTTTAAAATACCTAGCATATCTATTGATTTTTATAGACCAAAATACAACATAATAAACACTACTAAAATAAAAGTACTTTTTAAAATAAGAGAAAAATATCTTGGAAATAATTCTTTTTTTTTTTTTTTAAACAAATGTGACAGAATGGCATTCTGATATCCTAGAAAAGAAAAATGTACTAGCCCTCCAAATAGCATACAAAAAAATGTAATAAGGTTCCACATAAAAAACATTATATACTTTATGGAACTAAACTTGAGATTAAAATTTTAATTTTGCATTATGAGAAAATGTGTACAGACTTCAATTTCATTCCTATAATAGTGGATCAATTCTTTCAAAAATTACAATTAAACTTCCCATTAACTCTCATACCATTTTGAACCAGAAGAGCTAGGAAAAAGACAGTTTGAATGACTATATGCTCCTCTAATATATTATCTCTTATTCAGTTGCTATATGGCCTCCAAATAGCATTTGTGATTGTACAGACAATATAACAAATACCCATATACCCATCATTCAAAATTTACAGATACTAACATTTTAATATTTACTTCTGAACTTTTTTAAAATAAAATACTTCTGATAAAGCTGCTGCCACACTTTTAGTCTCCCTTAGACTCATTCTTCTCTTCTTTCAGAGGCAATAAGTTTAATATGTATTCTTCCAATCTATGTTTACATATCTTATTTTATATATATGTATTCACAAATACATAATATTATTTGTGTGTTTGTGTGTGCTGTGCATTAAAAAAATAACATCATGTTTTCAAAATATGGTCACGTTCATACATATAAACCTAAGTCATTCATGTTAACTTCTAAGTAGTATCTTGTGACAGTTGATTTAGCCATTGTCCTATTGATGGACATTTTGGTTGTTTCCAATTTTTTGCATTCCAAAAAGGATCACTGAGTACACATCTTTGTACATGTATCCTTACATATATGCAGAAGAATGTATTCCTTGCTATGAAACTATTTTAGTTGTAGGAATGAGGTATTACCTCATACCGGTCAGAACCGCCATCATTAAAAAAGTCTACAAAAAATAAACCCTACTTTTTTTTGTAATTGTAATCCCACTCCTAGGCATGAAGGAGGAAACAGACAGAACAGGCTTCGTCTTGAAAGCAGGACTCCATCTTGGGCTGGATCATGGACTTTGATCTATACGCCCAGTATCTATGGAAACGACATACCAACTGGAAAACCAGACCCCCGCCCCCGCCCCCATGGAAGAGCCCCAGGGCTCATACCTAGGCTCTCGTCAACTAAAAGAATACCCTAATTATCTGTGTAACCGAATAGAATCATAAATTCTATTATGCTTATTGGGGTATGACCACAGCCCTATTGATAATTGTCCACTGTTAACTACCTAGGCCTAAGGCATATGAATCACGGGTTATCTTTGACCGTATCTTTCTTTTCCTTTGTTCAGACTAGTTTCAGGGAATTTGGGGAGGTGGGTTTGGGCATGTACACTTAGGGTATATAAGGTTTTCACAAAAACTGGTCGGGGTCCTTGGCTAAGAGGAGACTCTGACTTGGGCCTGCAGATGTAATAAACTGCACTCCACTATCTACATTGTCCTTCTGAGTGAGTTTGTTTCCCGGAACACGTGGCTACAACAGGCATGTATCTAGGAAAGAAGAAAACTCTACTAGAAAAGATACATGTACTCTAATGTATGTGCAGCACTATTTACAATAGCCAAGACATGGAAGCAACACAAATGTCCATCAACAGATGATTGGTTTAAGATGTGTCATACACAAACACACACACACAATGGAATACCTGTGTACTCAAGAATCTTCACAGCTTCTATTGGACATATTCTCTTTTTAAGAATGAAGGAAAATTCTCCCATTTTTGAGCCATTCTTTTATGTCAATTCTACAAAACTGCATGCAACTTTACAAATATTTTTTAAAAGATATAGTTTTGTAAATATTTAATATCCTGCTAATTTGATTTTGAATTGTAAATGTCAAGAGTTCTGTTTGGGGTTTTTTTATGTTGTATTATGCTTTGTTAGAATGGAAAAATTATACATATTTAGAATGTTTTTATGAGTAAATTTAACATACTGTAAAAACATTTTTTTAATGAAAAAAGAATGAAATAATGTCATTAGCAGCAACACAAATGAACCCGGAGATGATCATACTAAGTAAAGTAAGTCAGACAGAGAAAGACAAATATCAAATGATATCACTTATAGGTGGTATATATATATATATAAATAATAAATGGAAACTAAGGCACACAGAAGTTAAGTGACTTTCCAAGATCCCCAATCAGTGGTAGAGAAAGGATTTGAACCAGGCAGACCAGCAGTAGAGTCCTTGCTGTTAGTATTTTGCTCTACGAATTCTTCACATTGCCTTTTGACAGGGTCTGTGTGATACCCGTTGGGAACACTTGACAAAATATAGTTGATTTGGAAAAAGAAAGTTGTTCGGTTTTTTTGTCTCTTTGTTTGCTTTTGTTTTGCCCATTAGCTGAGTATTTACCAAGTATCAGAACTGGGGTAAGCTCTCTCTCATACAGTTCAGTTTAGTTCAGTTTAGTCGCTCAGTCGTGTCCGACTCTTTGAGACCGCATGAATCGCAGCATGCCAGGCCTCCCTGTCCATCACCAACTCCTGGAGTTCACTCAGACTCAAGTCCATTGAGTCAGTGATGCCATCCAGCCATCTTATCCTCTGTTGTCCCCTTCTTCTCCTGCCCCCAATCTCTCCCAGCATCAGAGTCTTTTCCAATGAGTCAACTCTTCGCATGAGGTGGCCAAAGT
>NW_011494902.1:3893038-3893164 GCF_000754665.1 Bison bison bison
TAAATTCTATTATGCTTATTGGGGTATGACCACAGGCCTATTGATAATTGTCCACTGTTAACTACCTAGACTTAAGGCATATGAATCACGGGTTATCTTTGACCGTATCTTTCTTTTCCTTTGTTC
>NW_011494902.1:3893264-3897080 GCF_000754665.1 Bison bison bison
AAAAGCATCAATTCTTCGGTGCTCAGCCTTCTTCACAGTCCAACTCTCACATCCATACATGACCACAGGAAAAATCATAGCCTTGACTAGACAGACCTTTGTTGGCAATGTAATGTCTCTGCTTTTGAATATGCTATCTAGGTTGGTCATAACTTTCCTTCCAAGGAGTAAGCGTCTTTTACTTTCATGGCTGCAGTCACCATCTGTAGTGATTTTGGAGCCCAGAAAAATAAAGTCTGACACTGTTTCCACTGTTTCCCCATTTACTTGCCATGAAGTGATGGGACCGGATGCCATGATCTTCGTTTTCTGAATGTTGAGCTTTAAGCCAACTTTTTCACTTTCCACTTTCACTTTCATCAAGAGGCTTTTTAGTTCCTCTTCACTTTCTGCCATAAGGGTGGTGTCATCTGCATATCTGAGGTTATTGATATTTTTCCTGGCAATCTTGATTCCATCTTGTGCTTCTTCCAGCCCAGCGTTTCTCATGATGTACTCTGCATATAAGTTAAATAAGCAGGGTGATAATATACAGCCTTGACGTACTCCTTTTCCTATTTGGAACCAGTCTGTTGTTCCATGTCCAGTTCTAACTGTTGCTTCCTGACCTGCATATAGGTTTCTCAAGAGGCAGGTCAGGTGGTCTGGTATTCCCTTCTCTTGAAGAATTTCCCACAGTTTATTGTGATCCACACAGTCAAAGGCTTTGGCATAGTCAATAAAGCAGAAATAGGTGTTTTTCTGGAACTCTCTTGCTTTTTCCATGATCCAGCAGATGTTGGCAATTTGATCTCATACTGTATCTGTCACTTAATACCAACAACCTATGAAGTAAGTAATATTCTAATCTGTGTATGTGAATCCAAGCCCATAGCAGTTCCATAGCACGCTTAAGGTCTAACAAAGGAGTCTGCATGTCCAGCACAGATGTTTGGGCAAATGTACCAGGAAATGGATCCTGGTACAAAATTAAAATTGTTGGGTCCCATAAAAATGCTTGAGCTGCAGTGCAACATCACAAATTATTATAGAATACAAGTCAAAACCACAATGAAGTATCATCTCACAACCAGTCAGAATGGCCATCATCCAAAAGTCTACAAATAATAAATGCTGGAAAGGGTGTGGAGAAAACGGAACCCTTGTGCACTGTTGGTGGGAATGTAAATTGGTGTAGTCATAAGGAAAAATCAATATGGTGATTCCTCAAAAAACTAAAAATGGAGTTACCATATGATCCCAAATCTCACTTCAGGGCATACCTCTGGAGAAAACTCTAATTCTAAAAGATACATGCACCCAATGTTCATAGCAGCACTATTTACAATAGCCAAGACATGGAAGCAACCTGAATGTTCATCAACAGAGGAATGGATAAAGAAGCTGTGGTATAGATAGATATAGATAGGCTCATTGAAAAAGACTCTGATGCTTGGAGGGATTGAGGGCAGGTGGAGAAGGGGACGACAGAGGATGAGATGGCTGGATGGCATCACCGACTCAATGGACGGGAGTTTGAGTGAACTCTGGGAGATGGTGATGGACAGGGAGGCCTGGCATGCTGCGATTCATGGGGTCGCAAAGAGTCAGACGTGACTGAGTGACTGAACTGAACTGAACTGAACTGAAACATAGCAATACACCTCAGCCATAAAAAAGAATGAAATTATGCCATTTGCAGCGATGTGGATGAACCTATAGATTACCAAACAAAGTCAGAGAAAGACAAGTATCATATGCAAGCACTTATAAGGACTCTAAAATGTGATACAACTGAACTTACTTACAAAGCAGAAACAGACACACAGACAGAAAACAACCTTATGGTTATCAAAGGGGAAAGGGGGTGGAGAGGAATAAACTAGGAGTATGGGATAATTTTCACAGATATAAACTACTATACATAAAATAGATAAACATAAGGTCCTGCTGTATAGCACAGGGTTCTATATTCAGTATCTTATAATAACCTATAATGGAAAAAAATCTGAAAAAAACACATAACTGAATCACTTTGCAGTACATCTGAGACAAATTCAAATATTGTAAACCAACTATTCTTCAATAAAAATCCCAAACAACAACAAAAACCCAATAAAATAAAATAAAGGTGCTTCCTGCAGCCAGATCTTAAAAAAAAGGCCCAGATTATAACACACTAAATAATAAGAGAATCCCAAGTTCATAGTGATATTTTTTAAAAAGGAGGAAATCAGAAATTTTTCTCTACAGAAAAAATGCCAGCTAATGAAGAAGCAATGATGGAATTCAAAAAATCACTATTTCAAAACTGCTTCAGGCAAAGATCAATGAATGTTAAAACCAAGGCGTGAAAGGTTTTGGAAACAGTAATAGTCATGTGATCTCAAAGTATCACACCATAGATTACATACTAATTGTAAAGAGAAAAGGGTACCTTTATAAATTTGTCTTATTTTGGAGAAGCTAGTTTCTCTTCATGTTTTGTCTATTCAGGCCAGTCTCCTCTGACGCTCTCATTGTTTGCCTATTTTTTCTACTAGCTTGTTTGTTTTACTAACTGAATTGTATAAAGTTATATACTTTGAACACTGTAATGCAAAATATCTTTACTGAGTATGAGACTTGTGTATGTCACTTTTTGTGGCAAATTTAATATATCTTTCCCTACCCTCAGGGTCTCAGAGATAGTCTCCCATATTTTCTCCTGAAGGCAGGAATTCTACTTGGCTTGTTTTTATAAGGAGCTGAACAGTGAGCCCTGATCTATTACTGTTGAAAAATACAAACCACTCTTGCAGCCTCCTTATATCAAAGTCATCCTTTAGTTCTCAGAGCTTTTCCACCTTTACATGGAGACTCCTTTCAAAAGCATGAACAACTGAAAATTACTATTTAAAATAATATATGGTAAAGTCATAGTTTCACGGTATTAAAATAAATAGAAAAGAATATAATCTTACATGAGTGAACAACATTTCATCCCTGAGCTCTTCAGACCTTTCATTTGGAGTCCAAGCTTCAGCAAACTGCAGGAAATCCCATTTTTCTTTATCACCCTCCTCGGCCTGAAGTTTTTCCTTCCTCCCATTCAGTGTGCTTCCTGTAACCTGAGCCTGTAAGATGGAAAAGCATATAGATTTTACGACAGGTTGCCTTACAGATGACATTTACTAAGCAGTAACCTGGTTTTGCATTTGAGTCACAAGCAATCCAATAAAGAAAATCTTATTTTTTCAATATATCATGGGCTTTAGCAATCAAGAATCACTCAAGGTTCAAGAATCCTTTTGAGAAAGTGTATGTTCTCAGCTTACAAAAAGGACTTGGGGTTTGAAAATGTTTTGTTTCCTTACTAGCTCATCCTCCCCTGGCCTCTAAAATGGTAGAGAAGGACTTGGAAGACAATAGGAACACATGTAAATTCATGTCGCTCTCTTATTACCAAGGACAGCAGGTAAAGTATTACCAACCGAAGCCTTTTCTGGACTTGGTCTCTATCAACATCAATATCTCAGTGTATGTATATATGCTTTGCCTGAAAACACCAAAACTCAGCCTCTTAACTCATACAAGCTATGGATAACAAGCTCTGAGTAAAAGTTGGTAACCTGGTTTAAATTCAAGCTTTACCTTACGATTCAACATTCCCCACATAAGGGTGTCTAGAGTCCCATTTGCAATAAGGTAGTGAATATTCACAGAACTGCACTGTCCAATCCGGTGAGCACGGTCTTCTGCTTGTTTTATATGTCCAGGGTCCCAGTACAACTCAGCAAACACAACATGAGTTGCAGCAGTAAATGTCAAACCCTAAGCAAAATAAAGTGAAGAAAA
>NW_011494902.1:3897180-3915602 GCF_000754665.1 Bison bison bison
GAAAAAAAGTGAAAAGTGAAAGTGTTAGACACTCAGTTGTGTCCGACTCTTTGAGACCCCCTGGACTGTAGCCTGCCAGGTTCCTCTGTCCATAGAGTTCTCCAGGCAAGAATACTGGAGTGGGTAGCCATTCCCTTCTTCAGAGGATCTTCCTGACCCAGGAATCAAACCTGGTCTCCTGCAGTGCAGTCACCCCGGAAGCCCAAAGTAAAGAAACTGAGATGCAAATAAACTGAGAATTTAACATAGAGCCATGTATAATAAAGTCTTTCTGAGTACGTTCACTGGACAAGAGAACACTGAAGGACTTAAAAACAAATCAGTCTTTCATTTTAAGTCAAATTAAGAAAATTTAATTCAGATAAATGAAGACTTCTTACTGCAAATTAGTCAGGTGAACTACAAAGAACATGTTTAAAAGGTATTTCAGTATTTCAAAAGTCAGTTTGACAGATGTATACATAAACAAAATCACTTTATCCTCTGATGTATACTGGGTTCACATTACCATTGGAAAATCTAATAAAATACATTATAAATGAGAATATAATTCTAACACATGGTATCCATAGCAACTAGGCAGAGAGCAATGACATCTTCTATTCATTTAATTCATTCTGTTTTATAAAGCAAGAAAATCATGTCTACAGTCAAAACCTTTTCTATCTTTGGAATTTCTCATGTTGCATCCCAAAGACTGATGTTTACTGATTTGTATCTTGATGTATACAATACAGTTGCATCTTTGTGCAACTGTATTTTATATCAGTTTGAAACAGTATGACATTAAAAGTATTAACTAGGTCTTGTTTTATAACTAATATATGAAATAATGCAAGTCTCTTTAAACTGTGTTAAAAAATGCATGACTTTAAAGTGGGTAGGTCAAGCGAAATGTGGACCATGCTTATTGCCACACAGTAGTGGGTGGTATTACGTGGTCAACAGGAACACCTACCATATTATGGTAGTGTTATCTAATCCATGGCTGTTGTTCACATGCCCTGGAACTTCTGTGAGTGACTTTCATGACTGCTGTGCTGCTCTGATGTTATTTTAACTTAAAATATTTTCATATCACATAACAACATCATATTAGCATTCACTAAACAGTGGCACTCATTCTCAAGCTGAAGATCAACCACTTTGGAACAGAACTTAGAAGTAATAAAAACATGGACAGAGTCAAATAAACACCATGTTAAACTGTGCTGCTATTTAGGATTTGAAATGCTGCAAAATATCAGAGATAATGCAAGAAAATTAAGTAGCATTTAAAGTAAAAAGTATCATAAAAGTGTAAAAAGTATCATATGACCATACAAGAAAAAAGGGAAAATATGTTGGCAAGATCAAATCACTCAAAGATGCTATTAATACTAAACTACAATGGAAGATTCAGAAACCTCCAGGACAAAGCGCTTTCTACTTTCCTTCATTCTGATGAAGATTTTATTAATAGTATTCAAGGGTATTAAGTTTTGAATTATACAAGGCCTTCAGGAATACAGCCTTGAATAGAATGTGAGTGCCTTGTACAATCTTAATTTCAGAAAGTCTTTTATCAGGTCACTCCCAGACTCTCCTGCCCAGATTCTTCCTACTTATCTACTCCCAAGCTATTGGTACTCCATTTCTACTTTTAAGCTCTTTTTTATAATATTTTCTATGGCTGAAATATTCTAACAGATATAAAACTCAGACTACTAGAAATTCAATCCAACATGAAAAGTGTTGAGACAACCATCTTTTTGATTAGAACTCCTAGTGAGTTCTACAACTTCTTCATCTTCATGGATTCTCTCTATATAGACAATTTTATATACATCAATTAGCTCACTAAAAGGAGAACTTTGGCCCTGGTCCAGATTCCAGAATCCACAGAAGTTGCCAGATTTGCCATATACCAGGTTGGATATTTAACAACAATATGCCCAATTGCTTTTCCCTCTGTTAAATATCCTGGCTTAGATATTTACATCAAAATATTCTAGAATGCTAGTAGGAAAAATGTTCAGAAGTGTCCCCTTCTACAGTGGGTAGTACAGACCAATATCTATTCTTTTCTTACCCCTTTGTAACATAACACTTGATGACCAATAAAGGCTACTGTTTCCAGTTTCATTTTAAGACAGTTGTGGCTCTGGGAATAACTGCAGGCCAGTGAGATGTAGCATGGCTTTCTCCACTCAGCTGCCTGGATCATAGATATCAGCTCTAGCAGAACTCTTAGATGAGATACCTGCTAAGAGTGGTAAACAGCCTTGGACTGTCTGTATCCAAGAGTGAAATTTTGTGTATTTAAGTCACTGTTAATTTGGATTTACATTTACTTGTAGCCAAACCTAATTCTAAGAAACAAACTAAGGGCATTCCACAAAAAACTCAGAAAGACAGGAGAGTTCTTTTTTCCTCAGGCCACCTTGCCTCACAGACTCTGATGAAAACAACCAAGTAAGATGAGTGCTGTAAGAAAGGGATGAGAAAATGCTATACAAAAGATCATGGGAAAGCATTATAATGAAATTAACTTTACTCTTTCAGGAAATTCTTTACTTGAAAATTCAGGAAGCTTATAATCAGAGGTGTTGAGGTCTCCTTCTGTTACACTTTCTAGCACTCTTCAAGGTGGAATGAGTATTTATCACACCAAATAGGAAGTTATAGTTAAGGTTAATGGCCTTTTTATTATCTCAACATTTCATTATCAAATTCAGACGTGAAACTTCTTACCTGACCAGCAGCCTGAATGCTGAGGATAGCCACACGAGTCTCAGGATCCTTTTGAAACTGATTAACCAGATGTATTCTTTCTGAAGATGGAACACTTCCATCTATCCTGATGTAACGAGTCTACCATCAACAACAAGGGAAATGGCAAAATTAGGACAAGCTCCATCTTATTATATACATGTTACAGCTTATTTTTATGTTCACACAATAAAACCGAAACTGGTGAAAATGATCGGTTAGTAAATGTTGTATAAGACTCTTAACCAGATTTCTTAAACCTGCTTATAAAAATTTCTTATTTTTAAATATTTTAAGCTACTTGAGAATGGTATCTAGTCTAATTCATCTTCATACCATCAATGCCAAGTGTGATGTCACAGGAGTGACAGATATAACAGGAGTTCCATAATCGTAACTGGATTATTGTCTTCAATAATGTTCTAGGTAAAGTGATATACAAACTTTAAAAGATGGATCAGACTAATTTTAAAGTTACAGGACCACTAATTCCAAAGTGAAAATAAAGTCAGACACGTGAGAAAAAGTGGATTCAGCCCATGTATTTGGGATTCAGGAACAGTAGTCCTGAAATGTTGCAACATTAACTGGGAAAACATCTTTTTTAAAGTAGCATTTGAGTCATCTTTTTCCCATTTTTAAATTTAAAAGAAATATGTGATTTGGTCATCTCCACTGAGGTAAGAACCAAGACACACAAACACATTTTTAAAAAAGAAGTAAATATTAAGTACTAAATTGAACCGTGCTGTCTTTTAGGAACAATATGAGTTTAGAAAATATAAGCAGTCAGTGTACGTCAGAATAGTTTTTAAAAACTTATTACTCAAATTTGTAAAAACAGGCATAAGCCCTGAATTTCAAACTGTCTCATTTTTATATGCACTTTTATGGAAAACATTGCCTTAAATACTTGAGACACAGTTTTATAAGTAAACCAGCAAATTAATGATTTAATAGAATGTCCCTTATCAACTTTTCTATGTCCTCATAAACAGATATAAATTGACCAGTGATCCATCAACAGAGACTATAAAATCTTCTGAGGGTCTTTCTAAAGAAAACATACTGTCAGGCAAAGGAGAGTTTGGGAGAAATTAACCTCCAACACCATGACTACCTACATTTTTAACTCTTAGTGGCATTAAACAGAATTCTAAACACACCAATAAAGTGGGAGTGGGAAGAAGAGACACATTTGGAATATATTCCAATAGTTTTAAGGTATAATGGAATCAGAATTAAACATCTAATATTGTTCAATCATTTCAAAAATTTCTAAGGCTAATTAATCCTTCCTCAGAGGATGTATCACAGATACTATATGATAATAAGAAAGCATCCCTTTAATATATAGCACTTTACTATGTTATGTTATTATAAATCATTCTATGAAGGAAAGACTAGAATTATTTCTTTGGTAATGTTAATGACTAATTAGCAAATACTTGAAAAAAGTACACAAAGTTTTAAAAAACATGGCTTTATTCCTCCCTTTAAAAAAGCTAACTGCACCAGCAAGTGGTTCTGATGTTACACGGATATTAAGCTCTTATAATTTGTCAGGAACTTCCTCTGGCTGATCCAGAGCATCTCAAGAAGGCCTTAGCACACACAGAGGGGTGACAGGTTTAAACTTGGAAAGAAAAAAATGGCAGATACTGTTCTGATAGTGCTGTTGGGGAACAAGGTGGACCTAAAGGCAGTGAAGCCAGCATGTTTCAGGGGGCTTACCTGGGTGTATGTTTCAGACTCACCCACACTAAATTTTAATATTCTATAAAGTAGGCTGCCTAGATGTTTAAAAAGTATGACTGCAGCTGGATAACAAAACTGTCTAAATTTATTCTTCCTTTCCCCTCAAAATCACCCACATTTTAGGCCACCATGTGGGTAAACAACAATTTTAACTGCCTATACCAATCTCAGGAGAAGGCAATGGCACCCCACTCCAGTACCCTTGCCCGGAAAATCCCATGGATGGAGGAGCCTGGTAGGCTGCAGTCCATGGGGTCGCTAAAAGTCAGACATGACTGAACGACTTCACTTTCACTTTTCACTTTCCTGCATTGGAGAAGGAAATGGTAACCCACTCCAGTGTTCTTGCCTGGAGAATCCCAGGGACAGGGGAGCCTGGTGGGCTGCCGTCTATGGGGTCGCAGAGTCGGACATGACTGAAGTGACTTAGCTTAGCTTAGCTTAGCTTATACCAATCTCAAATGGTTTATCCAGTAACAAAAACAGAATTCACATGATAGTCTATCAAAGCAGCAGAGTTTAATCCATGCATCCAATTTGATCAGTGGAGTATTATGACTGGTATAAAAGACAAATATTAGTAGTATATTATCAACACAATGGAAATATAATATTAGCGTATGTGTGCATGCTCGGTTGTGACCAACTCTGCGACCCCATGGACTGCAGCCCACCAGGCTCCTCTGTCCATGGAACTTTCTAGGCAAGAATACTGGAGTAGGTTGCCATTTCCTACTGGGATCTTTCCAACACAGGGATCAAACCTGTGTCTCTTGCATCTCCCGCATTGGCAGGATGATTCTTTACCACTGTGCCCCCTGTTGATCCCAATATTAGTACAATTTAAAAAATATATACATTTGTATAATTTGCAATAAAATATGTAATAATAATTTATAGATATACATCCCATAATCTGAAGAAGGCAAAAAAAAAAATCCACCTCAATTATAAAAACTACAGTTGATGTTTAGGATATGAAAACTGCATCCTAAGTAGTGTTTTATAAATAAATGGTAACCTACCTTGTTTTCTATAACGGCTTCTGTGCAAGCTTGGAGCATGCTTAAATGGTGAGCGAAAACCAGAAATTTAAGTGAATCATTCTGAAGCATCATCTTAATATAATCCTTTACAGCACCTGCCTGAATATAAAAAGTTAAACCTCATTAATGTCATAAGAATGTTTATAAGAAATCATGCCACTTTAATAACGCAAGGAAAGCCTGAAAATCAGTAAGTTTCTATGAACTTTAACTGTTTTGTCCTCAAGGCAGCCTATAGTAGAAGCCCACACCTAAAGCGACGTGTGAAACAAGAGGAACATGAGAGGGAAAAAACTGAGAAATAAAATAAGAACAAGATAAGAATTTAGATGGAAAACAACAACAACAAGATAGGGAAGGAGTCTCAAAGCAAAGTGGGTAGTCAAGCAAGCTGTGGTGAGGAAGCGGTTGGTGGTTTTGTTAAGAAAGTAATTTTCAAAAAAAAAGCTCATACAGAGGAGTAAGTGGAACAGAGTGAAGGAGAAAATGGAAGATAAAAAGGCAAACAAATGGCACTGTGTGTGTGGGAGAGAAACTGAAAAAGAATAAGAAAACTGAGCTCAAGTTTAAGGGTTAAGGAAAGTTGTTTTTTCATTTCTTTTTAACTAAGAAACTAAGGTAGATTTACAAAAAGGCTGTTAAAGGTGTAGAAAGACTGAGAAAAATAAGAAATGAGGGGACTGTGCTTGTCTCCAGGATGGAGAAGGTTGCAGAACAGGCTGGCGTGATGGGATTAAGAGATCAGTAGGGAGGTGAGAGAGAACAGGGAGGGAGACAAAGAAATCCTGAGGCAGAAGGGAGAAAAATCATGAAAGCTCATACTGAATAGGCTTTTCTTAGCTAGCTAGAGGCCAGGTTACTGGTTAAGCATAAGAAATCAATATGAGATGAATTAAATAGGAGTTAAATTTAAAATGGATACCCAGAATTAAATTTAAAACACGAATACAATATCTCTTAACTGTTAAAATAAATTAGTCAGACATTTTGGGAAAAGATAGCAGGCTGAATATATTTAACCTCCACTCCTCAGTGCTATATTTAAATGATAGAAAAATGTATAGAGAAAAAGAGGTTGGAGAGGGATCAATAGCCACAAAACCTTGCAAGTGAAAAAGCAGACAGACGCCTGGTAACTGATTAGCCAACCTGACAGTTCTTAAGCTGCCAGTATGGAGTGTTGAGAAGTACCTGGTTTAAAATGGCGTGATCAGAAAAGGATCAGGAAATGTCACCTCTGGAAGTGAGGATAGGGATGTGGCTAAAATAGGAAGACTGTTTGAAAAAATGTTTAAGTAGCTAAATATGTGCTGTGCTGATCCATAGCCTTTCTCTACCCATTCCACATAAGAGGTGATCTCCCAATCCATCCTGGAAGAAAACTATAAATTTATTTTCTGGAGAGGGCAAAACAGAGGTTATTCAGGTGGAGAAATCCTACACTGATGTTAGGTCATCCTGCAAAAAATCAAGGGGATTAGATGTAAGTTACATAACAAATGGTGAGATCTGACCCTCTCTCTCCACTTTTTTTATTCCCTAGGGTCCCCAAATAGAGACTGAGGCAAGGGAGAAGAATCGTGTAAAATGATTCTTTTTGGGAAAAGCAGACCACTAAAAAAAAGACTAAAGATACTGATATTGGGGTTCCTCAACAAGACATCCCAATCAGATCACTCAATTATTATCCTTCAATAAACATGGAAACTCTACATATCCATTCAGAGTTCCTAGTTAGCGTTTAAAATCTTGTAAATAAAAGCAAGCAAACAAACAGAAAAACCCACCAGACATTTGTGGAAAGCAACCTACATGAATAGATCAACAATGCAGAGAGAGAAAAAACCAAACTAGAACAGGACACCACAAAAAGAAAAAAAAAAAAAAGAGTTGGGGGAGTGGGGCAGAATTCTCTTGGAAATTAAAACTATAATAGCAGAAATGAAAAATCTACTGGTTACTAAGCTGAGAAAATCTTCCAGGAAGTAGATGGAAATATAAAATAACAGAGAAAACATAAAATATAATTAGAGAACCAGACCATGAAAACAATATGTGAATAATAAAAGTTCTAGAAAACAACATAGAAAAAAATAGAAATTAAAAAAAAAAAAGAATATTTTACAGAACTTAAAACTGGAAGTTCCCAAAATGGAAACTAGAAAATGCCCAATGAAGATCCTTCATAACAGACGAAAATGGACCCAGAGCAAGGTCCATAATCATGAAATCTTAGGACAATGGGAACAAAGAAAGAACTCTACAAGTCTCTAGAGAAGGGAGGAACAGATTTCACAGAAACAAAACAGAATAAAACATCTGAATGGCACTGGTTATCTCAACATTGATACTGAATGAGAGAAAACGATTTTTAACAATTCATATACAGCCAAATTAAAAATCAGATATAAAAGTAGAACAAAGGCATTTTCAGATATGCAGAGTTTCAAACAATTTACTGCCAACGTACCCCTTCTTGGGAGGCTACTGGAAAATGTACAGCAAAACAAGGGAATAAAAAAATAAAGAAAATTTTATATATATATATATATATATATATTTGAAAAAGAAGTAATTCAGTACAAGGGAGAAATAGATAAAAATCCCTGATAAGAGTTTCACAGCAAACCTAAAGAAAAACTGTCCAGACTGCAGTTGATCAAATGGTACAGGAGAAATTTCGTTAAGTGGATAAAATTGATGTAATGCTAACATTTAAAGATATTGCAAGGAGTCTGGACAACTAAGGTAAGAGGCTGAATTAGTGAAAAATGAGTCATAAAAGAAAAAACATCCATAGTATATTGTATTGTTCATCTGTAAATTATAAACATGGTTCTAATACTGTACAAGTTGAATACTGATCAAGCCAAAATTAGTATAAATTTATATAAAATTTGTAAAACTGTAACTTTCTCCCTCTCTTCATCCATTTCTATCTATTGATCCATCAATCTATCAATCTGTCTATCTCCCTATCTATTGCTGTTTGAAGAATGGGAACAGGGGAAAGGTCTGGATGTGAGGGTGGGGCTGAAGACCAAAAGAGCTAAAATTTTATCTTACATATAGAGAAACCAATTGATGATGCCTAAAATGACACTTGCTGCAAAGCAAGCAGTAATACCAACCAAGAAGTAAGATAAACCCATTGCTGAGGGACCTGAAGTAAATCCCTCAAAATCAGCTACAAGAAAAGAACGTGGTTGCCTCCAGGGAATAAATTTAGGAGACTGTTACTTTTTTCGAAATTTCTATTTCTCCTCATTAAATTATGATCATATGTAGCTTTGTAATAATTAAAAAAATTTTTTAATAGGAAACAGTTTAAAACATTTTAAAATTGAAAAATACCAATTTAAAATTCATGCATATGACTATCAAGTCACAAGATTGATTCTCTCCAAGCTACATTTTGTACGTCTATGTTCTCTAAAGACTAAAAATTCATACAATGAGATTGGAGGCTGTTAAGAACTTTAGCCTTGGATTTCAGTGCCTCAGAAGGTGGAAATGAAGCCCTCTCAAAATAAGGAGCTATAAATTCCAGATATGTTGCCATGGTAACTGAACCACTTTAATAAACTGCATGTTTGCCTAAAGAGCTATATTTACTGTGATAAGCCTTTCAGAAAGTACATGTCAAGTTGGAGTATTTTTAAGGTACATTCATTTTCCAACCACTGCAGACTTCAGACTAAATAACCACTGCAGCCCTAGTCTCAGATGCATTCCCCACTTCTCCACAAGCGAGCTGTTTCTACCAGTCTCCTCCACTCCCATCACCCCTCCTCAGTACAACCAGAAACTGCTGGTGCCAAGCGCTCAAGCCCCTTTCCATCTATTCCTCCCCATCACAGGTCCAGAAAGGCTTATGGTTACTATTAATATTATAAATTCAACTAGATAAAGTTCAATGGGCTAAACAATCTCTTGGGACTAACCTGTTAGCTAGCATTGTGATGTTGCTTCTGAGGAGAAAATGTGTTTGCAGAACCAAAAAATCTACACAGCAAAGGGATTTTGGGATTCTCTTAGGTTCTTAGGTCGGGGACTGCACAGGTTTGCATTTTAAAATGAACTATACATGCATTTTCCCTGTTCTGATTCTAGTCTGATTAAAAGTCACTGCATTGTCATATTTTAAGTTATCTGAATAGAAGTTTGCTTTTGAAGTATCTTAAGTGCATTTTATATAGGTACGGCAGGTCCTGTTAACGATCAGTGATTTGGTCACACCGGTTCAGGTTTTATAGCAGCTATAGTACTCACAATTTCATTTCATTTTACTAAAATTGGTCTGTTAGTAATGTGTCTGTGAGCCAAAGTTCTAATTTAAATAATTAATGAAGACTACACACTATGTCTCATTTAAGGAGATGCAGAAATAATGAGAATATGTTATATGATTTATTTCTTAAATTTTTTTTTCAGTGAATAGGTACACATAATACTTTTTGAAGTAAAAGTAAAGAAAAACCTACATTGCATTAAAGGCCTGAGGAAAGTTACTTTAAGTTGTCAGTCTTTCATCAAATAATAAGAGGGGAAAAGAGCAAAAAAAACACCAAACTTGAGCTATGACAAAGAGTTTCTCCTTGTCAAACTTCAGTTACGTTCCTCTTAGCCCTCTTCTTAACTAGGCCTCAATTTTGGCCTTCCAAGTCTCTCTTGCCCTTTCCAGGTCCAATTTTAGCAAGAATCCTGCTAAGCCAATTTATCAAGAACGCCCCTACTCTTGATACCTGATTAACTCTTGATACCTGATCAAGTTCCTAATCCTCACTATTTACAGCTAATTTCTTGGCCTTCTTTTTGCAAGAATTCTGTTTTGACCTTGATTTTGATCTGATAAATGCACACATCCCTGCTGCAAGAAAGTCTAGAATTACCAGTTATCCAAGTAGAAGAGTGAGTGACCAAAGGAACCATAACTGATTTAATAAGCAATCCACAGTTTCACTGTACCAGCCTATGCACTTAGACATGCATAGTTTAATCTTTGAGACAAGCATGTGCTGCTGGCAGGAGCAATCAGTTTAGCAAAATCTCTCTACCTTGATGTCTCCTCTTACTAATTTTCTGACCACCGACCCCTTTACCCTGCTTGTTGGCTATAAATCCCCAGCTCTCTCTGCTGTGTTCAGAGTTGAGTGATCTCTCACCTCAGCTGCAATAGAGTTGACTCCTATTGCAAACTCTAGTGAGATAGAGTCAACTCCTTGAATAAAGTCTTCCTTACTGTTTTAACAAGTATCAGAATAACTTTTTCTTTAGCACCTATAACTTGTAGCTAAGGGAGCATGAGCTAAAAAAAGCTTCTCCTTAAGTTTTGAAGTCCTCAACCCCAGACTAATGGCAGATCTATTTAGATATCTGGTGTGCATGGTGTGCTTAGTCATGTCCAACTCTTTGTGCCTAGATGGACTGTAGCCTGCCAGGTTTCTCTGTCCATGGAATTTTCCAGGCAAGAATACTGGAGTGGGTTGCCATTTCCTGCTCCAGGGGGGTCTTCTTGACCCAGGGATCAAACCCATGTCTCTTGCGTCTCCTGCACTGGCAGGCAGATTCTTTACCACTGTACCACCAGGCACATGATTTAAGGACACCTCTTCAAGCCCATATTAGTCAAGAAGAGGTGAACTGTGATTGGTCTCAGCAAGTCTAGTACTTTCATTCCCCAATGATTCTGCCTTATAGGGAAAATGGGAAGTCTGCTGGAGGCTTCAAAAACAAAAACAAAATAATGCTCAGTGACAAACGGACGTTACGGAAAACTTCCTTGCTTTGGATGTTACGACCTGCACTTGACACCAGGGCCTCCCTGGAAGCTCAGCTGGTAAAGAATCCACCTGCAATGTGGGAGATTCCGGTTAGATTCTTGGGTCAGAAGTTCCCCTGGAAAAGAGATATGCTACCCACTCTAGGATTCTTGGGCTTCCGTGGTGGCTCAGATGGTTAAAGAATCTGAATGCAATGCAGGAGACCTGGGTTCAATCCCTGGGTTAGGAAGCTCCCCTGGGGGAGGGCAAGGCAACCCACTCCAGTATTCTTGCCTGGAGAATCCCCATGGACAGAGGAGCCTGGCAGGTTACAGTCCATGGGGTCGCAAAGAGTCAGATATGACAGCACAGCACACTGCAGCAATTACCCTGGGGCTACTATGGAAGCTCTTGAGCAAAGTGGTGAACTACAGCAGCCAGAGTAGAAAGAAGAATCCAGATGCTTTAAAAAAACAAAAACAACCCTTTATTGAGATATAATTCACACACCATAAGACTCACCCATTTAAAGATTACAATTCAACAGTTTTTAGAACATTTAGAGATGTGCATCCTTCACAATTTCAGAATATTTTCATTTCCCTAAAATCTTTCATCTCTTAGCAATCACTCCACCCCCACTGCAGGCCCCTGTATCAACCTAGCTCTAGGCAAACACTAATCTACTTTCTGTCTCTATGGACTGGACTGTTTTGACAGTTCATACAAATGGAATCACACAATATGTGGTCTTTTGTGACTGGCTTATTAGCACAATGCTTTCAATCCATGTTGTAGCATTTTTCAGTGTTTAACTCCTTTTTTTATTCCAAGTAACATTCCACTGTGAGGACATACCACATTATACTTGTCCATTCATCAGTTGACAGCCTCTCTGACTCTTGTTTGTATTCATTTATCTATTTCATCCTATAATGTTTCTTACTGATTTGTAAATTTATGATAGTTAATTCATCTTTTATCCTTTAAAACTATTTTAAATGAGGAAAGGAACATAATAAGTAAAAGAGAACATTGCTTATTTACCCCTCTAACATCCCTAGTGGCTCAAGATGGTAAAGAATCTGCCTGCAATGTGGGAGACATGGGTTCGATCCCTGGGTTGGGAAGATCCCCTGGTGAAGAGAATGGCTATCTACGCCAGTATTCTCCCTGGAGAATTCCATGAGTCCATGGGGTCACAAAGAGTCAGACATGACTGAGTGACTTTCACTTCTCTTCACCTGCCCTGCAGACCACCACAAAGAAAGGCTAGGAATTTGTCTTCCGCTAGGGCACTAAGGCTGTCACCAAGTATACCAGCTCCAAGTAAATATAATATGCCTAGCTGCTGCTAACAGAGAAGGCAATGGCACCCCACTCCAGTACTCTTGCCTGGAAAATCCCATGGACGGAGGAGCCTGGTGGGCTGTAGTCCATGGGGTCGCTAAGAGTCGGACACAACTGAGCGACTTCACTTTCACTTTCACTCCCTTTCCCCCTGCCAATGGTTGTTAATTTAGAAACCATTTCATCAACCTGAAAAAACATTTTCAAATCTGGTAGAAGACAACTTTTTAGGGAAGAATGGTCACTCCATACTCTTGTCAGAACCCCATGCCAAAATTTTCCCACAGGAAACTTCCAAAGATAACTTGGGTGAATTATAAGAAGTGTGATTTTCTTATTGCTAGGCATGCTTATAAACACATCTGTAAATAGAAATCTAACATGTCTAATACAGCTAATCTTTTGACACTGACCAAGTTCTGCAAGCAGCCTATTTCACACCAAGAAGCAGAAGGGCTACAATACTGTATGTAAGAAGAGAGTAACCCAAATTTAATACCTTAACCAAGACAATTTTACAAAAGAACCTGGGATCCTAAACCTTTCCATAAAACTTTTTGGAACAAGATATTATTATAAAGCAATTGTTCAATCTAATCTATCTTTTTATCTATCAGGCAAAGATGGATGAGAGAGACTATTCCCATGAATAATCTACTCCACTGTGTTAACCAAATTTAGGCAAAGTTAGAAAGTAAAGGCAACATTACTATGGACTTTAAAAATATTTTTCATAAAAAGTTTATTTCATGTGAGTTTGATCATAAAAGTCATTGATCAAAAGAGCTAATCTAATTCTTTAAAAACTGAATCAATTCTGAAAAACATTCTCAATCTCTTTCTAAACTCCATCCATTGATCACATCAATAAGGTAACCAATTTTGTATGACTCAGCATGAATAAATCTTATTTGGGCGTTTAAAATGACAACACATAGAATGTATAGATTTTTAAATTCTATATCTTCTCTTGCCATACCTGAACAGAGATGCTAAAAAATCAGTAACAGGGAAACAGAAGTCACCTTAAACCCATGGTCACCAACAAATATTACAATTATTCTGCTACCTTAGGGGAATGATAGGCAAGTGTATGTACTTAGTAGCCAAACTGTGCACGTTCAAATCCTGCCTCACTCGTTTACAATCTGAGAGTCTCTGAGCAAGTCACTTAAATGCTGTACCTTGGTTTCCCCATAAAAGGGGATAAAAAGTACTTATTACACAAAGAGTAGTAGTAAAAATTAAACGAGTTAGTGAATAAAATATGCTGGGGACAGTTGGCACATGGTAAACACTGTAAGAGTGTTAGCTCATATTTTTACTATATTTCTCTGGTAAACAGCAAAAACAATTTAAAAAAATCAGAACCTATGTCTCTTAATTCTTAAACTTACCACTGCCCAGAGAAAATAGAATTCATCATTTGAGAATTCTGTTACTTTTCCTTACTTTTTTTTTTTTTTTTACTCATTGTTCACTTCCTTTCCTTTCATACAAGAGACATATTTCTTCTCTTCTTCCTCCACCTGTGGACTTAGCCATTCCTGCCACCTCAAAATGGATTCCCTGATAGCTCAGTTTGTAAAGAATCCGCCTGCAATGCAGGAGGTCCCAGTTTGATTCCTGGGTAGGGAAGATCCACTGGAGAAGGGATACGCTACCGATTCCAGAATTCTTGGGCTTCCCTTGTGGCTCAGCTGGTAATGAATCTGCCTGCAATGAGAGAGACCTGGGCTAAACCACTCTTAGTTCTTGAGTGGATATCTTCACATCTTTACTAAAGCCTTCCTCCATTCCACATAGCCACATAACTAACATACCACCTTCCTCCTCTAAAAAGAAAATATTGTTTTATTTGTACTTTACTATTACTGACCATCTCCTTACTAATACAGGAACCCTACAGCACCTGGCTCAGGCAGGTTCTTTACCACTGAGCCACTAGTGAAGCCCTCAGAGCCAGAGACGCTTTCCTCAAAAAAAAAAAAAAAAGAACTGGCTCAGGAAGAGGCACCCTAGTCTCACAATATCTCAGTCCCTGTGCAGCAGGGAACACTGCAGTGACCTCACTGAACCTCATTGCATGGTATAAGGAGGATTCCCCCTGTTTAGCAGACAGAAAATCCGCTTTGTGTTGAAAGTAATTTGCCTGTGCAAAGTTTTTAAAGCACTAAGAAATGCTGCCATCCCCACAGTGACAGGAAATTTAAAGTTATGGGTTGATTTCATCATTTTCTTAGGAAAAATAACTGGCATTTCTCTTAAAATGGTTTTCTCTAAAGAGATAAGATTGCAAGGTACCAGAAAATAACTGAGAGTTAGCTAACCACGCATACAACTTACATCTGTTTTATTTCTAGGACAGCATTAGGCTGATCTTAAATCTAAAGAATCTGTTCAAGACTTGTTGCTGAGAAGGAGGGAGAGGATGAGGGAGTGACGGATTGAGAGTTTGGGATTAGCAGGTGCAAACTATTACACAGAGACTGGATAAACAACTAGGTCCTACTGAATAGCATAGGGAACTACATTCAATGTCCTGTGGTAAACCATAATGGAAAATATACAAAGGAATGTATAAATATGTACAGCTGCATCACTGTGCTGTACAGCAGAAACTAATACAACATTCTCAATCAACTACAATTTAAAAAAAGAATCTGTTCATTTTCACCTGTTAATATTCTCAACAAATATCACAGAGGAATAAAAATAATGGTATAGAGAAAGAAAAGTAATTGTAATTACCTCAGATTCTTCAACAATTGACTTTGTACTAGCAACATTAATTATTTTATGGTCATTTCCTTGGTTAGCACTTATCATTATCACTTATGCTTACCATTATCATTATTAAATTTCTTGTTAAGAAGTATCTGAAAAAGAGATCTCAATATTATAAAAGCAAACATGTTAAAAACTTCTACAGAGACCTCCCTGGTCAGGGAATTGGATCCCACATGCTGCAATTAAGCATTTGTATGTCACAACTAAAGATCCTGTACAGCCAAAAAATATTAAAAAACCAAAACTTATACAGCCTATATCCCCCTAAGAAGTACAAGTATTTAAACTCAAATGGCAGAACAGCATAAATGTCTGTACAGCACATGGATGATATATGTCAACACCATTATATAGTACTGCATTGTATATATTAAAAATTATCATATTAATATGGCCTAATTTGCTGACATGACCTAATTGGAAGCACTGGAATTGTTATTCCCATCTGCTTAAGACATTGTTAAGGTGAAAATGAAAGTTGCTCAGTTGTATCCAACTCTTTGCAACCCCATTGACAGTAGCCTGCCAGGCTCCTTTGTCCATGGAATTCTCCAGGCAAGAATACTGGAGTGGGTAGCCATTCCCTTCTCCAGGGGATCTTCCCAACCCAGGGATCAAACTGGGGTCTCCTGCATTGTAGATTAATTCTTTAGCATCTGAGCTACCCGGAAAGCCCTCTAAGACATTGTAGGGTATGAAAAAAAGAGAGAAGGTGAGAAAGAAATCTATCCTGGAAGTTTATAAAAATAGGATAGATGGAGATCCATTTGTCTGGAAGACTTTACATGGTAACTCTGCCTGGAGTAAAGTAAGAGGCCAGATGGCCCGCAGAGGTCCTTTTGGGTCCATTGTTCCCTAACCACAATGAATAGAGAGTGTAAAAAGAGTGATATAAATGGACGTGGGAAGTACTTATTTCCCCAGAAGAGCTGACAAGGACAAGATTTTAGGCAGTAATTAAATATATGCCTCTAAAAATAGCATATCCTAGAGAATTCCCTAACAGTCTAGTGGCTAGGAGTCCATGTTTTCACTGCCAGGGGCCTGGGCTCACACCCTGGTCTGGGAACTAAGATCCCATAAGACTTGTGTCATGGCCAAAAAAAGAGAAAAAAGTAAATAAAATAAAATTGCATATCCTATAAATATACTTTTATACTTATATCCTATAAGACAGGGAAGCCTGGCATGCTGCAGTCCACGGGGTCACAAAGAGTTAGGCACGACTGAGCGACTGAACTGAACTAACAAGTATACTCACACAAATACATTTACTTGAAAACTCATTATTTTCTTCAAATTCCTTCTTTTTCTCATCAAGATTTTCAAATTTATATAAACTATCATTAGATAGTTATAATTATCTTTAAATTTCTCAACATAATTCTTCAAGTGATTCAATAAAAAGTAAAGCACTTCCAATATGATGCTCCAGAGTATAAAACAAACCTGTTACCTCATGGCTTGAGTCTTGCTGAATTTGGCACAGATCATACTTAACAGGGAACTGTGTTCACAAACATCAATCTAGTCAGCCAAGCAAAAAATCTAGATCCTACTTTTACCAAACTCTCCTCCACATTCAGTCAATCACTAATGTCTTAATATATTTTGAATTATTCCTTTCTTTCAATTTAAGATGTGGTACAGCCACCACCCTTAGTTCAGATCATCTAGATTACCAGTGCAACATCCCTGCCTACAGGATTACTCCTTCCAGTGCATTCTTTACACACAGGCATACCTTGGAGATTCAATTGCAGATTCAACTCCAGATCACAGAAACAAAGAAAATATTTCAAGAAAGGGAGTCACATGAATTTTTGTTTCCCAGTGCATTCAAAACTTACATTTACACTACGCTGTAGTCTGTGAAGTGTGCAATAGCATAATGTCTAAAAGAACTATATACATACTCAACTGAGAAATACTTTGTTGCTGAAAAATGCTAAAAATCTGAGCCTTCAGCATGGTATAATCTTTTTGCTGATGAAGGGTCTTGCCTCAGTGCTGCTGGCTGCTGACTGGTCAGGGTGATGGTTGCTGAAGGTTGGGGTGTCTTTAGCAACATCTTAAATTAAGACAACACTGAAGTTGGCTGCATTAATTGACTCTTCTTTATGTGCACAATTTTCTTGTGCATGCAATGCTGTTTAATAGCATTTGACCCACAGCAGAACTTCTTTCAAACCTGGAATCAATCCTCTCAAGCTCTGTTGTGGCTTTTCCAACTAAATTTATGTCATATTCTAAATCCTTTGTCAGTTCAACAACCTTCACAGCATCTTCACCAGGAACAGGTTCCATCTCAATAAACCACTTTTTTACTCATCCACTGAAGTGACTGCTTCTAATGAAGAATTATCATGACTGTCTGCAAATCCCCACTGATGGCAATCTGTTCTGAGACTTAAGGGGCTGGGCCTGTGCTCTTAAAAGAAGTTCAGGCTTTATAAGGGCTCAAACAGAATGGACTCCAAAGGAATTGTGCCTATCCTGTCGAGACCCTAGTCCTAGCGCATCATCCCTCAGCAACTTGAAAACAAGTGGTGTGGCTGCCCTGTCACAGTTTAGGCTCCTTGATTAATGGCTCTGAGGACACAGGCCATAAGAGGTGGCAGAAATGGTAAGTGCCCCAGATTTGGTTTATGCTTTTATTGTGGAATGGAAGAGTGCTTGTCACATAATAAATACAGTTTTATCATGAGATTGCAGCATTCAGTTACATCTTGAGGCTCCACTTCTAGTTCTCTTGCTATTTCTGCCACATCTGTAGTTACTTCCTGCGGGGAGCCGGTGAGGCATTCCACTCGTGACAAAGGTCATGAGGAAGGAGGCTCGGCATACGCAAAGGCGGGATCGAGCCTCAGGAGTCCCCCCGGATATTCTCGAGCATTTTCCCCCAAAAAACCAGAGTCTGCCTACTTTATTGCTTTGTGCTCTCACCTCTGACTTTACTGGGGGC
>NW_011494902.1:3915702-3937319 GCF_000754665.1 Bison bison bison
TAGGAATGCAATTTTATCTTTGGAAGATGGTGCCAAACCTTGAAATAATTACTCTTAGAGAAAGTAAGTCTTTGTTGATAAGTCCTTGTCAAGAGTCATAAAATGTTAGTAGGCCTTCTGGCCAGAAGATGATGTAAATCACCTAAACCATTTGTATACGATACATTTGCAGGAAAGAAACCTTGGTTTTTGATAAGAACCAAAGACTGCTGACTTTGTCATCCCCTATTATCCTCTATGTGTAACTTAGGGTATAAAAGCCCCTGTTAAAAATAAAGCTATGGGCCTTGTTCACCAGCGCTTGGTCTCCCCATGTCATTCTTCCCTCCAACCTCCAGCTGAGTCTCCATCTGGAGCGCGGAACCCACCACGCTTACTAATTATGCCTGGGCTTCTAAGACCCACTCGAGAAGGAGTCTAGGGTGAGACACCTTCCGCTATTCGAGAGGGCGCCTGCGGCCTACGTAAGTGGTGCAAACTTCTTGTCTTGAAGTTTTATTGGTCTCCCGCGTAAACCAAGCTACTCAGCTTCTTTTCTCCACTGAATTTTCCTACTGAGCTATCCTCATTCTATTGTTCTCTATATCTCTAATTAGCATATAAATAGTCGCCTAGGCCGTCTCTCCTTCGAATACCCTGGATCAGCTGGGGCTGGTCCCCAGCAACTTCCTTCTTTGAAGTTTTGAACACCTAAAAGTTATTCACGAGGGTTGGACTCAAGCTTCTTTCAAATTCTTGTTAATGTTGCTATTTAGACCTCTTCCCATGAATCACAAATGTTCTTAATGTCATCTAGAATGGTAAATCCTTTCCAGAAAATTTTCAACTGAATTTTTCCAGATCCAAATTAGGAATCACTATCTGTGGCAGCTACAGCTTTATGATATGTATTTCTTAAAGAAAAATGTTGAAAGTTGAAATTACTCCATGATTCATGGGGCTGAAAAACTGATATTGTATTAGCAGGTATAAAAACAACATGAAGCTCAACATACATCTCCATCACACCAGGTACTCTCAATGAGCAGTAGTATTTTGAAAGGAATCTTTTCTGGGCACTGTTCTCAACAGTGGGCTTAAAATATTCAGTCAATCATGATGTAAACAGATCTAGTCAACCAGGCTTCCTTGTTCCACCTGTAGAGCACAGGCAGAGAAGATTTAGCATAATTCTTAAGGGCCTTAGAGTATACAGAATGGTAAATGAGCACTCAATAGGTGAGAAAAGAGAAGCAAAAAGCAAAGGAGAAAAGGAAAGATATACCCATTTGAATGCCGAGTTCCAAAGAACAGCAAGGAGAGATAAGAAAGCCTTCCTCGATGATCAATGCAAAGAAATAGAGGAAAACAACAGAATGGCAAAGACTAGAGATCTCTTCAAGAAACTTAGAGATAACAAGGGAACATTTGTGCAAAGATGGGCTCAATAAAGGACAGAAATGGGATGGACCTAACAGAAGCAGAAGATATTAAGAGGTGGCAAGAATACACAGAAGACCTATACAAAAAAAAATTTTCATGACCCAGATAACCACAAAGGTGTGATCTCTCACCTAGATTCAGACATCCTGGAATGCAGTCAAGTGGGCATTAGAAAGCATCACTAGGAACAAAGCTAGTGGAGGTGATGGAATACCAGTTGAGCTATTCCAAATCCTGAAAGATGATGCTGTGAAAGTGCTGCACTCATTATGCCAGCCAATTTGGAAAACTCAGCAGTGGCCACAGGACTGGAAAAGGTCAGTTTTCATTCCAATCCCAAAGAAAGGCCATGCCAAAGAATGTTCAAACTACCACACAATTGCACTCATCTCACATGCTAGCAAAGTAATGCTCAAAATTCTCCAAGTCAGGCTTCAAGAGTATGTGAACCATGAACTTCCTGATGTTCAAGCTGGATTTAGAAAAGGCAGAGGAACCAGAAATCAAATTGCCAACATCCGATGGATCACTGAAAAAGCAAGAGAATTCCAGAAAAGCATCTACTTCTGTTTTATTGACAAGCCATAGCCTTTGACTGTGTAGATCACAACAAACTGTGGAAAATTCTTCAAGAGAATGGAATACCAGACCATCTTACCTGCTTCCTGAGAAATCTGTATGCAGGTCAAGAAGCAACAGTTAGAACTTGACATGGAACAACAAACTGGTTCCAAATTGGGCAAGGAGTATGTCAAGGCTGTATATTGTCACCCTGCTATTTTACTTATATGCAGAGTACATCATGTGAAATGCCAGGCTGGATGAAGCACAAGCTGGAATCAAGACTGCTGGGAGGAATATCAATAACCTCAGATATGCAGATGACACCACCCTTACGGTAGAAAGCAAAGAAGAACTAAAGAGCCTCTTGATGAAAGTGAAAGAGGAGAGGGAAAAAGTTGGCTTATACTAATCCACATTCAAAAAACGAAGATAATGGCATCCGTTCCCATCACTTCATGGCAAATAGATGGGAAAACAATGGAAACAGTGATGGACTTTATTTTCTTGGGCTCCAAAATCACTGCAGGTGGTGACTGCAGCCATGAAATTAAAAGACATTTACTCCTTGGAAGAAAAGCTATGACCAACCTAGACAGCGTATTAAAAAGCAGGGACATTACTTTGCTGACAAGGGTCCATCTAGTCAAAGCTATGGTTTTTCCAGTAGTTATGTATGGATGTGAGAGTTGGACCATAAAGAAAGCTAAGCACTGAAGAACTGATGCTATTGAACTGTGGTGTTGGAGAAGACTCTTGAGAATCCCTTGGACTGCCAGGAGATCCAACCAGTCAATCCTAAAGGAAATCAGTCCTGAATATTCATTGGAAGGACTGATGCTGAAGCTCCAATACTTTGGCCACCTGATACAAAGAACTGACCCATTGGAAAAGACCCTGATGGTGGGCAAGGTTGAAAGCAGGAGGAGAAGGGGATGACAGAGGATGAGATGGTTGGATAGCATTACCAACTCGATGGACATGAGTTTGAGCAAGCTCCAGGAGTTGGTGATGAACAGGGAAGCCTGGCATGCTGCAATCCATGGGGTCACAAAGAGTCAGACACAACTGAGCAACTGAACTGAACAACCTGAGCACTGGCTTCAACTTAAGTCACCATCCACATTAGCTCCTGTTTAGGAGAGTAAACCTGTCCCTTTAAGCTTTGAACACAGGCACTGACTTCTCCTATCTAACTGCATAAGTCCTAGATGGCATCTTTTTCCAATATAAGGCTGTTTCATCTACAGTGAAGATCTGTTGTTTAATGTAGCCACCTTCATTAATTATTTTAGCCAGATCTTCTGAATAACTTGCTACAGATTCTACATCAGCACTTGCTGCTTCATCTTGTATTTTTATGTTATAGAGATGACTTCTTTCCTTAAACTTCATGAACCAACCTCTGCTACCTTCAAACTATGCTTCTGTAGTTTCCTCATCTCTCTCAGTCTTCAAAGAATTGAAGAGAGGTAGGGCCTTGCTCTAGATGAGGCTTAGGCTTAAGGGAATGTTGTGACTGGTTTGATTGTCTTTCCAGACCACTAAAACTTTTCCCATATCATCAGTAAGACAGTTTTGTTCATTGGAGCAACACTTTTAATTTCCTGCAAGAACTCTTCCTTTGTGGTCACAACCTGGCTAACTCTTTGGTGCAAGAGGCCTAGCTCTCAGCCTACCTCAGTTTCCAACATGACTTCTTTACTAAGCTTGATCGTTCCTACTTTTGATGTAAAGAGACACATGTGCAGCTATTCCTTTCACTTGAACGCTGCTGAGGCCATTATAGGGTCATTGACTGGCCTATTTCAGAATTGTTGTGTCTCAGAAAATAGGGAGGCCTAAGGAGAGAGAGAGAGAGACAGAGGAATAGCTGGCTGATGGAGCAGTCAGAACACAAACAACTATTTTAGTTAAGTTAACTGGCATATACGGACACTGTTCAAGGCACCCCCAAAGAATTACAAAAGATAACTGATCCCATCAGAGATCACCATAACAAACATAACAATAATCATGAAGTTTGAAATATTATGAGAATTGCCTAAATATGACACAGGGACATGAGTGAGTGAATGCCATTGGAAAAATAATGCCAAGAAGACTAGTTTGATGCACAGTTGCCACAAACTGAATTTGTAACAACAACAAAAATGTAATCTGCAAGGTGCAATAAAGCTAGGGTCAACGAAACATGGTATACCTGTAGCCGCTGTTCTTTTTGTAAAGTGCAAATCATATCATTTTACTCTATTCCACAATATCTGATTGCTCAGAACCCTCAGGATAAATTACACATCTTACTTGTTCATTCCTTGGAATCTTGAACCCCAAGACTTGACCAAGTGTTTTCTCCCATGTCCCTCTTCAATATCCTGTTTTTCAGGCACTCAATATGCTCTGTTGTAGTTGAACATTTATTTTTACTGTCTTCCCCAACAGACCCCAAATTCTTTGAGAGGTAGACACCAGGTCTTGTTCACCATGCCTCTCTCACACTAAGCATAATCCTTGCCACATAGTAGGCACTCAATAAATATCTGCTGAATTCGTTAGGAAAACACTTAGCCAAAGAAAGGAAGCTACATAACATGATTACCAATTTATAATGTGTGGTATTTTAAAAGTTCATTAACAGATAGATTTGGGAGAACTCTGAAACACATTTTCCCATAGAAACAATATTAAATGTAAGATACCTCCCTTCAATGTTACCTACAACTACAACGTAGGTAAACTGTATTATCTATAATTACTTTGGACTCTACTGCATACCAATAATATTTCTGGGGACAATACATTAAGAAATCCAATCTGGTAATGCTATGAACTAATTATTTCTGGTTATAGCACACGAATTGACATAACAGTTATAACTTCATAGGTGGCTGAGGACAGAGGTTCTAATAGGCAGGGAAAGTAAAAGGACTGAAAACTAGGAAGTCAGGGTAGCCTTCTGCTACCGATAATCTTTGGGAATATGTTCTAAGCTGGAACAACTAACTTTTTTTCATGTCTTTACTTTTCTTCAAGGATTCTAGGAATTAGGTGCAACTTCCTATTGACTATCAACACTTCTGACTTCCAACTAGGGTTTCTTACCATATGCAGGAAATTATCTAAACTGTTCTCATATATAAAGGCTTCTCCCAGCAGGAGACGTGGGAAGATCCCCTGAAGCAGGGCATGGCAACCCACTCCAGTATTCTTGCCTGGAGAATCCCAAGGACAGAGGAGCCTAGAGGGCTACAGTCCATAAGGTTGCAAAGAGTTGACACAACTGAAGCAACGTAGCATCCATACATATCAACACTTCTGACTTCCAACTGGGTTTCTTATCATATGCAGAACATTATCTAAAAGGGTCTCATGTATGTTTTCCCTGGTGGCTCAGACGGTAAAGCGTCTGCCTACAATGCTGGAGACCCGGGTCCAATCCCTGGGTTGGGAAGATGTCCTGGAGAAGGAAATGGCAACCCACTCCAGTATTCTTGCCTGGAAAATCCCATGGATGGAGGAGCCTGGTGGGCTACAGTCCACGGGGTCACAAAGAGTCAGACACAACTGAGAGACAAAGAGTCAACACAACCAAAGTGATGTAGCATCCATACACATCAACACTTCTGACTGCCAACTGGGTTTCTTATCATATGCAGGAAATTATCTAAAAGGTGCTCATGTATATTCTTTTCTTTTCAGCTGTATTCTACAGTCGGTACTAAGAACAAAGAAAGCTAAGTGAGCAAGCAAACAAATGAAAAACAAGATAGTTATCGACTTTAAGAAAAACAACAGTTGTCAAAGAAAAGAAATGTAATTATAGCTCATTTGTGAAGTGTTTAACAGAGTCATTATACTGTAAACAATGAACACTGATCAAACCAAAAATTATGATATGGGAAAATGGAACTGGGGGAACGTATTGCAAATATTCTCTTCCCATCTATATTTTGCATTTGCATTTTCAGTGCCGCAGTGTCTTTCATATGTAACACTTTGAAACACCGTAATTTTAAGGGTTTGAGTAACACTTTTAAACGACATAAACCGTAAGGGTTTGAGTCCCATTTGCTTTTCCTTTAAAGAATGTACTCTTTGTATCCTATCTAAAAAAAATGTTCCTATCCAAAGGATGGGATATTTTAAAATATGTACGCTACTAAAATTTTACAAATTAACTTTTATACATGTATGATTCGCTTCAAGTTAATTTTTATGCATGGTGTGAAATAATGATCAAGGCTCATTTTTTTTCCTTTTGTTTATCTAACTGCCCTAGTATGAGCTGTTGAAAAGACTATCATTTCCCTATTATCTTGTCCCCTTTCTTAAGATCAGTTGACAATCAATATGAATATCTCCAGCCTTTGACTGTGTGGATCACAACAAATTGTGGAAAACTCTTAAAGAGATGGAAATACCAGACCCCCTGACCTGCCTCCTGAGAAATCTGTATGTAGGTCAAGAAGCAACAGTTAGAACTGGACATGAAACAACAGACTGGTTCCAAATTGGGAAAGGAGTACGTCAAGGCTGTATATTGTCACTCTGCTTATTTAACTTATATGCAGAGTGAAAGTGAAAGTGAAGTCGCTCAGTCGTGTCCGACTCTTTGCGACCCCGTGGACTGTAGCGCACCAGGCTCCTTCGTCCATGGGATTCTCCAGGCAAGAATACTGGGGTGGGTTGCCATTTCTCGACTGGATGAAGCACAAGCTGGAATCAAGACTGCCGGGAGAAATATCAATAACCTCAGATATGCAGATGACACCACACTTATGGCAGAAAGCAAAGAAGAATTGAAGAGCCTCTTGATGAAAGTGAAAGAGGAGAGGGAAAAAGTTGGCTTAGTATTCAACATTCAGAAAACTAAGATCATGGCATCTGTTCCCATCACTTCACAGCAAATAGATGGGGAAACAATGAAAACAGTGACAGACTTTATTTTTTTGAGCTCCAAAATCACTGCAGATGGTGACTGCAGCCATGAAATTAAGACACTTGCTCCTTGGAATAAAAGTTAAGACCAACCCAGACAGCATATTAAAAAGCAGAGACATTACTTTGCTAACAAAGGTCCATCTAGTCAAAGGTGTGGTTTTTCCAGTAGTCATGTATGGATGCGAGAGTTGGACCATGAAGAAAGCTGAGTGCCGAAGAATTGATGCTTTTGAACTGTGGTGTTGGAGAAGACTCTTGAGAGTCCCTTGGACAGCAAGCAGATCCAACCAGTCCATCCTAACGGAAATCAGTCCTGAATATTCATTGGAAGGACTGATGCTGAAGCTGAAACTCCAATACTGTGGCCACCTAATACAAAGAACTGATCCTTTGGAAAAGACCCTGATGCTGGGCAAGATTGAAGGCAGAAGAAGAAGGGGACAACAGAGGATGAGATGGCTGGATTGCATCACCGACTCAATGGACATGAGTTTGAGTAAGCTCTGGGAGTTGGTGATGGACAGGGAAGCCTGGCTTGCTACAGTCCATGTGGTCACAAAGAGTCGGAAACAACTGAGAGAATGAACTGAATTGAACTGATGAACATCTACTGCTAAGCTCTCTTTTCTGGTTCATTAGTTTAAATGTCTATTGCAATGTTATAGTAACTTTATTTTATATGGTGTGAGTCTTCCAACTTCATTCAGAATTATTTTGGCTACAGGAAGTGCTTTGTATTGGTTGCCACATAAATTTTACATTTAGTTTGTCAACCTGTATAAAAAATATTACAGGGATTTTGATTAGCATTATATTGAGTGTATAAATTAATTTATATACAAGAATGGACATCTTCACAATATCAAATCATCTGATTCATGAAAATGATCTATCTTGTCATTTAAGTTTGCTTTGTATTCTCTAAACAATGTTTTATACTTTTCAGTGAAATTTTTTTCTTGAATTTATTCCAAAATTAGCTCATACTTATTGATACTATCGTAAACTGTATTTTACAAATTTGAATTTCCAATTTTCCATTGCTAGTAATATAGAACTACAAATCCTTTTTGTATCTTGAACATGAATTCTGCAAACTTGATAAATCCACTCAGTTCTAGTAGGTTGAAGTGTTGTTTGTTTTTCAATGCAAAGAATCACGTTGTCCTTTTCAATCTGCACACATTTTCTTTCTTTTTCTAGCCTATTACCCAGCTATAGAAACAATGTTGAAGTAAACAGTGATGAAATGAATTGATAAGAGCAGACTCTTATTTTGTTTCTGATCTTAGGGAATAGTATTCAGTCTTTGAGCATTAACTATGATGTTGATAGTAAGTTTTCCAAAAATGCCTTTTATTGGGATGAGGAAATCCCTTTCTACTTCTAGTTTGCTGAGATGTTTTATCATGAATGATGTGGAAATCTATCAAACTGTCAGATTACATTAATTACATAATTAATGTAATCTCACCAGAGAAGGCAATGGCACCCCACTCCAGTACTCTTGCCTGGAAAATCCCATGGATGGAGAGGTCTGGTGGGCTGCAGTCCATGGGTCACTAAGAGTCGGACACACCTGAGCGACTTCCCTTTCAGTTTTCATTTTCATGCATTGGAGAAGGAAATGGCAACCCACTCCAGTGTTCTTGCCTGGAGAATCCCAGGGGCGGGGGAGCCTGGTAGGCTACTGTCTATGGGGTCACACAGAGTCGGACACGACTGAAGCGACTTAGCAGCAGCATAGTGCAATTAAACACTAGAAAATTACATTGGAATAATGATATTTTCTATCACTGTAATTCTATCATATCATATAATTCTATCATTTTGAAAATGTAAAAATGGTGCCATGATGTATGTAAACTTTTGATACTGGCTTCTGTCACTTAGTACAATGTTCTTGAGATTCATCCAACTTGTTGCATTTGTCAACAGTTCATTCCTTTTAATTGAATATTCCATTATATTAAAGTACTACAATTTGTTTGAAGGGCATTTGGGTTGTTTCCAAGTTTTTGGTTATTATACATAAATTCCTGTAAAGATGTTTGTGTAAAACCTAAGTTTTCATTTCTCTAGGATAAACATCAAGGACACTTACCTTGCATAATTTTGTTACATTTTAGGTGTCTTCTTCTTACCCACTTTTATGGTAGCTACCTTCTTACTAACACTGCTCTGACAAAGGAAAACACTTTCTATGTCTCATCTCTCCTCTCAACAAACTACTAAAAGAAGGAAATTTTCTCAGCTTAAAAAAGAGCATCAATAAAAATCTTAAAGAAAACATTGGAATTAATGGCAAAAGGCTGAATGGTTTCATTCTAAGATTAGCAGCAAGGGAAAGTTATTTAACACTACCATTTCTGTTCAAAATTATACTTCTGTTCCTTCAATGTGATACGCAATAAAAATAAAAGGCATACAGATTACAGGGAAAAAATAAAAGTATCTTTATATGCAGACAAAATGATATCTATGCACAAAATCCCAAAGAACTTACCAAAATGTCATAAGAACTCATAAGTGAGTGTAGCAGGATTACAAAGTAAAACGTCAATATATAATAATTAATAATCTATATTTAGCAGTGAAAAAGTAGAAATTTAAATTTAAAAATACTATCTACAACAGCATAAAAGACATGAAATAGCAAGAAAGAAATCTAACAAAATGTATTCAGGAAAATCAGAAAACATTGCTGGGAGAAATTTAAGACCTAAACCAAAGAAGAAAGAAACTCTTTTTATGGATCAGGAAATTCAATAATATTAAGAAAAGAATATTCAATATCATCTCACATCTGTTAGATTGGCTATTATCAAAAAAGGGAAGAAAAAAATGGTGCTGGGAAGAAAAAAATGGTGCTGGCAAGAATGCACAGAATGGGATCCCTTGTGCACTACTGGTAGAAATGAAGATTGGTACAGCTACTACGGAAAATATAAATTCCTTGGGATCTCACTTATATGTGGAATCTGAAAAAAACAAACCACCTTCCCTCCACCCCACCACGCTCACACTACAGGGAACAGACTGGTTGTTGACAGAGGCAAAACAAAGAGGGGCAGGTGAGTGAAAGAGGTAGAAGAGGTCAAAAGGTATAAACTTCCAGTTATAAAATAAATGGGTCATGGGATATAGCTACAGCATGGTGATAATAGTTAATAACACTACATTGAATGTTTGAAGGTTGCTAAAAGGGTGGCTCTTAAGGGTCTTCACCACAAGAAAAAAATTTTGTAAGTATATATGATGATGGATGTTAACTGAATTTCTTGTGATAATCAATTTGCAATAGACATAAACATCAAATAATTATGTCATATACCTGAAACTAATAGAAACTGTGTTGACTATATCTCAATTTAAAGACAGTCAATTCTTACAAATTACAGATTCAAAATAATTCCAATGAAAATTGTACATATTAAACTAGCTAATTCTATAAATCATAAGGAAAAGCAGAAGACATATAAGAGACAGAACAATTTTGAAAAAGAATCAAGTACAGGTGAACATTATGTGATTTCAAGCCTTATTATAAAGATAGAGTAAATCAAGCCAGTGTAGTATTCCTCTCAGGTCTGATGCATAGATCAATGAAACAGAACAGAGTTCAGAAACAGATTTATACATACATAACCAAGTGATTTTTTATGAAAGTACCAAGATAATTCAATAAGGGAGAAACTGACTTTCCAACTAAGGAGGCTGGAACAATATGAAAATCCATATGTAAGAAAAACAAAAAACCAACTGAACCTCCACCTTTACATCACACACACACAAAAATTATCTCAGGATTTCCCTGGTGGTCCAGTAGCTAAGACTCCATGCGCCCAGTGAAGGGGGTCTGGGTTCAATCCCTAGTCAGGAAGCTGGTTCTATATGCTGCAACTAAGGCCAGGTGCAGCCAAATAAATAAACAAATATTTTTAAAAAATTGTCTCAAACTAGCTCATAGACTTACATATATAATGTAAGGTTATAGTACTTCTAGAAGAAAACATTGGAGAAAATCTTTTTGAATCTGGATTAAGCAAAAATCAATTAGGACTCAAAACGCATAAAATATAAAAAGAAAATTGAGGACTTCCATGTTGGTACAGTGGATATGAATCCACCTGACAATACAGGGGACATGAGTTCGATTCCTGGTCCGGAAAGATTCCACATGACACAGAATAACTAAGCTTGTGTGTAACACCTACTGAGTCTGCTCCCCAGAACCTATGTGCTCAACTACTAAAGCCCACGCAGTCTAGGGCTCATGAGCCACAGTTACTGAGCCCACATGCTGCAACTACTGAAGCCCATGCCCCTGCAGCCTGTGATCCACAATAAGAGAAGCAACCACAGTGAGAAGCCAGTGCACCGTAACAAAGAGCAGCCGTGGCTAGCCACAAGTAGAGAGTGCCCATGCACAGCAATGAAGACCTAGTGCAACTGAAAAAAAAGTAAGGAAATAATTTAGAGATCTCTAGTCTCCTCAAGAGACTAGAGATCTCTTCAAGAAAATTAGAGATACCAAGGGAACATTTCATGCAAAGATGGGCTCAAAAAAGGACAGAAATGGTATGGACCTAACAGAAGCAGAAGATATTAAGGAGAGGTGGCAAGAATACACAGAAGAACTGTACAAAAAAGACCTTCACGACCCAGATAATCACGATGGTGTGATCCCTCACCTAGAGCCAGACATCCTGGATGTGAAGTCAAGTGGGCCTTAGGAAGCATCACTACTAACAAAGCTAATGGAGGTGATGGAATACCAGTTGAGCTATTTCAAATCCTGAAAGATGATGCTGTGAAAGTGCTGCACTCAATATGCCAGCAAATTTGAAAAACTCAGCAGTGGCCACAGGACTGGAAGAGGTCAGTTTTCATTCCAATCCTAAGAAAGGCCATGCCAAAGAATGTTCAAACTACCACACAATTGCACTCATCTCACATGCTAGCAAAGTAATGCTCAAAATTCTCCAAGCCAGGATTCAACATACATGAACCATAAACTTCCAGATGTTCAAGCTGGATTTAGAAAAGGCAGAGGAACCAGAGATCAAATTGCCAACATCCGTTGGATCATCAAAAAAGCAAGAGAATTCTAGAAAAGCATCTACTTCTGCTTTATTGACTATGCTAAAGCCTTTGATTTTGTGGATCACAAAGAACTGTGGAAAATTCTTCAAGATATGGGACTATCAGACCACCTTACCTGCCTCTTGAGAAATCTGTATGCAGGTCAAGAAGTAACAGTTAGAACTTGACATGGAACAACAGACTGGTTTCAAAGTGGGAAAGGAGTATGTCAAGGCTATATATTGTCACCCTGCTTATTTAACTTATATGCAGAGTACATCATGAGAAATGCTAGGCTGGATGAAGTACAAGCTTGAATCAAGATTTCTGGGAGAAATATCAATAACCTCAGATATGCAGATGACACCACACTTATGGCAGAAAGTGAAGAGGAACTAAAGAGCCTCTTGATGAAAGTTATGACCAATCTAGACAGCATATTAAAAAGCAGAGACATTACTTTGCCAACAAAGGTCCGTCTAGTCAAAGGTGTGGTTTTTCCAGTAGTAATGTACGGATATGAGAGTTGGACCATGAAGAAAGCTGAGCACCAAAGAATTGATGCTTTTGAACTGTGGTGTTGGAGAAGACTCTTGAGAGTCCCTTGGACAGCAAGCAGATCCAACCAGTCCATCCTAAAGGAAATCAGTCCTGAATATTCATTGGAAGGACTGATGCTGAAGCTGAAACTCCAATACTGTGGCCACCTGATGCAAAGAAGTGACCCATTGAAAAGACCCTGATGCTGGGCAAGATTGAAGGCAGAAGGAGAAGGGGATGACAGAGGATGAGATGGTTGGATGGCATCACTGACTCAAGGGACATGAGTTTGAGTAAGCTCTGGGAGTTAGTGATGGACAGAGAAGCCTGGCGTGCTGCAGTCCATGGGGTCGCAAAGAGTCAGACACGACTGAGAGACTGAACTGAACTGAAGATAAATAATTGATAAACATGATTGTTTCAAAACTTAAAATTTCTGTTCTTGAAACAGACAATGTTAAGAAAACAGAAATGGATCCACAGACTTGGAATAATTATTTGTAAATGACAGATATGTTAGAGAACTTGTTTCTAAGATATATCAAGGGCTCATATAACCCAGTATAAATATGGGCTTGATGTGAGCAGACACTTTACAAAAGAAAATGAATGGCTAAAAACTAAATGAAAATATGTTCGATATCATTAGACATTAAGGAAAGGTAAGTTAAAATAACCAAGAGACACCACCCATACCAAAAAGAATAACTAAAATTTTAAAAAAGATTGACAATACCAAGTGCTGACAAAGATGGAGGACACTGGAACTCTCCTATGTTGATACTTGGAATGCAAAATGCTATACCACTTTGAAAAACAATTTGGCAGCTTTTGATGAAGTTAAGTCTATGCTTTCCATATGACCCAGTAGTCTTTGTTCCAATTATTTACTCATGGCAAATGAAAATGTGTTCATATAAAGACTTGCACATGAATGATTATAATACGCATGTCCATAAAAGCACAAATTGAGAATACTCCAAATAACCACTAACTGGTAAAGGAAGTTCTAAAAATTGTTACATTAATATAGATATATAAATATTAATATATCCATATATTGAAATACTATTCAGCAATAAAAATGAAAAAACTAATTTAACATGCAAAAACATGGATGAATATTCAAAAATTTTATGCTAAGTGAAACAAGCCAGACACAAAGCTATATACTATGGGATTCCATTTTTGTGACATTCTGAAAAACACAAAACTATAGTGGTAGAATACTTTGGCCACCTGATGCAATGCCAATACTTTGGCCATCTGATGTGAAGAACTGACTCATTGGAAAGGACCCTGATGCTGGGAAAGATTGAAGGCAGGAGGAGAAGGGGACGACAGAGGATGAGATGTTGGATGGCATCACCGACTTGATGGACATGAGTTTGAGTGAGTTCCAGGAGTTGGTGATGAACAGGGAAGCCTGGCATGCTGCAGTCCATGGGGTTGCAAAGAGTCAGACACGACTGAGCTGAACTGAACTGAATAGTGATAGAAACCAGATCTGTGAGCACCAAAGTCTAGAGGGAGGTGTGAAGGAAACATCCACAAAGGTGCGTGAGGAAACTTGGGGATAATAGAAATGTTCTCTATCTTGATTGTACTGGTGATTAACTATATATGTTAAGTTTCATCAAACAGTATGTTTTAAAAAGAATTTCACTATATGTGAATTATACCTTAACAAACCTCTTTTTAAAAAGTTATGTTATAAAGGAAATCTCAGATTTGGAGAAAGATGACATATTAGCATGTATAAGTTCAATGATGCTGGTAAAAACAGCAACAAACAATGTGTGATGAATCTATTTGATAGTCATTGAGATTTAAAAACTAACTCTCTAACTTGCACCTTTGGACAAACAGAATGTAAACACAACTATATCTGGAGGAATGTAAAAACATAATACCAATTAAAAATGATTGACATATAAAAAAGATTACTAGTAGCCATTTTGTAGTAAGACCATGGCAAAAGCTGGCAAAAATGATGAATATATGTAAGTTCTTTCAATGAGAAAGCATAAAATATACTCCCTCATCAAAGTATACCCATCTAAAGAAAAGGATCAATATATGAACAGGTATAGGGGATTTCCCTGGTGATCCAGTGGTTAAGAATCTGCCTTGCAATGCAGGGTACACTGGTTTGATCCGTTTTTGGGAACTAAGATCCCACATGTTGCAGAGCAACTAAGCTCACACCACAACTTACTGAGCCCACATGCCACCACTAGGCAGTCTGTGAGCCATAACGAGAGAGCCTGTGCCCCACTGTGAAAGACCCCCCATAACACAACAGAGATCCCACATGCTGCAACTAAGACCTAATGCAGCCAAATAAATTAATAAGCACAATCCTACTCCACATTTATATATATGAATATGAATATATATATATAAGAAAACAGGTGTAACAGTGCTCATTATACTGTTTACTTTGAATCTGTCTGAATTTTTCCATGATAAATACTTAAAAAAATTAAATGGCAAAGACATGATGCAGTATGCAACTAGGTTGCTTAATTTTAAAAATTAAATACATTAAATAATTTGTATCAACACAAACACAGGATGGTCAGCTAATGTGTACCTTGGCAATAGCAGTTTGTTTAAACATGCGAGTAATCAACCCCATGACAGTCTCGGTAGCACCTGAATATGGATCTCTCATTAATTTTTCCCACTCTTCAAAGCTGGAATTCAGTTCCTATGTAGGAGAAAATAACAATGTTTAGAAATACAGTATAAAGATGACAGCAATTAATGTAATAATGAATCATGTCCTTCTTTTTTTATATATAAAAAATACATATATATATAACTTCTCAAAGATACCAGTGTGTTCATTTAAAAACATCAGTGTGGAGGTAGGTCAGACACATGTTTGTGCTAATGACAGAAAGCGATGAATAGGTGTGGGAGAAAATCAAGCCCTTTGCTAACACCATAAATCAAACAATTGCAGCCTTCTCTTACAAAGGGACATTTAGTAAAGAAAAAAATAAAAATTTAAGAAAAAATTTAAATAAAATAAAAATTTTAAGTAAAAACAGAAACAATGCACAGTAGCAAAAATATATATGGTAGCAGAGCACTTAATTTAATGGTATGATTTTATTTAAATAAGCATAAAGACTTGGGGAATATTGTCACATAAAAATGTGATATGATATTGACACTTTTATGTTTCTTTTCTTAAAAAAATGGATACAGAAAATAAGACCATTTTTATTTTACTTATACTGCTCAGTGTTTTTTTTTAATATACAAAATGCTTATTTTAAGCTTTCAAGATAAAATAAGGCAATAAGTAGTATTTGCTGATAGTTATGTCCAGATGTGAAGAAATTTCAGAGATTACACAAACATCGTACTCCTCAAAAGTAAATGTAGATAAGGGCTGGGGAAAATACAATTTTGGTTTTCTAGTAAGTTGAACTTCACATTATAACATGGTCATGAAGTTTTAAGATTTCCAGAATTAGGGGATGCAACCAAATTATTCTAGAAGACAGTTACATGTACTTAAGAGTAAGAAACTGAACTTTTCTTGCTAATTACTGGGCTTCACACCCTACAAATACTTAGAATTCTTAGTACTAAGTCTATGCAGCAATTGAAGTGTTTTTTTCACCATTCAGCAGAAATATATTTTTTAAAGACTAAGATACTAAATCTTTTCACATTATTTGATGACTAAATTTAAATTCTTCCTGCTCTTTTCTTGAAATGATATAAGACAATTCATATGGCTTTTTAAATTAAACCTATTTTAAGACAGTGAATTTTTTCCTTCTGTGAAATATGAAATATGTGCAATCTTTCATAGTATAATTTCAAATGATTTCAGATAAGACTTTCAATCAAACATAGGTTCTCACCTTGGCTGCTGCTGATGGAAGATCAAATGGAATACGCTGTCTGATTTTAGGGGGCAGCTGGGTTAAAACTTCAGTCTTTAATCTTCTAATCATTATGTCACTTAATAGCTGATGAAGTTCATTAAGATTTGATGCCCCTCTGCAATCCCACTGAGATCTTCTACCAAAATATCTGTTAGTATGAAGAAAAAAAAAATGTAGCAAAGCTGGATGCTAGAGTAAGAAAACAATTTATCCAATGTTTTCTTCCTTTTAAGATAAGGAGCGATGATACTGTTTTTAGTTTTATTACTGAATGCAAATTAGTTTCAAAAAACTCTTCTTTAGAAATAGTAATGAATAAGATTATACATTACTGTCAGCTATAGGAAATGTTAATGTTTAAGCATAGTGTTTATGTTTAGTTAATATAAGGCTGACTCATTGGAAAAGACCCTGATGCTGGGAAAGATGGAAGGCAGGAGGAGAAGGGGACAACAGAGTATGAGACAGCTGGATGGCATCACTGACTCAATGGACGGGAGTTTGAGCAAGCTCTGGGAGTTAGTGATGGACAGGGAAGCCTGGCGTGCTGCAGTCCCTTGGTTTGCAAACAGTCGGACATGACTGAGTGACTGAACTGAATATAAGGCTGAGCAAAACTGATAACCCTGAATACCACTGGCATTTTTGGTGACCTCACATAAGGCACTATGTTTAGCAGATCTAGCCCTAACTAAGCACTAACCGCCAGAACACCAGTCAGGCTATGTAACAACCAAAACCACCTAAAACATTTTCTACAATTATAGGAGGCAATATTATCTCCCACTGAGCTTTTATGCCCAGCAGACAGATCACTTGGTGAGCTCTTCTTCCTTTGAACCACTGAAATGAGAGCAAAGGCAGGGAAAAAGGTAGAAATGCCTTATGAACAAGAGATTGGGAAAGAAAACATCAGAGGATATTCAACAAACGTTTAGAAGTCAGACAAGCAGTAGATGACTTGACAAAAGAAAGCAAGTGACACCTCAAAAATGTTTGCAAAAGGGAACTTATCCTCTAGATCTTTGAGATCAGGAGTTGGAAGCACCAAGCACGGGGGGTAGGTATTACATTTGGTGGATGTACTGAACTTGGACATCAAGACAGCTAGCCTAACAGCATCCCTTTACCATTGTGACAACCCCCACACAAGTCCACAAAATTCACAATGGTCTTCTGGGCGCCAAAACTACTGAAAATAGCTACCAGAGAATAATTAACAAAGGAAAATTTCCTGTTGGGTTGCATTACAATTATTAATATTAACAATTAAATAGCTTCATTTTAGTGGGATTTGGTGGTATTTTAATACAGAGTGTTATTTTGAGAAACTTGTAAATTGCTGATACTGATTTTTTTTTTTAGGTTTATGTATTTTTATAGCAAACATACAGGAATAGTATGCAAAACATTAAAAACATGTATTTGCATGTAGAACTGATTAGAAAAGTATAGTGAATGGATGAAACTTCTGTGTGATAAAATGACAGACACCATTTAGTTGTCATCAATAAGAAATTCTTGGTTTTTTTTTTTTGTTTTTTTTTTTAAAAACTAAGTGCTGGCATTGTAAAAAAAATAAGTTTTGTTATACCTGCTATAAGTTGAATTACTGAAATCTGTTTATTGAAGTATTTTGACTTCAATGCTTTATGTCTGCACATAATTAAAACTTTACACACTAATAACCCCAATGTTCAATGCAGCACTATTTGCAATAGCTAGAACATGGAAGCAACCTAGTTGTCCATTGGCAGCTGCATGGATAAAGAAGTTGTGGTACATACACACGGTGGAATATCACTCAGCTATAAAAGCAGATGCATTTGAGTCAGTTCTAATGAGATGGATGAACCTAGAGCCTATTATACAGAGTGAAATAAGTCAGAAAGAAGACACATACCATGTATTAATGCATATATATGGGATCTGAAGATGGTACGTATGATCCTATGTACAGGGCAACAAAGGAGACACAGATGTAAAGAACAGATTTTTGGACTCAGTGGGAGAGGGAGAGGACGGGATGATTTGAGAGAACAGCATTGAAACACACGCAGTACCATATGTAGAGCAGATAACCAGTGCCGAGTTTGCTGTATGAAGCAGGGCACCCAAAGCCAGCACTCTGTGACAATCTGAAGAGGCAGGGTGGAGAGGGAGTTGGGCAGGGGGGTTTACGATGGAGGCGACACATGTATATCTATGGCCGATTCATATTGATGTATGGCTAAAAAACATCACGATATTGTAAAGTAATTGTTCTCCAATTAAAATAAATTCCTTTTTTTTTCAAAAATAGAAAAATATTTGCCATTACTCAATTCTGTCACAATCAAGATAATTACATTTTGACATTATGGTTAAAAAAAACTAATACCTGTCAAATGTATCTTAATAAAACTGAGAAAAAATAGAACAGGAAAAAAAATCTAATGTTTAGGATTCCATATAATAAGAGAAAAGATACTACTCAGTGCTAAAAAAGAATGAACTATGAAATCATGGAAAGCTGTGGAGGAAACTTAAATGCATATAACTAAGTGAAAGAAGCTAATAGGAAAAGGCTACACTGTATGATTCCAACCACCCGGTACAGTCAAGAAGGCAAACCTATGGAGACAATAAAAAGATAAATGGCTCCTAGGGACTACAGAGGAGGTAAGGATGATTGGGTGGAACACAGGGAATTTTCAGGGCAGTGGAACTATTCTATATGATACCACAATGGTGGATATATGCCATTGCACCTCTGGCAAAATCCATAGAATGTATAATACTGAGGGTGCACCCTAACATAACCTATGGACACAGGATGATAAGGATGTGTCAGTGGAGTAAAATGATTGTAAAAACGTGCATTATGTTGCAGAATTTCAGTGGTGGGGGAGGTTGTAGATTTCTGAGGACAGAGGGTATATCAGAACTCCCTGTACTTTTCACTCAATTTTGCTGTGAACCTACCTCTGCTCTTTAAAAATAAAGTTTATTAATATAAAAAAGTGTGGAGGATTTGCATTTCAGTCTCTGCCCTGAACATTTCCAGGATTCCCCTGTACCAGAGCCCACTAGAGAGAATGATCTTAGCAAAAGGTGCCTGAGCTGAGGTCAGACTGCTTTAAATCTTGGGCTAGGGGCTTTTTAAATGCCTAGGGCCTGTCTCATGCATGAGACAGGGTGCTCAGGGCTGGTGCACTGGGATGACCCTGAGAGACGGGATGCGGAGGGAGTTGGGAGAGGGGTTCAGGATGGGGAACACATGTACACACACCCATGGCTGATTCATGTCAGTGTATGGCAAAAACCACTACAATATTGTAAAGTAATTAGCCTACAATTAAATAAAGTAATAAAAAGAAATAGAGGTTTAAATATACTTAAAGCAATTAAGTAAGAAATAGAACTTAATGTACTATAATAAAAAATGCAAAGACGAGACCAGGGAAAGAAAAATGGAGGCTGATGTAATTAAACTAAGTTCTTTATGTTCAAAAAAAAAAAAATGCCTAGGGCCAAGGAATTTTCAAAGGCATGTGAGACTTTTTAAAAAGTATCAGAAATGAAGTAAAAAGAAAATTTTTGGCTCCAAAATGCCAAAACAAAGTGCAAACTTAATATGTATTTAAGAAATACCTACACAATTATAGCATTAAAGGCCATGGCAATAGCTTTAGTAAGGGTATTCCATGAAGTAATTCATTTAACTTTCAACAACAGTTATCATCCCTATTTTATGAATGAGGAAACAGATGCAAAAAGAGGTTGAGGAATTTGTCCACAGTATCACAGATGGTAATGGTGGTAATGGAATTTGAGATTAGTAATGTGACTCCAAAGTCTGACTTGAATAAAACTCAACTTTCATATAATAACACGAACATTATATTTAATGTTCTTGGGATTATTTTGATATGCTTGAGTTTGTGTGTGTGTTGGAGGGTGTGGTGTACAAAAACAGGAGATTCTAGGACTAAGAAACATTTCTGACTTTAGGTCTTAGCCTTCTCTTTCTTGATTCTATTGCTAAAATGTGTAAAATGAGAAGGTCCATTCTTTTGGGGGAATGGTTAAATAAAATGTCAATCAGTCAGTTCAGTCACTCAGTCGTGTCCAACTCTTTGCGACCCCATGAGTTGCGGCACACCAGGCCTCCCCGTCTAGCACCAACTCCCGGAGTTCACTCAGACTCAGGTCCATCAAGTCAGTGATGCCATCCAGCCATCTCAACCTCTGTCATCCCCTTTTTCTCCTGCCCCCAATCCCTCCCAGCATCAGAGTCTTTTCCAATGAGTCAACTCTTCACATGAGGTGGCCAAAGTATTGGAGTTTCATCTTCAGCATCGGTCCTTCCAAAGAACACCCAGGACTGATCTCCTTTAGAATGGACTGGTTGGATCTCCTTGCAGTCCAAGGGACTCTCAAGAGTCTTCTCCAACATCACAGTTCAAAAGCATCAATTCTTTGGCGCTCAGCCTTCTTCACAGTCCAACTCTCACATCCATACGTGACCGCAGGAAAAACCATAGCCTTGACTAGACGGACCTTTGTTGGCAAAGTAATGTCTCTGCTTTTGAATATGCTATCTAGGTTGGTCATAACTTTCCTTCCAAGGAGTTAGCGTCTTTTACTTTCATGGCTGCAGTCACCATCTGCAGTGATTTTGGAGCCCAGAAAAATAAAGTCTGACACTGTTTCCACTGTTTCCCCATCTGTTTGCCATGAAGTGATGGGAACGGATGCCATGATCTTAGCTTTTTCAATGCTGTGTTTTAAGCCAGCTTTTCCCCTCTCCTCTTTCACTTTCATCAAGAGGCTCTTTAGTTCTTCTTCACTTTCTGCCATAGGGTGGTGTCATCTGCATATCTGAGGTTATTGATATTTCTCCCGGCAATCTTGATTCCAGCTTGTGCTTCATCCAGTCCAGCATTTCACATGATATACTCTGAACATAAATTAAATAAGCAAGGTGACAATATACAGCCTTGATGTACTCCTTTCCCAATGTGGAACCAATCTGCTGTTCCATATTCGGTTCTAACTGTTGCTTCTTGGCCTGCATACAGATTTCTCAGGAGGCAGGTCAGGAGGTCTGGTATTCCCATCTCTTTAAGAATTTTCCACAGTTTGTTGTGATCTACACAGTCAAAGGTTTTGGCA
>NW_011494902.1:3937419-3937785 GCF_000754665.1 Bison bison bison
CTGCATATCTGAGGTTATTGATATTTCTCCCGGCAATCTTGATTCCAGCTTGTGCTTCTTCCAGCCCAGCGTTTCTCATGATATACTCTGAATATAAATTGAATAAGCAAGGTGACAATATACAGCCTTGATGTACTCCTTTCCCAATGTGGAACCAATCTGCTGTTCCATATTTGGTTCTAACTGCTTTTTAATATGCTGTCTAGGTTGGTCATAGTTTTTCTTCTAAGGAGTAAATGTCTTTTAATTTCATGGCTTCAGTCACCATCTGCAGTGATTTTGGAGCCCAAGAAAATAAAGTCTGTCACTGTTTCCATTGTTTCCCCATCTGTTTGCCATGAAGTGATGGGAAGGGATGCCATGATC
>NW_011494902.1:3938082-3938618 GCF_000754665.1 Bison bison bison
TTTCTATGATCCAATGGATGTTGGCAATTTGATCTCTGGTTCTTCTGCCTTTTCTAAATCCAGCTTGAACATCTGGAAGTTCTCGGTTCATGTACTGTTGAAGCCTAGCTTGGAGAATTTTCAACATTACTTTGCTAGCATGTGTGGCAATGAAATAAGGTGTATCCATGAAAGAGGAAACATATAAATGAATAAGAAAAAAAGGAGGTGGATGAAACTGGAGCCTATTATACAGAGTGAAGTAAGCCAGAAAGAAAAACACCAATACAGTATACTAACGCATATATATGGAATTTAGAAAGATGGTAACAATAACCCTGTATACGAGACAGCAAAAGAGACACTGATGTATAAAACAGTCTTATGGACTCTGTGGGAGAGGGAGAGGGTGGGAAGATTTGGGAGAATGGCATTGAAACATGTATAATATCATGTATGAAAGGAGTCGCCAGTCCAGGTTCGATGCACGATACTGGATGCTTGGGGCTGGTGCACTGGGACGACCCAGAGGGATGGTATGGGGAGGGAGGAGGGAG
>NW_011494902.1:3938718-3942109 GCF_000754665.1 Bison bison bison
AGGGAGGAGGGTTCAGGATGGGGAACACATGTATACCTGTGACGGATTCATTTCGATATTTGGCAAAACCAATACAATATTGTAAAGTTTAAAAATAAAATTAAATTAAAAAAAATTTTTCAGGACAAAGTTGCAGTAGTTTGGCTTAGGGTAGAAATAAACATTTAAACATAAAGGAAATTCAATTCCTAACAACCTAAAATTAATAACAACAACAAAATTTCAAAGATTTCTAAAGAAGTAATGAAGCATGAATCTTTAAATTTCTTTTGGGATTAATACAGCCATTTCCTCATTCACATTTACAAGGTAAGTAAAAATTTGTTTCTCCTTTGCTCTCTCTCTCTCTCTCTTAGTGGCTAAGTCGTGTCCAACTCTTGCCACCCCATGGACTGTGGCCTGCCAGGCTCCTCTGTTCATAGGATTCTCCAGGCAAGAATACTGGAGTGGGTTGCCATTTCCTTCTCCAATTCTAAACAAGAATAAATAGAAACTTCTTTGTATCTTTCTTTTTCACCATGTATAATTTAAAAGAGGCATTTCTTAGTAAGCACTTAATAGTAGCTTACAAGGGGTTTCCCAGGTGGCTCAGTGGTAAAAGAATCCACTGGCCAATGCAGGAGACACGAGTTCAATCCCTGGGTCAGGAAGATCCCCTGGAGGAGGAAATGGCAACTCACTCTAATGTTCTTGTCTGTAAAATCCCACGCATAGACAAGCCTGGCGGGCTGCAGTGCATAGCTACAAAAGAGACAAACATGACCGAGCACAATCAGCTTAACTGATAAAATAGGAAGCATGGTAAAGAACGTGTACACTTATCTTTGTTCCTGAAACATGTACACACAAGCATACATAGAGTCAACTTTGGAAAACACTTTCTGATTTTTTTTTTTCAAAGTTAACTTCTCTTTTGTCCTTTTGTAGCAATCCCTTTCTTCCACTCCCAGTTCCTGGGAAACACTGATCTGTTTTCTGCCCCTCGGTTTTGCACAGTCCAGAACGGTACATAAACAGAATCATACAGTACGCAGCCTTTAAATCGGATTTCTTTCACTTAGCACACTGTATTTAAAATTCATGTGTCCTGCTGGATATATTAGTAGTTCATTCCTTTTTATTGCTGAGTAATATATCCCACTGCATGGATATTTTATGATTTGTTTGTACATTTACCAGCTGAAGGACATCTGGATTGTTTCAAGTTTTAAGTGACTATTAAATAAAACTGCTGTAAACATTTACATACATATTTTTGAATGAACATATGTTTTCATTTATCCCAACTAACTATTCAAAATGGGATTGCTGGATTGAATGTTAAGTGTATGTTTAACTTTATAAAAAATTGCCATACTTTTTTCCATAAGTTTATATGCCATTTTACATTCCCATCATTAATGTATGTGAATTCCAGTTCTTTGGCATCATGCACTAACATCATTTGGTATTTTCAGTTTGTAAAAGCTTTATCTATTCCAATGCATGTATTTCATTGTAGTTTTAACTAGCATTTCTCTAATGACTAATGTTGCATCTTTTCAAGTGCTTTTTTGATCTTATCTTTTTGATATCTTTTTGCTTTATAACTGAGTTTTGAGAGATCTGATATGTTCTTTTACATGTTTATTTTGTATATTTTAAAATACATGTATTTATACACATATATTAATTTATATACCCCTTTATCAAATATGTACTTTACAAATATTCTCTTCTTGTCTGTGTATTATCCATTCATTGTCTTACCAGTGTCTTTGGAAGAGACTTTTTCAATTTTTATAAAGAAAATTCATCACTTTTATCTTTCACAATACATGTTTTTTGCATCCTGTATAAAACTATTTGCCTAACCCTAAGTCACAATGTATTCCTTTGTTTTGAGTTTTATAGTTTCAGGTTTTACAATTTACTTTACAATCCATTTTAAATTGATTTTTTTATTTTTTAAATTGTGATCAATATACATAAAACTTACCATCTTGACCATTACTAAGTATGCCATTCAATGGTAATTAAATACATTCATAATGCTACATAACTATCACCACTGGTTATCTTCATAAATTTCATCTTGTAAAACCCAAACTATATACCCATTAAACATAACTCCTCATTCTCTCCTACTTGCACCCCATGGCAAGCACCATTCTACTTTCTGTCTCTATGATTTTGATTAGGTAGATCACATAAGTGGATTCACACAGCATTTGTCTGTTGGAGACTGGTTTATTGCACTTATCATAATGTCCTCAGGATTCATCCATGTTGTGGCTTATGTCAGAATTTCCTTCTTCTAAGACTGAATATTCCATTGGATGTATAAGCCACATTTTGCCTATCCATTCATTCATGGATACTTGATTTGCTTATTGTGAATAAGCTGTTTAACTTACTGTGAATAATGCTGCTATGAATAAGGGCACAAATATCTCTTCACTACCCTGCATTTAATTATTTTGGGAATATAGCTGGAAGTGAAACTGCTGAATTACATGGTATATCAGCTCACTGACTTCCGGCCTCCAAAATTTCTGATTAAGACATCAACTAATAATCATTCTAAGGATCCCTTCTACACATTGAGTTGGTTTGCCCTTGCTATCAAGATTCTCTTTGTCTTTACAAAACTGGATTATAATGTATCTGGATATGGGCCACCTTTGGTTTATTTTACTCTAGACTCCGTTGAACTTTCTGGACGTTTATAATGTCTTCCATCAAATTTGGGAAGTTTTCAGTCCTTATTTCTTCAAATAATCTCAGCCCCTTCCTTCTCATTTCTCTTGGGAATCCACAATGCACAGACATCCTATGGGTTCTGTTCACTTTTCCTCATTCTTCTTTCTTTCTTTTCCTCAGACTTGAAAATTTCCATTGTTTTATCTTCAAGTTCTCTGATTCTTTTTATCTTTTAATTTTTAAAAAAATATATATTTTACTGAAGTATAGTTGATTTACAATGTTTCAGGTGCACAGCAAGGTGATTCAGTTATACAAATACACATATATGATTTTTGAAATTATTTTCCATCACAGGTTATTACAAGATATTGACTATAGTTCCCTATGCTATTCAGTAAACCTTTGCTGCTTGTTGTGTATCTATTTTTTAATTAGAAATCTAGCATTCTATTCATACTAAGTCAAACAAGTGGAATCAAAATGTAATAATCTTTTTAGTTATGCAAAAATTTGTAAGTTCTCTAAAATATAAATATTATACATATTTATATCAGATCAGATCAGATCAGTCGCTCAGTCGTGTCCGACTCTTTGTGACCCCATGAATCGCAGCACGCCAGGCCTCCCTGTCCATCACCAACTCCCGGATTCCACTCAGACTCACATCCATCGAGTCAGTGATGCCATCCAGCCATCTCATCCTCTG
>NW_011494902.1:3943146-3946330 GCF_000754665.1 Bison bison bison
AGTTCCAAATTTGCTGGCATATTGAGTGCAGCACTTTCACAGCATCATCTTTCAGGATTTGGAATAGCTCAACTGGAATTCCATCACCTCCACTAGCTTTGTTCGTAGTGATGCTTTCCAAGGCCCTGACTTCACATTCCAGGATGTCTGGCTCTAGGTCTGTGATCACACCATCATGATTATCTGGGTCATGAAGATCTTTTTTGTACAGTTCTTCTGTGTATTCTTGCCACCTCTTCTTAATATCTTCTGCTTCTGTTAGGTCCACACCATTTCTGTCCTTTATCGAGCTCATCTTTGCATGAAATGTTCCTTTGGTATCTCTGATTTTCTTGAAGAGATCCCTAGTCTTTCCCATTCTATTGTTTTCCTCTATTTCTTTGCATTGATCACTGAAGAAGGCTTTCTTATCTCTTCTTGCTATTCTTTGGAACTCTGCATTCAGATGTTTATATCTTTAAGCTTTTCTACTACACTTGATAAAGGCTTGAAAAAGAACATCAAAAAAAAAAAAAAGAAGGGATGGAAAAATTGGAGACAAGTTCTGCCAGATCAAATCTGCTTTTGAATTCCTCTAGGGAATTTTTCTTTTCAGTTATTTTACTTTTAAGCTCTTCTTTTTAGAATTTTTAAAGTTTTCTCTTTATTAATATTTCCATTTTGTTCATTCATCATTTTCTAGACTTTCCCCACATCTTCCTTTAATTCTTTGAGAATATTTTTTTTTAATTAAGCACCTTTTTTTTTTAAAAAACCAAACCACTAGGAAAATACACCACAGTCTAGAAACAGCAGACAGACAGGCTATATTATCATTTCAAGCAATAAGTTGGTAAAAAGACAATAAGGTCCTTATCAAAATGATAAGACTGGGGTGAGAACAATGCATGTTATAAAGGCCCTGACACAAGTGGTATTTGGTAATGGAGGACTGAACCTTTTTTTGCTCTAAAGGAGTCATATCTCACCCCTGAGTTGCTTACTTTTCCTCCCCTGACCTGTGTATTGCCAGAAGATTACCTCACTAGACCTCTGTTATTTTAAGGAGCAAAGTAAGCAATATTGGGTTTAGATTTTCTTTCAATTCTGGTTTATGAAAACCAGATTTTCCAAAGCCAATACTTCATATTGCTCTTACTTAAGCAGTTCTTTCACTGTTTCAATTCCTCTCTCACTGTTCATTCCTGATTCCTAGCATACAGCACAAAGTGCCCTTTTCCTTCAAGGGTGAGTGTCACTGCAAGATTGTCTTGTCACCATGCTGACTCTGCTGCAGACAACCTCAGGGCCCATCATGGCTGCCAGCAAGAGGGAAGGTTTGCTTCCCCTATCAGTGTGGTATTGCTTCTCGTATTTTTGCAGGTGGAAAATATATAACGTGTGAGAATTTTAAGAAATGTGCATCCACATCTTGATGGCCAGAAATGAATATCCACAAGGACCCTTTCAAATTTTTTATCCAAACCACTTCTCCTAACTCTACATCTTAAATTAACTTTGTATCATTGTATATAAAACAAAACCAAGCAAAATGAAATTGCAGAAGCCCCATTTCCTTCTAAATTAGCAACCTTATGGATTTTGTTTTAATACACTTTGTGGAAAATGCTGTAGTGATCCTTCTGTTAAACAGGAGATTGACAACAAATAAAAACACCTCTCCTCACATTTCACCAGATCATAAGCAAGTTAGATGAACCTGCCAGCCTCTTGGTGTCTGTGTATTCAGAGAATCTGGTACCTTGGAGACTATGACTTGGTACAAGGGAGACTTCCTATTGCCAGATATGCACCTGCAGCGTGAAGAAGAAGTACATTTTTTTTTTTAATTCTCTTCCTTTTTCTATAATCAAAAGCATGTTAGCAATTTGATCTCTGCCTTTTCTAACTCCAGTTGGCATTGGGAAAGACTAGAGATCTCTTCAAGAAAATTACAGATACCAATGGAACATTTCATGCAAAGATGCACACAATAAAGGACAGAAACAGACCTAACAGAAGCAGAAGGACCTAACAGAAGCAGAAGAAATTAAGAAGAGGTAGCAAGAATACACAGAAGAACTGTACAGAAAAGGTCTTAATGACCCAGATAACCACGATGGTATGGTCACTCACCTAGAGCCAGATATCCTGGAGTGTGAAGTCAAGTGGGCCTTAGGAAGCATTACTACAAACAAAGCTAGTGGAGTGATGGAATTCCAGTTGAGCTATTTCAGATCCTAAAAGATGATGCTGCTGAAGTGCTGCACTCAATATGTCAGCAAATTGGAAAACTCAGAAGTGGCCACAATTGGAAAAGTTCATTTTTCATTCTAATCACAAAGAAGGGCAATGCCAAACAATGTTCAAACTACCACACGATTGCACTCATCTCACATGCTCGCAAGGTAATGCTCAAAATCCTTCAAGTTAGGCTTCAACAGCATCTGAACTGAGAACTTCCAGATGTTCAAGCTGGATTCAGAAAAGGTGGAGGAACCAGAGATCAAATTCCCAGCATCCACTGGATCATAGAAAAAGCAAGAGAATTCCAGAAAAATATCTACTTCTGCTTCACTGACTAAGTTAAAGCCTTTGACTGTGTAGACTCCAACAAAGTGTGGAAAATTCTTCAAGAGGTGGGAATACCAGAGCACCTAACCTGCCTCCTGAGAAACCTGTATGCAGGTCAAGAAGCAACAGTTAGTACTAGACATGGAACAACAAACTGGTTCCAAATTGGGAAAGGAGTACATTAAGGCTGTATATTGTCACCCTGCTATTTTAACTTACATGCAGAGTACATCATGCCAAATGCTGGGCTGGATGATTCACAAGCTGGAATCAAGACTGCCAGGAGAAATATCAATAACCTCAGATATGCAGATAACACTATCCTAAAGACAGCAACAAAAGAGTCCGAAATGCAGTACTTGGATACAATCTCAAAAATGACAGAATGATCTCTGTTCGTTTCCAGGGCAAACCATTCAATATCACAGTAATCTAAGTCTATGCCCCAACCAGTAACACTGAAGAAGCTGAAGTTGAACGGTTCTATGAAGACCTACCAGACCTTTTAGAACTAACACCCAAAAAAGATGTGCTTTTCATTATAGGGGACTGGAATGCAAAAGTAGGAAGTCAAGAGATATCTGGAGTAACAGGCAAATTTGACCTTGGAATACGGAATGAAGCAGGGCAA
>NW_011494902.1:3946430-3947521 GCF_000754665.1 Bison bison bison
ATCAGACTGATTATATTCTTTGCAGCCAAAGATGGAGAAGCTCTATACAGTCAGCAAAAACAAGACAAGGAGCTGACTGTGGCTCAGATCATGAACTCCTTATTGCCAAATTCAGACTTAAATAGAAGAAAGTGGGGAAAACCACCAGACCATTCAGGTATGACCTAAATCAAATCCCTTATGATTATACAGTGGAAGTGAGAAATAGATTTAAGGGCCTAGATCTAATAGATAGAGTGCCTGATGAACTATGGACTGAGGTTCATGACATTGTACAGGAGACAGGGATCAAGACCATCCCCATGGAAAAGAAATGCAAAAAAACAAAATGGCTGTCTGGGGAGGGCTTACAAATAGCTGTGAAAAGAAGAGAAGTGAAAAGCAAAGGAGAAAAGGAAAGATATACACATCTGAATGCAGACTTCCAAAGAATAGCAAGAAGAGATAAGAAAGCCTTCTTCAGTGATCAATGCAAAGAAATAGAGGAAAACAACAGAAGGGGAAAGACTAGAGATCTCTTCAAGAAAATTAGAGATACCAAGGGAACATTTCATGCAAAGATGAGCTTGATAAAGGACAGAAATGATGTGGACCTAACAGAAGCATAAGATATCAAGAAGAGGTGGCAAGAATACACAGAAGAACTGTACAAAAAAGATCTTCACGACCCAGATAAGCACGATGGTGTGATCACTGACCTAGAGCCAGACATCCTGGAATGTGAAGTCATGTGGGCCTTAGAAAGCATCACTACAAACAAAGCTAGTGGAGGTAAAGGAATTCCAGTTGAGCTATTCCAAATCCTGAAAGATGATGCTGTGAAAGTGCTGCACTCAATATGCCAGCAAATTTGGAAAACTCAGCAGTGGCCACAGGACTGGAAAAGGTCAGTTTTCATTCCAATCCAAAAGAAAGGCAATGCCAAAGAATGCTCAAACTACCACACAATCGCACTCATCTCACATGTTAGTAAAGTAATGCTCAAAATTCTCGAAGCCAGGCTTCAGCAATATGTGAACCGTGAACTTCCTGATGTTCAAGCTGGTTTTAGAAAAGGCAGAGGAACCAGAGATCAAATTGCCAACATCTGC
>NW_011494902.1:3947621-3947942 GCF_000754665.1 Bison bison bison
CTGGAGTAACAGGCAAATTTGACCTTGGAATACGGAATGAAGCAGGGCAAAGACTAATAGAGTTTTGCCAAGAAAATGCACTGGTCATAGCAAACACCCTCTTCCAACAACACAAGAGAAGACTTTACACATGGACATCACCGAAATCAGACTGATTATATTCTTTGCAGCCAAAGATGGAGAAGCTCTATACAGTCAGCAAAAACAAGACAAGGAGCTGACTGTGGCTCAGATCATGAACTCCTTATTGCCAAATTCAGACTTAAATAGAAGAAAGTAGGGAAAACCACTAGACCAATTCAGGTATGACCTAAATCAAAT